>NW_019154090.1:36652716-36866451 GCF_002288905.1 Enhydra lutris kenyoni | reverse complement strand
CCAGAATGAGGTAGAGGGAGGCAATTCGAAGCTTCGGGGTTCTTCTCCCCCCACCCCTTACTTTTCCTTTTTTTCTTTTTTTTTTTTTTTTTTTTTTTTTTTTTGCTAGGGGTGAGTCACTAAGTCTGAGAATCAAAGAGTTTCAGTAGGCTTCACCTTTTGAAAGAAGTGATGATTCATGGACTTAATTGAAAACTATCACATCCTATAAATTCAGATGACTTTATGCATGAATCCCCCATTTTCTTCTTCCCCACATATAAGTCCACTCCTGTGCTTGGACTGTAAGAGCGTGGAGTAGCAAGAGTGTGTAGTTTCTCTCCCTGTGACATAATGGGAGGATGGAGGATCATACACTTTGTCTTGTTGACCCTTAGCTTTTATGTACACCCAGTATAGCCCTGTCGTTTGCTCTATAATGGTAGGGTGTCCTAGGTATGGCTTGTCCCCTCTTAGTACTTATAAAAAATACATCAAAAACATGACATCAGTTCTCTAGAAGTACTTCTTACTTGTTCTAGTGGGATTTCGCATGTGGCAACAGGTATTGTCACTGATATTATTCGGTGATGTCGCAGCCACGAGGAAGTGGCAGTGACAGGATATGAACTTTTTTCTCCTGTTTACCTCTCTCATCACCCACATCCTTCTTTCCCTCCCCCATCAATCAGTGCTTGAGCACTGAACTCTGTGCCAGCTTCTGGGAAGGTAGAGCTGTGGCTTAGTCACTGCTTTTCACATATTGACTCAAGTTTTGTCCCTGAAAATTTCCACGTTCTTTATTGAAGAGGAAGATTCGTGGAAGCCATTCCAGACCTATGAATTTATTGAATAAATAAAAATCTCTTAGGTGGCTGTTGGAAAACACATTTAGTCATTTTGAGAACCACTGGCTCTTGTATGGTAAAATTTGGTCATTGTTACCATGAGGATGGCTTTTGACTTGTATTTTTGAATCAGCAGCTCTCAAACTTTGGCAGCCATCAGATTGCTGGCCCCTGTCCTCAGAGTTTTCTGACAGTGTAGATCCGGGGTGGAGCTGATAATTTCTAGTTGCAACAAGTGCTCAGCTATTGATGATATTGCTGTTTCGAGGATCACATTTGAGAACCAATCATATAAATACTAATTAGTAATATTTTTCAGAAGTACATGAAGGTTTCTTCTAATCAGGTTTAACAAAAGCTCCCAGAGACACGGTATTTTGGAGAACATGATGCCAGACTCCTTCTTTTGATTTTTGAATGGAAAGTTCAGCAACTTCATTTTGGTTGTTAAGCAAGTTAAAGCAAATGTAGAAAGATGGGGTTTTCTGACTCCCAGTCCAGTATATTCTCCATTGATCACTCTACTTTGGAATATGTATTTGTGTGTTTCTGGGGCCAAATTGTCAACGGGTTATAAAGGATAATCATTTCAGCTTAACTCAAAGGTCAGAGAGGATGGCGAAATTAGAGGTTCTTGTAAAACTGAATATAAAGCAAGAGGTCATCTGCCTCACCGTTAAAGAGGATATTGTTTTTGCCTTTTTAGGTGTCTTGGTTAAATCATCAGAGAAACATTTTCTTTTTATGAAGGATATTAAGAAAAGTGCTGAAATGTGAAACTTGTCAACAAAGGCTATAGTTTTGGTTGCAGAAACTGCATCCAACTGCCAAGAAAAATATTAGCATAGAAACAGATAGTCTGAGAGTATATGAATAGTGACATTTCAGATAAATATTCAGCACATGACCTCATGAGGCAAAAACAAAAGATAACTTTATAAAATGTTTGGCTTCACAGACCCAAGGGCAATATAGTGACTATGTCCAGCTTGTTGACTAAATAAAAAAATTTGATTCATCACAGATGAGCAGTAATTGTCCTCATAACTAATTATTTATATCATAAGGCCATCTGTGATGTTTTCACCATTTCCAAAAGAGAATGCCCTCTGCTTGAAAGGGAGGAGACCTTGCCGGTTTTGAAATGACATCTGGAAAGATTTGGAATTGAAGGGCTTAGCAAGAAAAAGTAGAGCTGCTTACAGATGCCAGAGTTGAAGCAGGTCTCTGAGTCAATGCATCTGTTCTAGACTGCTGAGGTAGGTTGGGTTCCTCAGAAGTGAACCCAAGGCAGCAGTGTGTACCTATTTTATTTTATTTTATATATATATATTTTTAAATATTTTTATTTATTTATTTGACAGACAGAGACCAGAAGTGGGCAGAGAGGCAGGCAGGGAGAGAGAGAGAGGGGGAAGCAGGCTCCTGCGAGCAGAGAGCCTGATGTGGGGCTCGATCCCAGGGCCCTGAGATCACGACCTGAGCCGAAGGCAGAGGCTTTAACCCACTGAGCCACCCAGGCACCCCAATGTGTACCTATTTTAAGTAGGTGATGCTCAATACAGACAATTATAAGAACATACTATGAGCAACTCTACACCAACAAATTTGACAATTTGGAAGAAATGGATGCATTCCTAGACACATATAAACTACCACAACTGAACCAGGAAGAAATAGAAAGCCTGAACAGACCCATAACCAGTAAGGAGATTGAAACAGTCATCAAAAATCTCCAAACAAACAAAAGCCCAGGGCCAGATGGCTTCCCGGGGAAATTCTACCAAACATTTAAAGAAGAACTAATTCCTATTCTCCTGAAACTGTTCCAAAAAATAGAAATGGAAGGAAAACTTCCAAACTCATTTTATGAGGCCAGCATCACCTTGATCCCAAAACCAGACAAGGATCCCATCAAAAAAGAGAACTACAGACCAATATCCTTGATGAACACAGATGCAAAAATTCTCACCAAAATACTAGCCAATAGGATTCAACAGTACATTAAAAGGATTATTCACCACGACCAAGTGGGATTTATTCCAGGGCTGCAAGGTTGGTTCAACATCCACAAATCAATCAATGTGATACAACACATTAATAAAAGAAAGAACAAGAACCATATGATACTCTCCATAGATGCTGAAAAAGCATTTGACAAAGTACAGCATCCCTTTCTGATCAAAACTCTTCAAAGTGTAGGGATAGAGGGCACATACCTCAATATTATCAAAGCCATCTATGAAAAACCCACTGCAAATATCATTCTCAATGGAGAAAAACTGAAAGCTTTCCTGCTAAGGTCAGGAACACGGCAGGGATGTCCGTTATCACCACTGCTATTCAACATAGTACTAGAAGTCCTAGCCTCAGCAATTAGACAACAAAAGGAAATTAAAGGCATCCAAATTGGCGAAGAAGAAGTCAAACTATCACTCTTCGCAGATGATATGATACTATATGTGGAAAACCCAAAAGACTCCACTCCAAAACTGCTAGAACTTGTACAGGAATTCAGTAAAGTGTCAGGATATAAAGTCAATGCACAGAAATCAGTTGCATTTCTCTACACCAACAACAAGACAGAAGAAAGAGAAATTAAGGAGTCATTCCCATTTACAATTGCACCCAAAACTATAAGATACCTAGGAATAAATCTAACCAAAGAGACTAAGAATCTATACACAGAAAACTATAAAGTACTCATGAAAGAAATTGAGGAAGACACAAAGAAATGGAAAAATGTTCCATCCTCCTGGATTGGAAGAATAAATATTGTGAAAATGTCTATGCTACCTAAAGCAATCTACACATTTAATGCAATTCCTATCAAAGTACCATCCATTTTTTTCAAAGAAATGGAACAAATAATCCTAAAATTTATATGGAACCAGAAAAGACCTCGAATAGCCAAAGCAATATTGAAAAAGAAAGCCAAAGTTGGTGGCATCACAATTCCAGACTTCAAGCTCTATTACAAAGCTGTCATCATCAAGACAGCATGGTACTGGCACAAAAACAGACACATAGATCAATGGAACAGAATAGAGAGCCCAGAAATAGACCCTCAACTCTATGGTCAACTAATCTTTGACAAAGCAGGAAAGACTATCCAATGGAAAAAAGACAACCTCTTCAACAAATGGTGTTGGGAAAATTGGACAGCCACATGCAGAAAAATGAAATTGGATCATTTCCTTACACCACACACGAAAATAGACTCAAAATGGATGAAGGATCTCAATGTGAGAAAGGAATCCATCCAAATCCTTGAGGAGAACACAGGCAGCAACCTCTTCGACCTCAGCCGCAGCAACATCTTCCTAGGAACATCGCCAAAGGCAAGGGAAGCAAGGGCAAAAATGAACTATTGGGATTTCATCAAGATCAAAAGCTTTTGCACAGCAAAGGAAACAGTTAACAAAACCAAAAGACAACTGACAGAATGGGAGAAGATATTTGCAAATGACATATCAGATAAAGGGCTAGTGTCCAAAATCTATAAAGAACTTAGCAAACTCAACACCCAAAGAACAAATAATCCAATCAAGAAATGGGCAGAGGACATGAACAGACATTTCTGCAAAGAAGACATCCAGATGGCCAACAGACACATGAAAAAGTGCTCCATATCACTCGGCATCAGGGAAATACAAATCAAAACCACAATGAGATACCACCTCACACCAGTCAGAATGGCTAAAATTAACAAGTCAGGAAATGACAGATGCTGGCGAGGATGCGGAGAAAGGGGAACCCTCCTACGCTGTTGGTGGGAATGCAAGCTGGTGCAACCCCTCTGGAAAACAGCATGGAGTTTCCTCAAAATGTTGAAAATAGAACTACCCTATGACCCAGCAATTGCACTGCTGGGTATTTACCCTAAAGATACAAACGTAGTGATCCGAAGGGGCACATGCACCCGAATGTTTATAGCAGCAATGTCTACAATAGCCAAACTATGGAAAGAACCTAGATGTCCATCAACAGACGAATGGATAAAGAAGATGTGGTATATATACACAATGGAATACTATGCAGCCATCAAAAGAAATGAAATCTTGCCATTTGCGACGACGTGGATGGAACTAGAGGGTATCATGCTTAGCGAAATAAGTCAATCGGAGAAAGACAACTATCATATGATCTCCCTGGTATGAGGGAGAGGAGATGCAACATGGGGGGTTAAGGGGGTAGGAGAAGAGTAAATGAAACAAGATGGGATTGGGAGGGAGACAAACCATAAGTGACTCTTAATCTCACAAAACAAACTGAGGGTTAATGGGGGGAGGGGGGTTGGGGGGGTGGGGGTGGGATTATGGACATTGGGGAGGGTATGTGCTATGGTGAGTGCTGTGAAGTGTGTAAACCTGGCGATTCACAGACCTGTACCCCTGGGGATAAAAATATATTATATGTATATAAAAAAATAAAATTTAAAAAAAAATAGGTGATGCTCCCAGGAGGAAGCCAGGAAAGGAGAAGGTGAAGCAGAACAGATAGAAGGAAGCTGAGCAACTGGAAAGTCCCAAGGAGGGAAGATTCACCTAAACCCACAGGGGAACTGGCATCTCTTAAGTTCTGCCTCAAAGTTGTCTTGAATCTGAAGAAGTTGGGCTTTCATTCCCTCTACCACCAGCCATAGACCAAAGGCGGCCCCAGGCACTTGCACCTCTGTGAGAACATGCATGAAGTGCTTCAGTAGCCTGGGAAGTCCTCTGTAGAGGGACTGCAGCTTCTCAGAGTTAGAAATCACATTAAAGCTGGGGGAGGGACACACGCAGAGCACAGGTATTCTGAAGGGAACTCATCCTGTCCACTTCAAGACTCAAACTCTCCCTCGGTGTTATGGTTGTTCAGGAGAATACGTTTCTGGAAAAATTATTAGCAAGTCTGTTAACTCACACGTAAGTTATATTTCAAATCAGCCTTCCTGGCAATAGAACTGATACTTCGATGTCCATCTGATTGATCCCTGCACATTTTTTTCCCCCTCATTTCTGTTTTCGAAGCTCCTTAAACTCTTCTAAATACGTATCAGGGTTCTTCTGTCTTTTGAGCTTTCTGTAATGAAGCAGGTCTTCTAAGAAAATGTCCTTAGATGACTGACACTGGCGGGTACACAGCACGTGGATATCTCCTGACAACTCCACCTACTTGTCCTAGAGTCACAGGTCACTTCAGAATGTTGAGGAATCAGGATCAGATTGCTTAAGTTCGGTGCAGCTGTACAGCAGCCCCGAGACCATGCCTCCATCCCTGATTATTTAACGTAGAATGCTGGCATCCAGAGGTAGTGTCCTGATACCCCATGTAGGCGGGACAGGAAATAATTTCTACATTATAGGACATGGATTTGTCAGTCTATAAAGAGATATTTGAATCATTTGTCTGTGTGTTGTGTCATTGTAAACTTGCAATTACTTTTCCAACCATGGTGGAAATGGGAAAGAGAGAAAGGTATGAGAGCCATCTTCTGGAGAGATCTGTTAACAATCGTACTGGATTGTGCACCTCTTTTTTTTTTTTTAATTCTTTTTTTTTTTTTAAACATTTTACTTATTTATTTGACAGAGAGAGATCACAAGGAGGCAGAGAGGCAGGCAGAAGGAGAGAGGGAAGCAGACTCCCTGCTGAGCAGGGAACCCCATGCGGAGCTCAATCCTAGGACCCCAAGACCATGACCTGAGCTAAAGGCAGAGGCTTAACCCACTGAGCCACCCAAGTGCCCCGATTATGCACCTCTTTACTGTATTCCTCCTCCTGCACCTCTACCAGGACTGAACCCACAATCCCTTTAACTGGGCCTGCTCCTCCATACGTGATATACTTTCGTGAAAGGAGAACTGTCCACGTAGGCCCAGCCCAAAACTCTTGGCGCCCTTCCCAGTTCCCGTGTCTCACTGATCCATCTGTATATCCTGTTAATTATCTTTGGCCACTTCTCTTCTTCCCGTACCACCGTATGTCTTTATGTACCTTCTCACCAGTAACTATGTGAGTATTGGCCAAGCCTCCTGTAAGGTAGCCCACCTGTAGTACTAACAGCATCTAGTCAGTACTTATTTTCTCTATGCATAAATTTCATCATGCTGATTTTGATTTAAATGATTGCATGCATTCCACTTTGGAAGGCCGATAATGGCTCCCCAAATATGCCACATCCTGATCTCTGGAACCTGTGATATTACCTTATTGGGAAAAGGGTCTTTGCAACTGTAGCTAAATGAAGGATGAGATGAGGATATTATTCCAGATTATCCAGATGGATCATAATTGCCACCACAAGTGTCTTTATAAGAGAAAAGCAGAGGGAAACACTCATAGGAGATGACATGAAGCAGAGCAGAGAAAGGTGAGGCTGCAGCCATGTTGCCAGCAGCCACCAGAAGCTGGACCAGGCAAGAGACAGGTTCTCTCCAAGAGCTTCCAGAGAAACCATGGCGCAGGCTACACCTCAATTTCCAACTTTCAGCCTCTATAACTGTGAGAGAATAAATTATTTTTTTTGAGTCACCCAGCTAGTGGTAATTTGTTAGAGCAGCCCCAGGAAACTATTAGACCTATTGTCCTTAAGATAATGATCAAACTATTTTTATGTTATTCAAAGTCTTTTGTGATCTGGGCTCTGCCTTCATTTCCTAACCTAATCTCCAGACATTTCCCCAAAAGAATTCTGTGTTCTAGAGATTGGGAATGACTGGAAGGTCTTGAATTGTGCCATTTCCTTCCTGCACTTCCTGAAATTACGTACACACTTGTATTTTTCTAGAACTCCCAAATTCTTCTTGCTGTACAACAATCCATTTAAGTGCACTAAAAAGCCTGTATGGTAGGTCAGTGAGACGGAAAGGGAATGTGGCTATGCAAATCTGAACTTTTAAAAATGAAATTAATTATATGGAGTAATTTGTGTAAAAATGCTTTGATACATGTGCGACTTACTGTCACTCAAACATGAATGAAAAATCATCCTAAATTTATCTTATATTTACCAGATCTATAATTACAGTGCTAAGTCCTTCCAAGGCTGATGGTTGAGGTTTCAGAAAGGGGACTTTTTCACCTTTTTAAGGGTTAATCCCAGCACATCCATGGCCATTGTGATAGATGATGTTGGTGTTTAATCTAGATCCTGTCCCGTTTACTGGACTGTGTAATGGGTCCCCAGCCGCCGGGAGTATTTGATGTTTTCCTTTCCCTAACTTTGAGATAAAACGGACATCCAACATTGTATAATTTTGAGATGTGCAATTTGTTGATGTAATATACTTCTGTGTTGCAGTGTGATTACCACCACAGTCTTAGCTAAGGCCTCCATCACAACACATAGTTGATCTTCTCTATGGTGAGACTATTTGAGATCCAGTCTTAGGGGCTTTCAAGTATATGGTACACCTGTCTATCATCACGGTGCTGTACATTAGCTATCCAAATGTAGGCATTTTCTAACTGTAAGTTTGTGCTCTTTGACCCACAGCTTTTCCACTTCTTTCCCTAGTCCCCTCCCAAACCCCTGGTAACCACTGTTCTATACTCTCTATTTCTGTGAGTTTGGCTTTTCAAGATTCCACATATAAGTGAGATCATACAGTATTTGTATTTCTCTGACTTACTTCACTTAATGTAATGTCCTCAAGGACTATCTGTGTTATCACAGATGGCAGGATTTTGTTCCTTCTAATGGTTTAATAGTCCATTTTGTGTGTGTGTGTGTATGTATGTATATATGTATACATATAAACACAAATATGCACAGACCCATGTGCACTTTTGCATACACACACACACACACACACACACACACACACACATACACACCCCACATCTTTATCCATTCTTTTGCGGATGGACTCTTAGGTTGTTTCTAGATCTTGGATATTGTGAATAGTACTGCTATAAACGTTGGAGGGTAGAGACCCTGTTTTCCTTTCCTTTCCTTTCTAATTAAAAAATGGGCAAAGGACCTGAGTAGGCATTTTTCCAGAGAAGACCTTCAGGTGTGTGAAAGGTACTCTGCATCACTCATCGTCAGGGAAATGCAAATCAAAACCACAATGAGATATCGCCTCACACCTGTTCGAATGGCTCTTACTAAAAAGACCAGAGAGAATGGTGTTAATGAGGATGTGGAGAACATAGAACTTTTGTGTACTGTTGATAGAAATGTAAATCGGTCCAGTCAGTGTGGAAAATACTATGGTGGTTCCTCAAAATATTAAAAAGAGAGTATTGGTTATTAAAGGCTCATAACTGTTCTTTCTATGCCAGTAGCCTGCATGTAGACACTGCCTGACAAGGAGGTACAACAGCCCAGTGCCTGTGCCTTAGGTGAGACCATTCCTCTGTGGCAGTGCAGCTCAGGGCCACCTCTGGTATCACCTGACGCTTTCCGCCTAAGACGGCACCCTTACTCAGGTCCTTCCTCTGTCCCAGCTGCTCCCCTCCCTCCGTTTCTCTGGAGAGTACTGCCTCAAGAAGTTACTTACACTCAAATTCCCACCTCAGACTCTGCCTCTAGGAAATGTGCCCCAAGACAGGCAGAATTCCAAACTTCCTCAGGATCAGTCCTTATAGCCCAAGTCCCAAATCAGCCAAGAATGGAAGGAAAACCTCTGTTATCTAACACTGTCATAGGCACCATGGTAATAAATATGAAGGTACCAAAGAGTTTGAATCACTTAAGTAAAAAGTTCTTTCTGCACAGCTTTTTATGGAATGCAATCCATGAGTCCATGAAGGGGTAAATGAATGTTCTAAAAATGTAAATGGACTGTAATAACCTGCAGTGGTGCTCTCACAGGAGGAAACACAAGTGCTGGTCCTCCTCAGGGAGAGTGCACCGTGAAGCAGAATTTGGAATTCAGCATCTCCCTCCCCTAAGTGACCTACAGCCTCAAGGCTGAATGAGCTCCAAATCCTCTTCCAGGAAGCTCCTTCTAGAAACTGGCCAGACCTCCCCACCTCCACATAATCCTGCTTTCCATTAAATGCTATGTTATTTGAATAATTTGTCTTTTATCACATACCTGACTAAGAGATCAAAGTTACTGCTCCTGAAGTAAGAGTGTTTTGAATGTTGCAGACAAAAGCGAAATGACTGATAATAACATGAAAACAACCCCATTGTTAAAAGGTAAAACAGTCCTTAGGGAAACTGCTGTCAGAATTTGAATGGAGAGTCCATAGTCTCTCCTGGTTCACCTCCCCCTCCAATTTCCCTTAACTCATGAGAGACTATGGACTCTGAAAAACAACCTGAGGGTCTTGAAGGTCTTGAATGGACTCTGAAAAACAACATGAGGGTCTTGAAGGGGTGGGGGGTGGGAGGTTGGGGGAACAAGGTGGTGGGTATTAGGGAGGGCAAGTATTGCATGGAGCACTGGGTGTGGCGCAAAAACAATGAATACTGTTACGCTGAAAAGAAATTTAAAAAAATATTACTGATTTAAAAAAAAAAAAAGAATTTGAATGGAGAAAGGGGTAGGTGGGGAGTTCTGAGTACTGGGCCTGCCATTTGTAGTTTGTGTAAACTCGAGTACGTTAGTTGATGACATCACAGTGCCACTGGGAGGAGTAAATAGCATCATGCTTGTGC
Source organism: Enhydra lutris kenyoni (assembly GCF_002288905.1). Classification (NCBI taxonomy): domain Eukaryota; kingdom Metazoa; phylum Chordata; class Mammalia; order Carnivora; family Mustelidae; genus Enhydra; species Enhydra lutris. Next base: position 36,856,026 of record NW_019154090.1, on the reverse strand, counting down.
ATTGTGAAAGCATTACTGAGTGCTGAGAGTTCTTCAGATGTTTATTATTATTTCTGCTCTCTTTCATGGCCCAGAGGGTTACTCATTTTTCACTCATTATGCTTACATGAATCAAATTCCAGGATAGCATGCAAATATTGTGGGTGTGTTAAGATTAATTTCTTTCGTAGATCTTAGATTTAATATAAATTCATCCCACTCTTCTACACTGAATAATCAATAAAATTTCCATGTTAATAACTTTATTATTTATCTTAAAAATAAAATTGTATTTATCAACCTCTATAGTCCATTACATGGAGAAAAGTGATCTCCTGTGGATCCAACACTACTGTAGGGCATCCTAAGATACTAAACATCATGCGTCTTATTGTGGAGAAGGAAAGAGAGGCATTATGCTCATATACAGAAAGGATTATGCATTTACAAATTGTGCCAACTTCTAAGAAAGAGCAGGATGGATGCGATGAGAGAGAAGCAGGACCTTCTGATAAAAGGTGGTCAGAGAAGGCCTCTTTGAGGAACAGGGAACTAGCTGAGGCCTGCATGATTCGGAGGAATTGGCCATGAATTGGCTTGGGAGAGGAATGGCCAAACAGAACAGCTTCTAGGATGGCGCTGATTTTGGAAAAGCTGTGTCCTAATGGAGAAGCATGACGGAGTGGGAGTGTCTATTGTAGGGTAGGTAATTATGGTAACATTTGAGAAGAAGAATCATATCATCATCTTGGGCAAGACATTAAACCTCTCCATGTCCCAGTTTTCTTACTTGTAACTGATGTCAACCTAATGGTCAACATTATTAGCTCAATGTAAAATTGAGCTTTTGCATTGAGCTAATAATGTTGACCATTAGGTTGACATCAGTTAGCATACACAATTTAGATTTTGCATCAGTTAGCATACACAATTTAGATTTTGCCCTGCACATAGCGAATGATTGTACAAATTATTATTTTTTAAAGATTTTATTTATTTGTGAGAGAGCACAAGGGAGCACAAGCAGGGGAGAAGCAGAGGGAGAGGGAGAAGCAGGCTCTCTGCTGAGGAGGGGGCCCGATGTGGAGCTCTATCCCAGAACCCCGGGGATATAATGCGAGTGGAAGGCAGATGCTTAACCAACTGAGACACCAAGGCATCCCTATTATTTTTCTTATATGCCTAAAAGCACTATTTGTTGTTTCCAAGTTGTTCACTCATCATTAGTGACCACTCAACATTTAATTATGTTTAAAAGCATAATGCAAATGTATGTAGCACATACAGAAATAGGTAGAAAAGAAGAGGGGAGAAATGTAGGGCAAGGAGCAGACTGAGTAACTCATTTCACAAGGTGAGAGTCAGAGGCTAAAATTGATAGAGGAAGAAAAGGAGAGTTAATGAAGCTACTTAAAAGTTCCCAAATAATGACAAGGAACATTAAAAAGTGTGATAACTGTTGAAGGGGTGAGAAAGGAAGATGGCAATGGGAACTAAGTGGGCTGAGTCTCATGCAACTGAGAACACCTGTACCAGTATTACCCAGCTAGTACGACAAAGAGCTGAGACATACTGTGTCACTATGGTTCAGTTGTTTGTACCAGAAAAACTTTCCCTGAGAAAGAAAGGTTTTCATCAATAAATAACTTGACTATTGCCTTCAGGAAATTCCAGCAGATCAATATTCCTGAGATAACAGCTCATTTGGGAAAACATGTCACTCATCAAACATCCTGTTATCCAGACACATTTTAAGACCTTTACCTCACTATACAGCAATTAATGTCCAGTCTCAGTTGCTTAAACCATTCAGGTGTAGACCTCAAGATCCTGTAAAGACACCTTCTGATCTTCCCCTCTGAGACACTGCTAAAACTCCTCTGGCAAGATGGTGTTCTCTCTCACTGAACTAGTTTTTAGTAAATTTAGCTTTGCTTTATTTACAGGTCATCTAATTCAACAAAGCAAAAAGTCAAAAGGTAAGTTCTAATTGATAGTTCAGCAGACGTTGGTAGAAACATAGTATTTGGGGATCTGAATGAAATACCAGTAACAGAAACATACAGAAACATATAGAAATAGTCACCTCAGAAAAGAAGGTCAGAAGTGGTCTTCTCAAGAATAGAACTTGCTTTCATTCAAATTTTATGTATTGTTTCAGCTTAACATAAGGATTCGCTTTGACAAAAATTAAAGTTACACTGCACGAGAAGATAGAAATGATTGGAGGCACAAAAATCAGTAAAATGCTCAGTTTTCCAGAAAGTGACACCCTGTTGTCATTTCAAGATTTTGCCTGATTGAACTTGATTCTGCTGCACCAGCAGAGGGTCTGAACCATAGTGGACATTAAACATTGTGGAATTGAGCTTGCACTTGAATCACACAGCAGTTAAAAATCTTAGATATTTCCATTGGTTAAGATGTAATTTCTTAGGTGCTTGGTTCAAGTGCTTGCCTTAGCTCAGCTCCTGGGATGGAGTCCCTCACTGGGCTCCCTGCTGGGCGGGGAGCCTGCTTCTCCTCCTGCCTCTGCTGCTCCATCTGCTTGTGCTATCCAGCTCCTGTGATCACTCTCTCTGTCAAATAAATAATAAATAAATAAAACCTTAAAAAAATATGCTATTTCTTTTTTTTTATATTACAGTTTTTTAACTTTATTTTTTTTGTATTTTATCATTTTTTAAATTTAAAAAATTTTATTATTTTTATTAACATATAATGTATTATTTGTTTCAAGGGTACAGGTCTGTGAATTATCAGTCTTACACAATCCACAGCAATCATCATAGCGCATACCCTCCCTGATGTCCACCCTATCCTTATCCCCTCATCCCCAGCAACCCTCAGTTTGTTCCCTGAGATTAAGAGTAAGAGATGCTGGGGCACCCGGTGGCTCAGTGGATTAAGCCTCTGCCTTCAGCCCAGGTCATGATGTCAGGGTCCTGAGATCGAGCCCCGCATCAGGCTCTCTGCTCAGCGGGGAGCCTGCTTCCCCCCCCCCCTCTCTGCCTGCCTCTCTGCCTACTTGTGATCTCTGTCTGTCAAATAAATAAAATTAAAAAAAAAAAGAGTAAGAGATGCTATTTCTTGATTGGTCTGTTGATTTAAGTTTTAATGGAGTCGGCTGTCAAGTTGGGGGGTTTGCTTGCAGACCCTCCTTTGGGATCAGGAAGAAAGTAGTTGTAGAAGAGAAATCGAGGGAATTAAACTATTTATGCGTCTTTTTAAGTTTGCTCTGAGGTTCAATGTGGCAAATCAAGCATGTGTGTCAGCTCTCTAAGAGAGAACCTTCCATGACTAGTGGACGAGATGACAGCCTCCAGCAGCTGCACCTTTGGTATCCATGGCATCATTCATGCAGAGATTTGATCTCCCTGAGTATTCCTAGCTTGTTAGTACAGTGAGGAAATGGAGTCAGGTCATCCCTGCCCGAAGTAGGACTCCTTCTAACAGGAAATTTTTGCTCCAGTGGCACCCATTGGCCCAGCCAAGGACTCAGTGCTCACACCTCCTGCCTTATCTTTTTTCATAGTTCCTGAACTCGCATTGTGAGACAAAGGCTTTCCCTCTCTACTGCTGTTTCCTCTCCTTTTTATTCTTTCTAGGAAAATTTCCCCAAGAAACCTTTTGTACACCTATTTCTCTGTAGGCATATGCTTCTCAGAAGACCCAAACTGATAAATGTATAAAACCAAGGAATTAGCTTATAGTGGTGAGGGGAAAGCAAATGTTTGCCTTCTCCTTTCTGAGGGATAGACGTATGTCTCCTCTCACTACTTACAAGAAACTTAAGCAACCTTTGGAAGCCCTTCTGAAATTTTCCTGAAGTGGAAAGGTAGGACTCTTCATGTGCCATGCTTCTTTTCCTGGTCAGTTCCTCAAAGGACCAAATTCCACATAAAGATTACGGACATTGGACAGCCGCTTTGTATTTTAGTTAAAAAAAAAAAATGTATTGATTTTAACGTTCTCTCTTTCACTTCTGATTTTAGTCATTTGAGTCTCTCTTGTTTTTCTTAGTTCAGTAGCTGAGGGTTTGTCAATTTTTTGATCCTTTCAAAAAACCAACTCTTAGTTTCCGTTTTTTTTTTTTTTTCCATTGTATTTTAGTCAGTTTTCTAAGGAGAGGGAGACTGTGTATCAGTGGGATCCCCTGGTTCCATGCAGAAGCACAGCTTGAATGACAGGTCTTAGAGGGAAGAAACAGCCCTGTGTGTGAGATACAGACAGGCCTCCTTCCACCCTGATTGTAGGGGACCTGGGTTTCACATGTCCCTCATCATGAAGGGCTTGTAGCAGTAGCTAGCTCCTTCAGGATCGGCCTCACTGCATTCATGACTTCCGGTGTATAACCCAGAGTCCCAGACTGAGTGAGGCAGGGGCACAAGGCCTGGTTGTGTCCACGCAGGGGGCTCCACTCTGATGGGCAGTAGTTCAGAGACTCCCACTGGGTTGAGGCAGCTTCACTGGGTCTTCCTCACCGTGCAGTGTCCCCTCAGCCCTTCTCAGGTATTGATCACAAACATCTTATGCTCCACACTCTGTTGTGGCATCAGATTCCAGAGAATGCGACCTACAACAGTCACGGAGCGTAAAAGTGAAAGAAAGGAAAAACAAACAGAAAATGTAAATGAATTAAAAAAAAAAAAAAAAGGGAATTTATAGCCCGTGGGGAATTAAAAGTAAATATAGGTGAGTTGGTTTCTCCAAAAACATTTTATAACCTTGGGAAGCTACTTTGAACTGTTAGTGTATGCAGTGCTCCAGAACAGAAAGATGCAGTTGGGCCATAGAGTCTAATAAAAACAGATGCACACACGCAAGTTTTTCTTGAGACCTGGACATTTCCCCATGTTATGACAGGCACTAGTTTGTGGAGTCTTCATGAGCTTTGGTACAATTGGTTAAAATCTCTCCTCTGTAAAATCATCAAGGAGCATTGTACGCTCTGAAGAGTGAAGTCTAGAGGGAGATAGGCACCCTCCTGGGCTGCATTTGTGGTCCCATCAAAGTGGAGAGATACACAAAGACCGCAGAGGAGGCCACTTCCGATGAGCCACTGCCTGTGTCCTTTTTTTTTTTTTCCCAAGATTTTATTTATTTATTTGACAGATCACAAGTAGGCAGAGAGGCAGGAAGGGGGGGGGGGGGGGGGGGAAGCAGGCTCTCTGCCGAGCAGAGAGGCCAATGCGGGCTAAATCCCAGGACCCTGAGATCATGACCTGAGCCAAAGGCAGAGAGGCTTAACCTACTGAGCCACCCAGCCGCCCCATGTGTGTCCTGTTTTTTAACAGAAGTTCTTCTTAACTGATATGGTTATTGGTCCCAGTCTACTTACTTGCGACAATCACTCCATTCAATGAATTCCTTACCAAATTACAGACTATAGGAGCTCGAATACTTATCAGGTGCTCACAAATATACTAAACTAGAATACTGGAAAATTTAGTGCCTGCCTGCTGTGTCTGTGTGTGTGTGTGTGTGTGTGTGTATGCGTGCGTACATGCACATACACATACACACACACACACACACCCACTCAAATCAGACCGTTTTCATGCTGATGGCATGTGTGCCTGTTCTTTGGAGGAACAAAAAAATAAAAAAATTCAGAAATGTGGCCAGCAGATGGCGAAAGCTGATCACATTTGAACTTAGGTAAACTAGGTTTTTAGTCCTAGTTTTTGAGACCTCCTTCTCCTCTCGTCAATTACTTTTTCTTGTTTGTGTTTCCCTTCCCTTATAGTAAAGTCAGACTTGTATGTAGGGTCAGAATCAAAAGCAATCATGAACGTAACTGTAAAGAAAATTACCAACTCAAGCTCTGTCTTCAAAAATGTTTGTTTTCGTGCCTTTTTGGGGAAGGCAAGCTTTCATAGCAGGGAGAAGTGAATGGGCCTAGTATTTTGGATGGTTGCCCAAATGCAGGTGTCTCAGTTAAAACGGCTGCTTGTCTCTGGACTACTCGCAGATACTGCTTCCAGCATGTGTTCTTTGTGTTTTACTCCCACGTAGAGTTATTGGTCAAAAATGGTGGGCTCAACCTTGAGAGGATACATTTTACAGGTCATAAATGTTCTAAATGCTTAATTCCTTTCAAAGTTAAACACAGAGAGTCACAAAGCAGCGTGAATTCCAGGCCCGAGTTCTGCTTGAGGTTATCTCTCCACCATCTTCAACTGTGTGCCTGCCGATGAGGTGCCAGGGGTCATTGTGTGTCTGGACTTGGTAAGAAAAGCCAGTGGAATGTTTCATTTCTTTCTGGACAGAAAGCTTCTTTGTGCACAATGTATTGTAATGCTGGGATGCAGAGTTATCCTTGGGGCGAAAGGAAGGGCTAAGAGGAACACGAAAAGTAAGCCAAGTATATAGTTTTTTGTGAAGGTCAGTATTAAGATTGAGGAAGTTTACTGACTACGCCAGTGACAGAAAATAAGAACTGTTGACTGTTTCCTCACTTTAAAAAATGATGTTAAAAGGGAAGATCCTTCGCTGTTCTCTGTCAATGTTTGAAGTAGTCTATTGTCTCAGAATCGTGACACCACAAAACACAGAGGATACCCGTATGTCTAAGTAGGCAAGGTCAAGCTGGAAGGCCAGAGACAAGGGGGAAAGGAAGTGTGTGTGTGTGTGTGTGTGTGTGTGTGTGTGTGTGTGCACGCTTGCATGTGCACGTGCATGTAAAAAATGTTCCTGTCTTTATGTCACAGATTCTAGGTCTGGCCGTCTCGTAAGTTTTGGCTCCAGTATAAAGCTTGCTGTTATTTCTGTGTCTAAATGTAAGGTATCTGTGGCCCCACAGAAAATCCTTCTAGTTATCTGGCTTGTTATGCTCATCTAGTAAGCAGTTATTGCAAAACAAAACAACATAGAAACAGTTTTTATTTTTATTTATTTTTTATTTTTTAATATTTACTTGAGAGAGGGTGAGAGAGAGAGCACAAAGGCACAAGCAGGAGGAGGGTCAGGAGGAGAAGGAGAAGCAAGAGTCCCCACTGAGCCCAACTCAGGCTCCATCCCAGGACCCCGGGATCTTGACCTGAGCTGAAGTCAGATGCTTCACTGACTGAGCCACTCACGCGCTCCTAGAAACAATTTTTAAAGAAAAAGTTCAGTATTAGATGTCATAATTTTACTCCATTTGATGTCTTCATTGAATATCCTGAGCAGATTTTCAACAGTCAACTGTGGAACAGTTCACCTTTAACATCTGTTTATTTGTGGAATTGTAAAGACTAGCTGTGGCTGCATAAGGGAGAAGAAGGAAAAAAAGCAAGTGGATGAAAGAGTTTCAAAGAAACTCCTTTAACAATGACATCCAAATATCTTTTAAAAACCTCAATCTAAAAATATTCTCCAGAGCATTGGCTGAGTTAAGCCAGTTTTTTTTTAAAAAAACAAAAAATATACACATACACGTAGTAGTCCCCTCTTGTCTAGGAGAGATACATTCCAAGACCCCTATTGGTTGCCAGAAACTGTGGATGGTACCAAACCCTACATGTGTTTTTTCCTATGTATACACACTTGTGATAAAGTTTATTTTATAAATTAACACAGTAAGACGTTAACAGTAACTAGTAATAAAATAGACCAACTACAACAATATACTGTAATAAAAGGTACATGAATGTGGTCTTTGTCTCTTTCTCAAAATACTGAGCTGAACTCACCCTTCCTGTCCTTGTGATGATGTGAGATGATAAAATGATAAAATGCCTACATGATGAGATAAAATGGGGTGAGTGACGTAGGCACATGCTGTAAGGTTAGGTTCCTGTTACCATCTGACAATACATCAGGAGGAGGATCTTCTGCTTCCAGACCACGGTCCACCTCAGGGGACTGTGACCATGGAAGGTGAAACCATGGATAAAGGGGGGTACAGCACAGGCACTTGAACACAGTACTCCTTAGGTTAGTGTGAAACCATATGAAAGTTAAAAGTCAGGGAAATTATTTAGCAAATGAAGTCATGTTTGTCCATGTTTATTGTCAGGATGAGTAATTAACATGAATGCTTATATTAACATCATTTTAAAATGTAAGAATACAAACAGCACATGCAAACAGTATGAATGCAGAAACACCCTAAATTTAACAATAATTTCATGGACACTAAGACTGGAAGAAAATTCACCAGTATGTTTCTAGTAGAAATACTACAGAGTGGTGATATGGTCCCCCCGCCCCGAATTTCTCTGTAGTTTTCCCCCAAATTTTAATGACTCTGTGCCTTCTATTAGAAAGACATATACCAGGGGTGACTGGGTGGCTCAGTCAGTTAAACACCTGCCTTCAGCTCAGGTCATGATTTCAGGGTCCTGGGATTGAGCCCTGATCTGGTTATCCATCAAGAGGTGAATCTACTTCTCCCTCTGATCTCTCTGGCTTTCACTTTTTCTCAAATAAATAAAAACTTAAAAAACAAAAACCAAAAAAACAACATACGGGCATATACATATGCAGTTTAAGTTTTGAGTATTTGTTTCTAGCCTCAGTTTATTTGCAAAATGAAAGTATTTGGGTATCCCATGGGTCTGTATCCTAATAACCCTCTGAGTATTAAAAAGGAAAAAATAAATATTAAAAATGACTAGTAAGAATTGTATGGATTTTGGAGTCAGCTTCGTTATGACAAGTTTATTAGCTTATTTTTCCCTTATCATAAGGCTTTCCTGTCCCACAAGATGCCACAGTGTCTAACTTGGATCCTTAGTTCCTTTTGGTTAAAAAGCACTTGCCTCTAGAATCTTTTTGAAGGTAGAAGTCTAGCCTGGTGGAGTGCCAACTTTGTGAGTTTTTTGAATCCTAAAAAGTATGAGAATTCTCAGACCAAAGGTACAAGTGGGCAGGAAGGTCTAGGGTTTGGGAAAGGGAGGCTCCCAAACTGTGATCGGGGAGGTTCCCCCCTATAGTTCTGACCCAGGCAGTTTCCAGATAACACTGTTTGATCACCACCCACTCAGTCCAGCCCCAAAACTAAAACACAAATAAGCCTGAATCCACACTGCATGGGTCCCTAGGGTAGCGTTGGGAGGGTGGGCAGGACTTCCTAATGAGATGCAGGCACTCTGGCCCCAAGAAACGCTAAGCTTAATGCCTTTCCTTCCCATGCCCTCCTCCTCCTCTCCTCTGCTCTGCAGAGAAGCCACCCCCAGGCCATTGTTCCTGACGGAGTTTGGTCTGGGATTGCTGGCGGAGAGAACCATTCAAAGGATAGGCAGCAGTTAAGATGGAAGGGAAAGATTTTGTTAAGGGCGGCTGGGCTCTGTACTTGGGGCTGTAAGGAAGCTTTATCTGGGCCTTGGAGCCACTCTTTGCCTCTAGGACTGGTGTAGACAACCAGGGATTAACAACAGTCTTCCAAATGGAGATTCTCTGATTTTTAGTATATTTCCCAGAGTCCTTCCCTCTGCTTCTAAAACCTTCTGTGTGTACTTTCCCTGCCTGTATTAGCAGTCTGTGAGAAGGTAAGGGACAGGGCACCGCAAGCTCATTCAAGAGGACCTTCTATGCAAAACCCAAGAAAAAGATACCTATTTGCAACTCTGTAGTGGGGACACCCGCCTCCCCGCCCCCTTGCCCCAAGCCTGTCATTCTTTGTCCAGTTCCCTGAGCTTTTGTGGGAATCTCTACAACTATTTGGTTTTTTTTTTGGTTTTTTTTTTTTTTTTTTTTTGGTGAATGGGGTGGGGCAGGAGGTTGGAGAGGAGAAAAGAAAGCACAGTTGTGGCTTCACATGTGGACAACATGTTTAGGACCCAGTCATCCTTTTATGGGTTTGTGAAGTACTTGCTGTACTTCCTAAAATTCCAGTCTGTTTTCACAGTTCCGGGCAATATATTCATGGTATTATTTGGGCTGCAGAACAGCCACTGAATGGACAACTCTATCATACTGTGTTACCATAGTCATTTAGAGGAATGAAATTCAGCATTAATACATGGTGATGTATAATAAAGCAAATGTCCAATCAGTGAACCAAAAACCTTGTGAAATGACAGGCTTCCCCCCCCCCCTTTTTTTCTAACATACATTTGATACTATAGGATCACAGTGGATAATACAAACAAAATTGCTGAATCTTAGAGTGCTTGCTAGTGGACAGAGTGCATTCCAAGGACATACATCAAAAACAAATTTTTAACTTTGTTAATTTGAATCTCTTGCAGTAAGTACTAGAGCCAAGAACTAAAATGTTTAGAAACCTTCTTAAATTGGGATCACATGTGTACAAAGCACTTACATGCATTATTGAAACCTTTGTCTTATATGCATACCTTAAATGTATAAGGCAGTCTTAAAGATGTGTATTTGTAATATTTATAAGTATGTTTTAGGTATTTATGCTACACAATAGTGCCTGTAATCACTTGCGGTTTTTGGGGAGTGTGTGTGTGTGTGTGTGATTTTTCAGTTAGCTTTGGTGGCTTATTAGGTCTGTTTTCCAATCTCTCTTCCTTCCTCTCTCCCATTCTCTCTTTACTAAAACAAGGCAGCTAAGTTGCCCTTGAACCAGTTTTAGACTTGAAAGATTTAGTAAACAAAAATGCTTTATAACCTTTTCAGTAGGAGTTCTTAACAGATGTGTTCTTCCTTGTGAGGCTTTCCCTGCTGTTTGATCTTTTCCTCCAAAGCAATTCCTTATAATGGGCAAAAATCCAGGTGGGATAATTATGCTGAAATGGGCCAGCAGCCAGGGCACTGCATCAGTCCTTCAGGATGCTAGCTGTCATCCCTAAAAGGCTGCTATAGCCAGTGCAGCTGTGGGCTACTAGAAGACCCAGGGAAGGGACCAGAGGGGAGGTCTGTCTGAGTAAGGTGATGGGTCACAAGCTTGTAATGGGCTGAGTTTCTTTAAAGCTACTGGAATAAGCATTATCCGTTTCCTTTAGGTAACAAAGCATGGAGTGAGGCTGAGGGGACAGAGATATTATCAGAGAATCAGGATGTCTGGTCGAGCAGAAATTTTATTTTGTTTTTAGTTATTCAAAGTTGCCAGCTGCTGCTTTCTAGAGTGAAGTCACCAGGTCAATATAGAGAAAACTCAGCTCTTCCAGGAATAAGGCCCAGTTTGCTCTTTTAAGCTTTGCTACTGTAAGGCAAAAGGGTATTTGTTCCTCAGGGTGGTTGTGTAAAGGGGCTTTTTCAGGGGAGTTCCAGGTGATCCTGGAGTCCTGTCACTCCCTTTGATAGCCTGTGACCCAGGGAGGTAGAAATACATTTCATTTCTAGTTTCCATGTACCACTGCCCCACCCCCAACTCCCTACTGTGTGTCACTCACTGAGAACTGCAACACTAAGAGCAGAGGCCTTCTTCAGTCAGCTATAGTATGGGCCCCTGAAGATACTGTGGGGTGCCTTAGTTGATCAGGAATTCTGACCTTCAGGATGGAAGGTGGATTGGAGGGGGATGGACTAAGGGTGGGCTTCCCTTCAGGAACACTGGTCTTTGTTCTGTTCTACCAAATCTGACTGTAGTAACTTTTTTTTTCTTTAAAAATTTTTTTGAGTTTTATTTTTTTTTAATTTTTTTCAGTGTTCCAAAATTCATTGTTTATACACCACACCCAGTGCTCCATGCAGTACGTGCCCTCAATAATACTCACCACCAGGCTTACCCAACCCCTTACCCTTCTCCCCTCCAAAACTGTCAGTTTGTTTCTCAGAGTCCACAGACTCTCATGATTTGTCTCCCCCTCTGATTTCCCCCAACTCACTTCTCTTCTCCATCTCTCAATGTCTTCCGTGTTATTCCCTATGCTCCACAAGTGAAACCATATGATAATTGACTCTCTCTGCTTGACTTATTTCACTCAGCATAATCTCCTCCAGTTCCATCCATGTTGATACAAAAGTTGGGTATTCATCATTTCTGTTGGAGGTATAATAATCCAGGTACATATGGACTATATTTTCTTTATCCATTTGTCCATTGAAGGGCATCTTGGTTCTTTCTACAGTTTGGTGACTGTGGCCATTTCTGCTATGAACATTGTGGTAGAGATGGCCCTTGTTTTCACGACATCTGTATCTTTGGGGTAAATACTCAGTGGTGTAATTGCAGGGTCATGGGTAGCTTTATTTTTAATTTCTTAAGGAATCTCCAGACTGTTTTCCAAAGTGGCTGCACCAACTTGCATTCCCACCAACAATGTCAGAGGGTTCACCTTTCTCTACATCTTCTCCAACACTTGTTTACTGTCTTGCTAATTTTGGCCATTCTAACTGGTGTAAGGTGGTATCTCAATGTGGTTTTGATTTGAATCTCCCTGATGGCTCATGATGATGACATTTTTTTATGTGTCTGTTAGCCATTTGTGTGTTTTCTTTGGAGAAGTGTCTGTTCATGTCTTCTGCCTGTAGTAACTTTCTATGACTGTCTCAAAAATTACCACCTATTTAGTGGCTTAAGACAACATTAAAGTATTATCTAGTTTCATTGGGTGAGGAGTCCAGACCTGGATTAACTGGGTCCTCTGCTCAGGTTCTCACCTGGGTAAAATCAAGGTGTCAGGGCTGTAATCTCATCTGAGGTCCTCTTGCAAGTTCACAGGTTCCATTGGCTAAATTCAGTTCTTATACTTGTGGACTCTAGATCCTCAGCAACTAGAGAGCTTTTCCCTGCCAGGTGGCCCTCTCCACAACATTTGTTTCTACAAAACCAACAGGAGAGTGTTTCTGCTGGCTTCTTCCTTTTCTGATCTGTACATCCTCATTTTTTTCTTCAAGATTTATTTATTTTAGAGAGCACAAGTTGGGGGGGGGCTAGGAAGAGGGAAAGAGAGAGACTTTCAAGCAGTCCCCTACTGAGTGCAGAGCTTGACGTGGGGCTCGATCTCATGACACCATCATGACCTGAGTGGAAATCAAGAGTTGGACGCTTAACCAGCTGAGCCACCTGGGCACCCCTGTATATCCTTTTTTAAGTGACTTACTGGCTAGGTCAGGTTCACCAGAATAACTTTCCTTATGATTAACTTAGTCAAATAATTAGGGATCTTAATTAGATCTACAAAATCCCTTTACTTTTTCCATAAAACATCATTAACTACAGAGTGATGTCCTGTCATATTCACACCTCCTGCCCACACTCAGAGGGGTGGGATTATACAGAGCATGTACCCCAGGGGTTGGGAATCTTGGAAGAAATCTGCCATGCTGACTAGAACATTCCTTTTATTTCCAAGGTAAAATTATAGTGTTCAAACCAGCTGATTGCCACTTGGTTTGGTTATCCTAACTAGCTATTATAAACATTTTCTTATCTTTTCAATAATGAAAGAAATTAAAACTAGAAACCCAACTGGCTAATGTCACTTTCATTGGGAATAATTCTAACTCCATATGTAATTGAAAATTTTATTACTGTCACATCACCTTTATTCAGTCCAACTTGTATATATTAGAGAAGCCCAAAGACATGAATTAGGGATGAAAGTGACTTTAGAAATATTTAGTGGTTCCAAATTTGGGGGGTATTAAAATGTATATATATGCTCACTCCCCACAAAAATAAATCTATTAACTTAGGGAAAAGACACAAATCTAAAATGAATTCAATAACATGTTAATAACCTTGTATTTTGTTAATCACAAAACCATAAACATTTGAAAAATTGTGTGTATGTACATTCTAATTTATTTTAATATGTTATATATAATGTAATTTCTGCTACTGACAGTTCTTAGTCATATTTTTATACCTTAAGTGATAAATCTATACCTGTCTAGGGAAGAATTGATCTATTCTAGTTTACAGGTGAGGAGTGTATCATTAAATAAAAGTCTAAGGAAAACTAGGTAGATGAGTTGTGTCATGACCCCAAGGTTCATGAGAAAACTGAAACGAGAATACAGTTCTCCCAGCCCCATGAAACTTGGAGCATATCATGTTGCTTAGACTTTGAACCACAAACATCCAATCTCTTTGCTCAAAGTCTGCAAGTTAATAGATCCTCTTTGCTTGACAAGTTCGAAAAACCCACAGTAGTTGGGAGCTGAGAATTGAGCAGGCGAGATAGAAGGATAAAGGAAAGGGGGTTAATTGAAAGTTTTTCTTGAATGAAGTTTTCCTTCCATCATAATTTTGTTGGATGTGAACTAACTGAATCTGGGGAAATTCAGATTCAATTATGAGTCTGAAAGCATTCTTTAAAGCAAAGTGCAATGACAAATCTTCTTAGATAATCTAGAGTTTGGGATTTTGAATATGGCTTTTCTCCTAAATCAAGATGGAAAATGGAGATGATTATAACTCTTAATGCATTTTTAAACAATTCTATTGAGATATAATTTATACCATAAGATTCACTTGTATTATGATTTTCAGTAAATTTACTGAGTTATGCAACAATCATTATAATCCACTCCTAAAGCATTTTTATCACATCAATAAGATCCCTCCTATCCATTTACAGCTAATCCCCATTCCACTCCTAAACCCCTCCCTTTGCCTTAGCCCCAGGCAGTTATTAGTTTACTTTTTGCTTCTATGGATTTGCCTGTTCTCAACATTTCACATGAATGGAATTGTACAACATTTGGCCTTTCTTCATCTGTGTTCTTTCACATCGTGTATGTTTTTGAAGTTGATCCCTCTTGTAGAATTAGTCAGAACTACATCCCTTTTTATTACTAAATAGTATTCCATTGTATGACTAAACATTTCATTTAGTCCATTCACCAGTTGGCAGACAATAGGTTTGAGTCCACCTTTTTGTGATAATCCTATTACGAACCCTGGAGCCCAAGTCTTCTCTTTGTGTGTGGAAAGGTTTTTAATTCTCTTGAGGTGATACCTAGGGATGGAGTTGCTGGGCCATGTGGTACATTAAAGCTTCATAAGAAGCTGCCAAACTATTTCCCAGGGTGGCTGTTCCACTTTATTTTATGTTCTCATCAGTAATCTCTTGTTTCTCTGTATCCTCAACATTTGGTATTTTCTAAAAAATCCTAGTCATCCTACTGGATATGAAAAGGCATCTTATTACGGTTTTAATTTACATTTCTCCAGAAACTAATGAGCATCTTTTTATATGCTTCATATTCTTTTAGCCACTTGTGTATCTTCTTTGGTGAAAAGTCTATTTAGACATTTTCCCCATTCTGTGATTGGAATGTTTGTCTCATATACGTTGGTCTGTAAGTGTTCTTTGTATATTTTGAATATAAGTTTTGGTTGTTTTAAATCAGATGATTTGTAGATATTTTCTTCCAGTCTATGCATTATTTTTTTTAAAGGGTATCTTTTGATACACCAAAGTTTTGAGTTTTAGTGAAGTTCAATTTATTTTTTCTGTTATATATCTTGCTTTTAGTGTCCTGTTTAAGAAATCTTTAGCTGAGGGTCTTTTCTCCTGTGTTTTCTTCTAAAAGTTTCCTAGGTTTAACTTCTATATTCAGGTGTCTGACCCATTTTGAGATAATTTTTGTATATGATGTGAGTTAAGGGTCTAAGTGAATCTTTTGGTATGTAACTATCCTGTTGTTTTACCACCATTTGTTAGAAGACTATCCTGTCCCCACTGATGGGCTTTGTCACCTTTGTTGAAAGTCTGTTGACTGTAAATAGAAGGACTCAAACTCACCTATCAATGTGATTGTAATCTTGCCTTTGAAAATGGGACATTTTCTAGGATCTAAGCCCATCATTAAGACAATGCGAAGAGGAACTGGAGGGTGGTCAGTTTCCATCTGCTTGTTTCCCCTTCTTCCCCATTTGGTATTAGGATAGTCACAGGCACCACTCAGACCTGTGCAGAAGACTAGCATGATGTCATATATATTTTATTAATCAGCTTCCAACATGTCAGCATATACCTTTCCAAGAAAAATTGTATGACAAAATGTTATTTCAAAGACTTTCCTTTCAGCTATGGATTAGTTAGAAGCTACATCAAATAAGATAATGCATGTGAAAATGTCTCAAAAATCATAAAATGCCAAACAAGTATAGGATTTATCATTATTGCATGCAGGGAATGAGAGTAAACAGAAGCAACAGTAATGCTCCTTAGAGGGCTTAAGTAGACAAAAAGAATGACAATGTCAACTTTAGAAGGTAAAAACCAGATTTGCAGATAATCCACCTGTAGATTGTTGAAAGTTGACTTTATCAGCATTACCTAAAATATTAAGAAGTTGGGTCAAGATCAAAGAAGTTCCTCTAGCTTGGTTGCATATGGGAGATAAAGTTGTCTTAGTAATTGGTATATCCTTTTGAAGTAAGGTAGAAACTTTGTCCTTAGATATTGATTTCTCTTGTTAATGGATGGCCCTCCTTCAAGGATGTAGGTAGCATTAACAACTGCTTTAATAATGCCAATTTAAGTATGCTTGAAAGCCCCCCAATAACCTAAAATCTCTCCTTTACACAGTGAGTTAGTTACTTTGCCTGAAATGTTCAGGATTAGTGAACACTTGAGGGCTATGTGTGAGAATCTACAGAGTTGTACTGAGTTGAGACATTGCTTCTTAGACCTAATAAAACACTTTGCTAGGATTATGGCCCCTATTAATAATCCCCTTACTATCTCCTGTTATCCAGCAGCCATATAAGTCCTGGAGGTTTGCACATAGGCCAAATCAAATTTGGAGAGAAGGAATCAGAAGAAAGTGGGGGAGCACGACAGATTGTTGCTGGAGTGGGTAGTATAGAGCTAGAGATCCTGGCCTTTTATTCAGCAGGAATAAAAAGGGTATTCTGTCCCAAAGTTTAGAAAAGAGATCCCAAATGGAGGGAAGGTGGAGGCTTATGGAGTACTGTGTTCCTAAGCAGAATTATGCCTCTGAGAAGCCCTGACTCTATATAAATGATGGACATTAGCATTTTTTGGCTGACTGCTCCGAGTTCTCAGTTCTTGGACTGTTCACCACATTATTATATTCAACATTCCTTAGGCACCCCATTCCTGCATCTAAATCCTGCTTGTTTTGTGTCCGTGTTTATGAGCTCTTATTGACCACAGCTCTTCAAGAAGGGTTATTTTTGTGCTCCCCATTTTGTAGACCAGAGAGGCTTTGGAGTCTTTCTCTAATACAGGGCATTAGAAGTAGACCCATGATTAGAACTCCAGAGACCGTTAAGCTGTGCAGTGTTAGAAAGTCCTGTCTAAAAAGCTTGAATATCCGAAAGTTTTGAGGAAACTGAAGCCACTGGAATTTCACAATGGTCCCAAATTCACTCCCTAAAATAACTTTCTGTGAATACTTAGGCAGTTCATGTGTAGGGCCTGTGGGCTCAGGAAGATGGGAGGAATGTAGCGATCAGATTTTAGTTCTCTTAAATCTTTAGATCAGATTTTAGATCTTAGTTCCAAGGCTCCCTGTAGATTTGTCAATAAATCAAAAGCACATATGGGGAGTAGAAAAGCAGAAGAAGTGGGGGAAGGGCTTCAAATTCAGAGATAACAATTGCCAAGAAAGAGCCAGCCATTAGAGAAGGGGAAACAAGGAGCCAGGAAGACAGAGGAGGGAAATAATAAACAAGAGGAGTCTTCATGGTGTGACACACAACAGGAGATGGAAAACACTCAGCATTTGATATTAGAGAAGAGAAGGCAGGAAACACATTCTGAGAATAACCTTACCCCACCTTTGCAAAGGCTACCATGCTGTGCTCATAGACAAATGCAAAACAGCCCTCCAGGGTGAGTGTCATACCCCCAAATGGTCATCTTATCAACATCAGTATGCTAGTTAGTCTAGAGTAGGCTTTGCTCTGGTCCCTTCCACACCGTCCAGAACTGGCTCCCAGCCATCTACTCCTGCTCCTCTGCATATTTCTTTTTGTCATGCTGTTAAGATCACTGTATGCTTCTAATTCAATAAGGAGCTTTCATATTTCCCGAGCCTACAGGTCTTAAACATTGGAATTAAAAGGAGCTATTCTCTTTGATTTGGCCCTGGTATCCTGATTACCTTCTGTTGGGCCTATCCTGGTTTTGTCTTTGCCCTAAGCGTTTGGGCAGGTACATTTTTTATGGCTGACTTGGATCTGTTCTATTGTACCATCTCCAGCATTTTTCTCATGATCGTTTCCTTTGGCAGCAATTCTTTCATCCGACTTGCTTTTATAGTGACACTGGATTCTTTGGCTGGTCTGGCCAGGTAACCACATTCAGCAGAGTAAAGAGACAGGAAGATTTAGAAATGTTTGGAGGAAAGCTATTGGTACCTATAATTACCTATATTTCCTTATGCTTTTACCTCGAGGCACCCGTCTTTCTCTTTGCCCTATCCCATGTAGCTAAATGACCGTGGTTCCTCAAACTTTGGTATCTGGTTTACTCTCTTCCTTTCTAGCCCTCTGTGATCAAATAGCATCCTGATCTCCTCTAGATCCATGTGAGAAAATTCTTCTTGCCTTCCAACAATCTCTGTCCCACTCCTTGAACTATCCCCTGCTAGGATCACTCTCAGGATCTGGGCATGGTTTGGGAAACCTTAACCTCCAGTATTCCAGTTTTTGACTATAATTGTTCATTTTTTTCCCTTTCTCTTATTCCCTATATGCAGATTTTCTAGACACCCTGAGACTTCTAAATATTTAACTCCTTTTAAATCCACTCTTTCCTTCCTTCTGTGGCCATTCCAGCCCACTGAAACAATTGTGGTCACTACCCTCACATCGTCTTGGTTTTGCAAGTCAGAATCAATCCATTCATTCATTTACCCTCCCTAAAAAGTAGCAGATAAATAAGCACCCGAAGACATTCAGCTCTGTAGATCTCTGATCCTACAAATTATGACCTCCAGTCTCCAATGAACCTACATTTTGGTTGTGAAATTCTTTTTACATAACTCTAGCTTCTTCAGTCATAAGGATGTTCTGAGCTGTTGGCACTGTTCTCATTCTCACCTACCCACTTGTCCTTCATTGATGTCACTTGCTACAGGTGACCTTGTTTTTCCTTTACTGAAAAATGGGAACCATCAGTCATAAACTCCTTCAATGTTCTACTCTTTCAGTTCAGAGGAGAGAAGAGCTTGTCCCAAAGTTCAGCCTTCAAGCCTGCATTGTGGATCCTGTTACCTCCCCACATTATCTCCCATCTCCTTGCTCTGTTTTCTGTTTTGATGGTCTTTCTCCTCATTCTTCCTCCAAACCTGTAAGTACACTGTCTCACATCTATCCTACTTAAAATAATAAAAGGGAAAAACTTCCATGATCCTGCACCTTTCTAACTTTCTTACTACTGTAGTACTTATCTTGATGCTTTTAAGCAAAGACTATTATATTCTTTGGTCACACATCCTGTGTCTAATTCACTTATTTTTAATATTTCCTATTCTTATCAAATTAACATGTACATAAATTTTTTTAAAAGATTTTATTTATTTATTTGACAGAGATCACAAGCAGGTGGGGGGAGGTGTGGGGGAAGCAGGGTTTCCTGCTGAGCAGAGAGCCCGAGGCGGGGCTTGATCCCAGGACCCTGGGATCATGACTTGAGCTGAAGGCAGAGGCTTTAGCACACAGAGCCACCCAGGCACCCCAATATATATATAAAAATTTAAGTCAAAGAGTCGACATTGACAATAATGAAAAATAACATTCTCTTACTTCACAACCCTTCCCCTCACCCTCGAGTTCCCATTCTGACACTTTTGTTCTTCTAGTACTCCTCTCCAAAAGTGCATTCCCACTGTACCTCCTTTCCTATACCTGTTCCTGCTTCTTGGACATAATCTATTTGCTCTTTCCTCTGTGTTGGTCTCTCTGCTATATTAGTGGCTTTCCTCAAGTGAGTAATTTTTTTTTTTTTTCCTGTTCATTTGCACTTAGGAATGAGTTACCCATTAGCTTTTTGGAAACTCTGTGCATGGACAGGCTTATGTCAACTGGTCATTGTTTGGACAGGGACCTATCTTAGGAGAGGAGGTTCAGATGGCAGTATCTGACATTTTTGGAAACAAAATCAAACTACAACATATACACACACACACACACACATACATATACATATATATATCCCCAATATTCTATCACCCATAAATCATCAAGAGGGCTTGGAGAGCACATCACTTAGTATAATGACTTCTACTTGATCTAGCTGTTTGACATATATATATATATATATATATATATATATATTTTCCCATATCATGACCTGTTATTTCCAATTTCTGAGCCTTTTCTTGGTTCTATATTTGCCTTAGTCCATTAAAGCTGCTATAACAAAATACCACAGACTGAGTGGCTTATAAACAACAGGAAGTCATTTCTCACAGTTCTGGAGGCTGGAAGTCCAAGATCAGGACACCAGCATGGTCAAGTGAGGACCCTCTTCTGAGTCCCAGAGTTCTTGTTGTATACTCATATGGTGGAAGGGGCTAGAGAGCTCTTTGATGTCTCTTGTTAAGGGTACTAATCCCATTCCAGAGGGCTCTGTCCTGGTGACCTTAGCACCACCTTCCAAATGCCCTACCTCTTAATCTCTTCACATTGGACATTAGGATTTTAACATATTAATATTTGGGGGCCACAAACAGTGTTTAAGTGACTCTTTTCTCTTTCACACATGCAGGAAGTTGCTGTTTACTTTTCATATTTCTGTTGACTCTTCCATGTGCTTCTCATCCTCCAAAAATTTATTGACAATTATCTGTTGTATCCTATCCTATTCTTTACTCCTGCAATAGATAGTTTTAGCTTCTTTACTCTCATAATACTAAACATTGATGTGGAAAGTAAGTTCTTTTCTCTCACATTGTAAGTAACAAATGCATAATGTTCAACTCACCATGTTTAATTGGAAATTTCCCAATTGACCTTTTAACCTATTATGGTTAGATTTCTGGCCCCATTCTCCATGATAAAAGCCAATGACATCCTAGTTCCTAAAACTTGTTGACTACTTTCAATTTTATTTCTTGTCCTCTGCAATTAGTATCTACTCATTTCATAAAACTTTCCTCTTTCTTGGTTTCTACTGAACTACTTTCTTGGTTTTTCCTTTTTCCTTTTCCTTTAGTCATTCTCAGTCTAATTTGCTGGTTTCTCTTTTGTTGCCTCTGTCTTAAAATATTGTTTTTTATCAATCTTCTATTCTTGGCTCTCCCTTTCTTCCTCTTCTAAATGTCCAAATTTTCCTGAGGCTCTAATCAGCCTCTTCCATTTTATTGCTCATATTCAGAAGGTAACTTTGCTTTCCTTCTCTAAAAAGGCAAAAGAAACAACCAAATCGGTACCTGCAACTTTATACTACACATCCTATAACACAGTCTATTCTCTATCCATTCTTGTTTCCATCTTTTTGCTATGTTTATTTTGTTAAAGTTAGCCATGTTTTCCTCTAAACCTAATTCCTTCAAGGCCACCCTGGTTTCTTCTCTCACTGTCTCAGTATTTACCATATTTTTGATGATATCTTTTCTGCCTTATATCTTCAGCTTCTGTACTGAATTCTTGACGTCCATGTTAATGTGGTCAAGACTTTTCCATCTTAAGGAGAAAACAAAATGGTAGCAAGCCATTTTTTAAAAATCTATCAACCAAAGAATTGTTTACACATTTTGTTTACATTTCCTCACTTCGACTCTCATCTCAACAATCAGCCTTAATTTCATTCTCATTGGTAAGATGTCCCAACAGATGTCCCAATAAAGACAATGACCTCCCCATCATCAAACCCAGTAGACAAATTTCAGTTCCTATCTTAGGTAGGTTTTCAGTAACATTTGACTCTTTGGACTCTTCGATAATTTTTTAAGCAGTTTCTGGCTTCAGCTTTATGGGATCATAGATTCTTGATTTTCCTCATATCTCCTTAGCTCATCCTTCATTGCCTCCTTGGTAATATTCTTTTCCTTTTACATAATTGTTAAATGTTGGGGTTTATATTACTTCGTTCTAGCTGCTCTCGACTTCTCATTTATTGTCTTCTCCCTAAATGGTTATTCTCCCATGGCCACATCTATTTATGCGTTTAAGGCCTTTACTTAAGAAAAAAAAAAAAAAAATCCCAGCCTAGCAGGGTCTTGGGCTGGCTCAGTTTGTAAAGTATACAACTCTGGATTGTAGGGTCATGAGTTCAAGCTCCACACTGGGCATAGAGCCTACGTGGAAAAAAAAAAAAAAAAGAGTATGAGATTTGTAAGTTTACTTGTTCCAATAATAAGCATTTTAATGGCATTCATTAAAAATAGCCTACATTAAAGGAAGAAACCACCATTTATTAACTGAAACACAAAGCTAAATTTATTACTCAAATAAGGAAGAGTTACAATTTTTAAATGCACTCTCTCCAAACAAAGGAGACTATTAATTTTGTATTGGATATTTATGAAGTAGGCAGTTAAGAGAATAGGTTGACATCTGCTATGGAAGCATGGTTGCTTGGGTAAGACTACTGTGAATTAGTTGACTTTCTAGTATGTTCACTGGAGTGAGACTCTTGCCAACTGGCTGTCTTTCAAAAGATGGGCACTGTTGCTTATTGGCTGGCTTTCAAAAACCTGTTTTCTGCTGAGCATGTTATCATTGATTAAGCTGATTTAAAAAGGTTATAATGGTAACTTGTTACCATGGCTACAAAACAAGAGTAAGTCTCTTCCAAGGAATATGGGACATTATTACATTCCTCATTTCAGCCATTAAAACAACAACAACAAAAAACCCCTGAACTTCAGATATCCAAAAATGTATTTGCTGTTCCAAAACTTGAATATCTCAAAAGCGCTTAAAAATGTCAAAAAACGGAAGTGTGTTCTTTTTTCCAAATTCGATCCCTCTCTTGAAAGAGACACATCTATCTACTTAGACCAGGAACTGGCAAACATTTTCTGTAGAGGGTCAGGTAATAAATATTTTAGGCTTTGGAGCCCATACAATTTCTATTATGACTACTAAACCCTGCCATTATTCAAGGAGCCAGAGGCACTATGTAAAGCAATGTACATGGCTTTGTTTTTAGCAATACTTTATTTACAAAAACAGGCAGGCAGGATTTAGCCCATGAGCTGTTGTTTGGTCCTCACTATCTAGATGGTCAACCTTTTGATACAGGGATTATTTTGAACAGCCCTTTCACTATCATGGGCCATATCCTACATATGCCTACATGCTGTCAACTTTGCTTTTTGTGCTGAACTCTTACTATTCTATTTCCTCAGAACAACATGCCGTCTTTGCTGAGAAATATGCCTGAGAATGAGCAGGGCCTTGCAGTATTAGGACCTTATCCCTAACCACAATTGTTTTTCCAGGGATAAACAGGTGATTAAAGTTTGACTAGTTAGATTTTTTTTTAATGGAGTTAAATTAAAAAAAAAATTCTCTGGCTATAAAGATGGGAATCTTGGACTGTTGGCAAGATAGCCCACACCTCTGCCTCCATTCTCACTCTTGGTTTCTCTGTGCCATTTACAGGCAAGGAACCCAATGTACTTGAGAGATGAGTGAGAAGACCTCTGGGCACTTGTGTCCCTGGCTTCAGTCCATGCCATCCCTACTTGCCTGATTTGGGGGCAGTATACTTCAAGTACTCATCTCTCAAACTATGTTCTTGTTTGCAATCATATAAGATCTCAGCTTACATATAAGCAAGGATTGTGACTAAGTAGCTTTTAAATCCATTCATTTCCCCTTTGACTATCTTGTTGTGGTCTGAAGATTCTATCATCTTATTCTGAGACCACAGAACTATATTTCTTAAGGCTCTAGCTCTCTTGGCACTTGTCAATACTTTATTCATACTACAGTCAAAATAATCATATAAAAATTAAAATCTGAACATGGCAGTTTCTGCTGAAAACTTTTCAGTGTCTTTTTATTGTCCTTAGTGGAAAAGCAAACACTTTCCCCATGTCCTTCCATCTGCCCAGTCTCCATCTTTTCCACGACCTCTCTTATTTCCTTTGCTTCAGCCTCTCCGGCTATCTCTCAGTTCCTTATGCCACATTCACTCCCAGCCATTTGTATGTGTTGTCCCTTCCTTCTGAAATGTTTTTCTCTCAGCCCTTTCCATCAGTTTAGTGACCAGGCAGCATTCAGATTTCAACCCAGTTTCTTGTTGCTGGTGAAGGATTGCTTTTCTCAACAGATCAGATCAGCTGACGTCTTTCTTCACCACATCTTTTATATTCTGGTGTTCCTTCAGAGATTTCAATTATATTTTATAATTATATAATTCTTTGGGAAGTCTTGATTTAGATCTGAACATCCTCCTGGGCAACTCTATAAACTCTACAAAGACAGTGATTGTGTCTGTTTTTTTGGTTTTTATTTTTAAAGATTTTTTTTTTCATTTATTTGACAGATCACAAGTAGGCAGAGAGGCAGGCAGAGAGAGAGAGGAGGAGGAGGCAGGCTCCCTGCTGAGCAGAGAGCCCGATGCGGGACTCGATCCCAGGACCCTGAGATCATGACCTGAGCAGAAGGCAGAGGATTCAACCACTGAGCCACCCAGGAGCCCGATTGTGTCTGTTTTGCTGAATGCAGTGACCTTCAAAGAGGTACACTCTTTGATTCTCGGATTCTGTGAAAATAGCAAAGAAGAATTTGCAGGTCTAATTGAGATTATGGCCCAGTCTACTCACACGACTCCTTAAATGCAGAGAAAATTCTATGAGAGACATCTCGGAAGAAGATGACCGCAGAGAGGTGTGGCAGAAAGCCTGGGAGGAACTGCACCCAGTTGCTAAAGGGTGCCTTATAGAAAGCTAGAGAAAAGAATGCAGGCATCCTCTAGGTGGAGACCAAAGCTTGGCTGAAAGCCAGCAAAGAAATGGGGTCTTCGGTCCTACAACCACAAGGAAGTGGATTCTGCCAATAACCTGATTGTGCCTGGAAGCAGATTAATCCCCAGAGGCTCCAAAAAGGAACCCACCCCTGCCTACACCTTGACTTCAGCCTTGTAAAATTTGGATCAGAGAAATCAGCTCAACCCACTCAGACTCCTAAGAAGAGTGTGAGATAATAAATATGTGTTGTTTTAGGCTACTAAATTCGTGATAGTTTGTTCCCACAGAAAACTGATAGACTATGTGCCTGACATGTGCTCAGTGCTCAGTAAACATTTCATGGGTAGATAAACAAAAAGGTAATCGTACTCACTTCAAAGATTCGACAACTGATAGGTCCAATTTGAGTTATCAGCCCAAATTTGTTTCCTGGACTCCTTTTATGGCCTTATACATCCAAATGCCTAAGAGATCTACCTCTGTGTCCTACAGGCACTTCAAATTTGACAAGTCCAGAAAGGAACTTGTTTTGTTTCCCCATCTATTCTGATCACTCATCATGGATAGCTTCCCTTCCTTCATTCCCCTTGTTCAGTCATTCTTAATTCCTGTGATTCTGTCTCATTAACACTTTCATGTTCTTTGTCCTCTAGCCTATTGTGGTGATTTTGTGTGTTGGGGGGGGGTTGTTTTTTTGTTTTTTGTTTTTTGTATTTTTAGTGCTCCTATTCTAACCAAGCCTTGAGTATCTAAGACTGTTAAGTTTCAAGTCTAGTTTCCATCCTCTCCCTCTTTCTCAGTCTGTATGTTCTTGTAGACCTACATGCATACTTTCCTGTAGCCTCAGGCCACTAATCAGATGCTACCCTGCTGGTGGTTCTAGACTCCCCTTTCAAGATGCAGCCCAAATATTGTCTTTTCCTCAGGTTTTTCATGCCAGGTCCTGGCCCCACCCACACATCCAGATAGACTTGAGCCTCCTTTGCACCCCATTCCCTGCTGTGCATATTTCTATTTATACCACCCATAACATGTTATTAAACTTGGGTACCTTTCTGTTCTGGGCTTTATTCAGGTGTGCATTGCAGAACCTGGCAGAAGGCCCGAGCATAGCTGTATGTGACTAACACTAGAGTAATGAATCCATGAACCAATGACTTCTCTTACTGTCTGGTTTTGTGTCTGTGAACAATTTCAGACAAATGCTACTCAAGTGGGTTCAGAAGAGCAACAGAAGCCACACCTGGAGACTTGTTAGAAACGCAGGATTCTCTTGTCTCTTCTAGTTCCCCACACTTTACCAACCAGAATGTCTGAGAGCAGGGCCCAAGAAAAGGGGGGTGACAGGAGACATGCCAGCCATGGACAAGAGCACTTCAGTACCTGATCAAAACGAGGAATCAAATAGGCCAAAGTTCATATAAAGCCCAGGTCTGAAGGTAAACCAAGAACCACTTTTATGTTCTGGAATTCAGATCGAGGCAGTACATTTTTGTGGCTTTGCTTTTATGTTTAAATGACACCACTGGAACTTTGCCTTGCCACAAAGCTTATTAGAATGAAGGAGAGAAGGGTGGAGATCTGTTTTAAGAACTCCAGAGAGTAGGGTGACGTATCTGCACAATTTTCTAACAGTAGATTCTGGCCACAGAGGAAAGTAGAGAACTACAGAATGGATATTCTCTCTCTCTCTCTCTTTCTTTCCTTCAAAATCTGGTTTCCACCTTACCAACAATTGACTTCTGGACCCTGAACCTGACATGTTGGTCCTGGTATTCTTACAAGAGTAGTTTTTCATGAGTCAGTATGACTATCCTGGGGCACGCTGGAATGTGGCCTTGCTGTGAGGAGAAACAGGAACCCCCATTTCTTCTTCCCAAAAGTCTGCACGTGACAAAACACTTTGTATCTTCTCACACAGGACCAAATCCAGCCAAGAGCATAGCCACGTGCATCTCAGTTTTCTTACAAATGGTGGTGTGCCTGTGTGTGTATGTACATGCAAGTATTTGTCTGGGGCATTGTATTTTTGATTGACTTTTGCTGTAGACTGTAAGAACAGAAGCACACACTTTTTTTTTTTTTAAACTATGATTCCATGACCAAGTAATCACAAATGGTGAAAGTAAAATCTATGAAAGTTTTCCCAATTTACTGATTTAGACTTTCAGCTTCCTTCTTCCTTCTAAATAGTATTTATATAACACTCTCTGAAAAGCAGTGCTTATAGTTATACCCAAGTGAATCATTGTAGCTTTCAGCAGTTCCAGGAGGCAATGGAGAAGTATCAAGCCTTTGGAAAAAAGACTGGCTCCATAGAAGTAATTATACTTGGTTGGCCCAAGTGAGGCTGCCATGGAAAGAACACTAGCATTCCTCAGACAAAGGCACACTGTTTTTCATTTTTTGGGATTTAAACATATTCTTCTAGTCAAAACATTAAAATATAGAAATATCTATTGGATTCTTTTAAATGAGATTTGAAAACATTTATTAATTCGTGTACAAGTGTCTGGGTGTAAAATTAGGAAAACAAACTTAATGTGGTTCTAGAACAGTAATAATTTTTCAACCACCTAAAATAATTTGATAAAATTGCCACTTGCATTTAAAATTTCACTAATTATCCTTATGGAATTAGTGAATTATGTTGACTGTTGCCTTCAGTTTGGCCTTACAGCTTAAGCAACAATAATGATTAGATGGTCCTTTTACTAACATCTGGATGGCTAATGAATTAGCTTCAGATTCAAGATTACTTTTTGAGGAGATAACTGCCTTTTGCTTTCTATGTAAAAGTCAAGGAAATCAGAGGAACCTGTATTGCCTTGCAGTGTTCTCTGTATTGTGAGAAATAAATGAAAAAAACAAAAAACAAAAAACAAAAAACACTAGACTCCTTTTGGAATTTTGCAGAGTAATCAGGCTTAGTGGTGTTGGGCTCTGACATCTGGGACTCCCAAGATTGTCCATTAGATTAGTCCATTTGCCATTATACCAAGGAGAGATGGTCCCTGTTCTATACCCCAGCAGGTTGTGATTCCTATAAGATGACCAGGTTGCAGAAGTAATTCTAACCAGCAGAAAATTCAGATCCAAGGATATTTCCCTATTTTTTTTTCTTCTCTCTAGCATGCGCTAGAAGTGATGGTTTTTGTTTTGTTTTGTTTCGTTTTGTTTTTTAAGTTACTGTTCAGGCAAGGATTGTTTTTACACACTTGGTAAGTTGTCACTCTCAGACCACAATAGAAATAATTCTTGTACCATTAATTTTTCAAGGCAGAATTCTCATGAAACATGAAATAGCTGTTTTCCAAATAAAAACTCAGGGCTTATTCTCAGTTCTCAAGATGGCTTTCCAATCATTTGAACCTTTGGTATTTTGTGTTTCTGCCATCATTGATGTTTTCCTTATTTAATTTCTGCCCTCTTGTGCTCTTTGAACAATTTGTAGAAGCTGTTCTTCCTCCTTTTTTTGTTACCATTCCTGCTGCTGAACCCAACAATTTCTTCCATTAAATTTTCTCTGGGTGAAAGGGTGTCCTCTAGACCTTGCCATTCTTCCATTTGGTCTGAATTCTTGGATTGGAGAGCAGGAAGGGGAATCCGCGCACAGTTGCTTCACTGGAGAGCTTCTGACCAGGGAACACAGCCAGAATCCATCAAGTGCTATAGGGTATAACTTGCTGTGAATACTGGTCCAAAATGTATAAAAGCAGCTTGATGATAAAGCTTTAAAGTAACATTTGACTCCTTAAGGAGAGTTCTTAGAAAGACTGGAACTTCAGTCAGGTATCCAACACCTGTTTGTTTTTTTCCTGTAAAGAAAAAGTAATATTAATGTTAATTAAACTCCCTAGTTCAGAAACATGTTAGCATTTTAAGGAAACTTCCTGGAACAGTGTGTTAATAGAAAGGGAGCCCCTGGGGAGGAACGCGAGGCTCTGTGGGAGGCCATTGAAGAAGGTGCTTTGGACAAGGGGGGTCCCCATATTCGCCCATGTACAGCTTCTCAGTGGCCAGTTCCCCAAGTAGCAGAACTTCCTGAGAAGATGAGGAGACACTTCTTGTCCGGTTGTACTTTCAAGATGTGAGCCTATTCCAACAACATCCCGTGATGCTTTTCCGAGTGCTTTATGGCCTTTCCTGTTTGTCATGCTGTGGGCTCCGCCATGCACAGGGAAAGCTCTTTTTCTTTCTTCACAGTGCTCAGGTGCTCTTCCTGTGTCCTAACTCATCATCATCATCATACATTCCTAACTCATTGGACACTCCTAATGTTTGGGATATGCCAAGACTCCCTTTTTGCGATATGAACAGTGAAGAAGTTTATTTATCTTCTCTGTTTGTGAGCAAGCCAAGTATATATGCTATCCTTGCTGTATTCTGTAGGGGAAAGATTTTTGTGCCCAGTGGCAGGCCTTCCTTTGTCACTGTCTAGCCATGGAAGACAGTGCATTCAGCTGGTGATGGCAAATGATGTTAGGGCCAGAAACCCTGTGTTTCTCCAGCTCTTGCAACTCCAGGCATCTTCTTGAACTAATCGGTTGGATTGTTATCCTGGAATTGCAGTTATCCTCCCTTCATGTTGGAAAGTTGGAACCATCCTTGCTGGCCCCAGGCTTCATAAAGAAAGAGATACAGCTCTCTCAGACCAAGAATAAACAAATGACTCCTTAGAAACTTCAGCTGGATAAAAATCTTTTTTTTCCTTCCCTAATGAATTGCTTGTGTCTGAGTTTCTGAACAAATGCGGAAAACCAGTAGTATCTTTTATTGGTTCATTGACTTTAAATATTTGTAGAAAATGTAGGAAAAATAGCAGTATGTTTTACATACTAAATTCTCTTATAATCAATCAGCATATTTATTCATTTGACAGACAGAGATCAAAAGTAGGCAGAGACGCAGGCAGAGAGAGAGAGGAGGAAGCAGGCTCCCTGCAGAGCAGAGAGCCAGATGTAGACCTTGATTCCAGGACCCTGAGACCGTGACCTGAGCTGAAAGCAGAGGCTTTAACCCACTGAGCCACCCAGGTGCCCGGTACTTATTAATGTGTATCCTTTTAACCCCTGGGAGAGTTTGAGGGAAAGTTTTACTCTAAGATTACCTTGAATTGTTGATATTTGAGTTTTCTGTGTAGTAAAGCTGATTACACATAAAAAATTTTTACATATGCCTATATTCAGCAGACCTCCTAGGACTGTTAAGTAAATTGGACCTGGAACCTGTGGGGTTTTTTTGTTTGTTTGTTTGTTTTGTTTTTGCATAGCTTTTGTGGTATTTTGATGTTGTGATTTATAATAAATATATATTTGGACTTAGTTCCCTTTCCTGACAAAGAGCTGTTAAAAGCCTTGCAATTTCCTCTGATGAGCGCAATCAGGGTGTCTTTTGTTATGTTAATGAAGTGACTTTTGGAACACCCCTCAGGATGAGGTGCTTGCCATGGGAACCAATCATGTGATTTGAGGGTTGGAATTTTCCAGTCCCCACCCCAGAACTCCAGGGAAGGGAGAGTGGCTGGAGATGGAGAGCAGTCACCAGTGCGTGATGATTTAATCTGTCATGCCTTTTTAATGAATCTTGGTTAAAAATTCAATGGATAAGCTGCAGAGAGCTTCCAGGTTGGGAACAAATGGAAATTCAGGAAGAGTGGTGCACTCTGAGAATTTGGGAGTGCCACCCTCCTTCCCTCATACCTTGTCCTTTACATCTTTTCCGTCTGGCTCTTCCTGGTTCCTTTTATGATAAACTGGCAATACAGTAAGATGTTTGTATGAGTTCTATGAGCCAATCTATCAAATTAAACGAACCCAAGGTGGGTGGTTATCAAAACCTCCCATCTATAAAACAGGTCAGTCAGAAACACAGTTGACTACTAGGATTTGAGACTTGCATCTAAATAAAGTTGGGGTAGGGGCAGTCTTGTGAGACTAAGCCCTGAACCACTGGGCTCTGGAGCGATCTCCAGGTAGATAAGTGTTAGAATTGAGTTGAGTTGTAGTACACCCAGCTGGTGAGTGTGTTGGGGTGTGGGTGGGTGGGAAGGCCGCCCATTAGATGCAGAATTGTGGCTCCTGTGAGCATTTCCATTCTCAGTAAGAACTTAATACTTACTACTTTACCTGTGTGTCCAATCTATTTTAGCCTTCTTACTGAGACAATTGCTGCTTTAGTCTTCATGGCCAGGACAGAAAATGTTACTGAGGATGAACAATATATAGAATGTTATTTCAAAATTTTATTCTATAACAACTACTTTGTATTTATTACCTCATTGAAATATACCATTATATATCTATCGACCCATTTTTTTTTTAAATGAAGAAATAGATGACAGATAAGGAAATTGCTGAAAGTTCATTTGAGCACTGATTGCCATTGCCAAGAATCCAACCAGGCTGATCTGAACTCAAAGCCTGGATTATACCACTCCTTACACTGTACACTGTCAAGAGGATACTTATTTCTGTAAGGCTAGGATTTCCAGTGTCTTCACCAGCTCTTCTGCATTTAGCACAACCACATGTTCCCCTTCTGAAAGCCCAGTTAAGGCAATCATTGAGTTTTGGTATAGTGTTAAAACACTTGAATAGCAATTTGAATCTGAAACCCATTGGAAAAGACCTCATTTAAAGGTTTTCAACAGCGACAACTGGGTGGCTCAGTGGGTTAAGTGTTCGACTTTAGCTCAGGTCATGATCCCAGGGTCCTGGGATTGAGTCTCAAGTTGGGCTCCCTGCTCAGGGGGAATATGCTGCTCCCTCTGTGTGCTGCTCCCCCTGCTGTGCGCTCTTTATCTCTCTGACAAATAAATAAATAAAATCTTAAAAAAAAAAAAAGGTTTTCAACATTTGATGTTGTTGTGTTTAGAGGGTAGAGAGTTTTAAGCAACCCAAGAAGGAGGACCACTGACATCACATAAGTTTTGTTAAAGAGGATGCAAAAGAGGGATGCCTGGGGTGGCTCAGTCAGTTAAGTTTCTGCCTTAGGCTGAGGTCATGATCCCAGGATCCTGGGATCAAGTCCTGCAACAGGCTTTTTGCGCAGTGGGGAACTTGCTTCTCCTTCTGCCTGCAGCTGCCCCTGATTGTGCACTCATGCATGGTCTCTCTCTCTCTCTCTCTCTGACAAGCAAAATCTTAAAAAAAAAAAAAAAAAAAGGAAAATGCGAAGTAATAAAGCTATTGACAAATAGCTTTATTTCTTAAGAATAGTGAGAAAGTAGAATTTGATGATGGTTTTTATTACCCAATGTGGTACTTCTAGTAATATAGAATTGCCAGATTTAGCAAATAAGAAGTTGGACACCAAGTTAAATTTGAATTTTAGGTACACACTGAATATGTATTTTGTATAAGTCTGTCCCAGATATTGCATGACTCATACCTGGCAATAACAAAGTAGGAGAATAGAGTAATAATAGACTTAATATCCAAGAGTAATAGGATATTCGCTTTCTGCTTTCTGTAAAAAACAAAAACAAAAACAAAAAACAACAAAAAAAACAACTGGCCGATATTTTTGGATGGATGAAATTTTCCATTATTTGTGATATCTAGATATCCTAAAGGTTGTTTGGTTTATGTGTTTTAGTTGAAATATAAGGCCAGGGTTCATATAAGTATCCAAAGAATCAATTGTTCTTTGTCATATTTCTATCACATCTTTATTTTTATCTTCATTAAAAATTTGGAATTGGAGAAAAAAATTATTTTTAAATTATTATTAAAAAATTAAAAAAAACCCACATGCCTTTACTTCCACCTACTTCCCCTCTGGCAAGTCTGTTTTGGTTTTCTTTGTTTTGTTTTTGTTGTTCAGATTCCATGTATAAGTGAAATATGTGGTGATTGTCTTTCTCTGTTGGACTTACTTCACTTAGCATAATATTCCCTGCGTTCATCCATGTTGTTGCAAGTGGCAAGATTTCATTCTTTTTGATGGTTGAGTAATATTCTAGAGAGAGAGAGAGACACAGAGAGAAAGAGAGAGTATCACATCTCTATCCATCTATCGAGGGACACTTGGGTTGCTTCCATATCTGAGACATTATAAATAATGCTGTAATAAACACAAGGGTTTATTTTCAAATTAGTATTTTCTTTTTTTTTTAATTTAAATTTAAATTTTTGTATTATATTAGTCACCATATAGTACATCATTATTTTTTGATGTAGTGTTCCATGATTCATTTGTTTGCATATAACACCCATTGCTCCATGCATTACATGTCCTCCTTAATACCCATCACTGGGCTAACCCATCCCTCCACACCCTTGCCTCTGAAATCCTCAGTTTGTTTCCCTTAGTCCATAGTCTCTCATGGTTCGTCTCCTCCTCTGATTCCCACCCTCCTTTATTTTTG
The DNA here is from genome assembly GCF_002288905.1 of Enhydra lutris kenyoni. Classification (NCBI taxonomy): domain Eukaryota; kingdom Metazoa; phylum Chordata; class Mammalia; order Carnivora; family Mustelidae; genus Enhydra; species Enhydra lutris. The sequence continues at coordinate 36,822,983 of NW_019154090.1, read as the reverse complement.
CCTTCCTTTTCCTAATGTCCTTCGTGTTATTCCTTATGTTCCACAAATAAGCAAAACCATATGAAAACTGCCTTTCTGTGCTTGACTTATTTCACTTAGCATAATCTCCTCCAGTTCCATCCATGTTGATGCAAATGGAGAGTTTCATCCTTTCTGATGGCTGAGTAATATTCCATTGTATATATGGACCACATCTTCTTTATCCATTCGTCTGTTGAAGGTCATCTTGGTTTCTTCCACATTTTGGCTATTGTGAACATTGCTGCTATGAACATTAGGGTACATGTGGCCCTTCTCTTCACAAAGATACTCCTGTATCCTTTGGGTAAATACTTAGTAATGCAATTGCTGGATCATAAGGTAGCTCTATTTTTAACTTTTTGAGGAACCTCCAAACTGTTTTTCAAAGTGGCTGTGCCAACTTACATTCCCACTAAGTCTAAGAGGGTTTCCCTATTTCCACATCCTCCCCAACATTTGTTGTTTCCCGCCTTGTCAATTTATGCCATTCTAACTAGTGTAAGGTGGTATCTCGATGTAGTTTTGATTTGAATTTCCCTGTTGGCTAGTGATGTTGAACGTTTTTTCATGTGTCTGTTAGCCATTTGTATGTCGTCTTTGGAGAAGTATCTGTTCATATCTTCTGCCCATTTTTTGACTTATCTATTTGTTTTTTTTGGTGTTGAGTTTGAGGAGTTCTTTATAGATCTTGGATACCAGCCCTTTATCTGTAGTATCATTTGCAAATATCTTCTCCCATTCTGTGGGTTGCATCTTTGTTTTGTTGACTGTTTCCTTTGCTGTACAGAAGATTTTTTTCTTGACGAAGTCCCAAAAGTTCATTTTTGCTTTTGTTTCCCTTGCCCTTGGAGATGTGTCTTGAAAGAAGTTGCTGTGGCTGATGTCAAAGAGGTTATTGCCTATGCTTTCCTCTGGATTTTGATGGATTCCTGTCTCATATCGAGGTTTTTCATCCATTTAGAATTCATCTTTGTATATGGTATATGAGAATGGTCAAGTTTCATTCTTCTGTGTTTAACTGTCCAGTTATCCCAGCATCATTTATTGAAAAGGCTGTCTTTTTTCCATTGGATATTTTTTTCCTGCTTTGTCAAAGATTAGTTGACCACAGGGTGGAGGGTCCATATCTGGGCTCCCTATTCTGTTCCATTGATCTATGTGTCTGTTTTTTGTGCCTGTACTGTGCTGTCTTGGTGATCATTGCTTTATATGATAGCTTGAAATCAGGCAGTGTGATGCCTCCAGCTTTGTTTTTCTTTTTCAACATTTACTTGATGATTTGGGGTCTTTTCTGGTTCTATACAAATTTTAGGATTGTTTGTTCCAGCACTTTGAAAAATGCCATAAGTATTTTGATCAGGAAGGCATTGAAAGTATAGGTTGTTCTGGGCAGCATAGACATTTTAACAGTGTTTATTCTTCTGATCCATGAGCATGGACTGTTTCTCCATCTTTTTCTGTCTTCTCCAATTTCTTTCATAAGCGTTCTTTGGTTTCTGGAGTATAGATTCTTTACCTCTTTGGTTAGGTTTATTCTAAGATATCTTATCACTTTTGGTGCTATTGTAAATGTTACTGATTCCCTATTTCTCTTTTTACAGTTACATTGTTAGTGTATAAGAAAACAGTTGATTTCTGTGTATTGATTTTGTTTCCTGCTATGTTACTGAATTGCTGTATGAGTTCTCGTAATTTGGGGGTGGAGTCTTTTGGGTTTTTCACGTAAATTATCATGTCATCTGCAAAAAGAGACTTTGACTGCTTTGCTAATTTGAATACCTTTTATTTCTTTTTGTTGTCTGATTGCTGATGCTAGGACTTCTAGTACTATATTGAATAATAGTCGTGAGAGTGAGCATCCTTGTCATGTTCCAGTCTTGAAGGAAAGGCTCTCAGCTTTTCCCTATTGAAAATGGTATTCACTGTGGGCTTTTCAAATTAGTATTTTCATTTTCTTTGGGTAAATACACAGAGGGGGAGTTACTGGAATGTGCGTATTTCTATTTTTAATTTTTTGGAGGAAACTCCATACTATTTTCCATTTCTAGTTTACATTTCTACCAACAGTGCATTAGGGTTCCCTTTCTCTGCATTCTCACCAACAGTTGTTATTTTTTGCTTTTTTAATACTAGTCATTCTTACTAGTGTGGGGTGGTATTTCATTGTGGTTTTGATTGTCATTTGATTTTGATTTTTATTTCCCTGGTGATTAGTGAGGTTGAGCATCTTTTCATGTTTCTGTTGCCATCTGTATGTATTCTTTGAAAAAAAAGTCTGTTCAAGTCCTCTGCCAATTTTTTTTTTTTTTTTTTGGTGTTGAGTTGTATAAGTTCTTTGATTCTTTCATTAGTATTTTGAGGATTTTGAGGATTTTTTTCCTGTGTTCATCAGGGATATTAGCCTTCACCTGTGAATCTGTTTCTGTTATATGTCATATCTGCTTGCTTAATGAGTCTTGCTATCTTCTATTCTAATAGTTTATTTTTGAATGGTGGATGCTAATTTAAAATATTATTTGTAGGAATGTTTTGAGTCCTAGAGTAATGATAACTTCTCCATAGGGAGGGAGAGAGGGAGAATTCTGGGTGTCCATCACCCTTAGAAAACCTTAATTCACTTAAGGCCTGAGGTGCCCTGAATCACCAGGTGAAAGGAAATACTCAGTGGAGGACAGTTATTACTGTGTTATGTTCTGTTTCTATCCCAGTAAATACCTTATGATTTGAAAGAGTAGAGCTCATGGATCTTTGCTCAAGGAGGAGTGATTTTTCAGCTTCCTACTCTTGGAAAATTTTATCCTGCTTCCCCCCGCATTCTTATGGGGCTATGAAAAGTTCAGCTTAGGTTGAACTGGCTGTTTTCTTAGAATCAAAAAAATTGTGCTCAAGACAATGTGAGGTACATTTTGTATAACTTCTGTATGGTTCTACTGGATCTCATCTTCCATATTTTACTCTCCCCAGTCCTCTACTTCTGTCCTCTGGGATTACTTATCAACAAAATCTATTTGCATGACATAGGATTCAGACTTCTTTAAAGGGGTTTCATCAAATTCTGTGTAGTATGTTTTATTAGACCCCAAAAGCCATTCTTTGAGAAATAGTCCTCAGGGAGGAAAATTCTCAATACATGTCTACTGTTATGTCTGAAATTCCCATCCTTAAAATGACTGTTTGCTGTTGTTTTATCAGATGTTAAGTTGAAACCTGAGAAACCAAAATTGAAAAATGTTCTAGAGAAAAATGAAGTCAAGCCTTGAGTGGGCTGCTATAACATAAGTTCCTAAGCCACTATAGGGTATTATGCACCAGATAAAGGGAAAGTACAGACAATTCCATGTATATCTTATCTGCTAACCTCTTGAGTTGTATACCCTGACTTTCATTCTTTTCCCCATCTATGTCCTAACTAATCCCAAGAATTCTGTTCTCTGATCTTTCTGCCATTAGCTTATAGTCAGCTGAAGAAAACTATTATTTTAACCACTGACATAAGAATTCCTGGTAGGGAAGAATTCTTCTTTTTTTTTATGAAAATGCTTAAATAAATTGTCTGATGGAGAAGGTGGCTTCATAGAGGCAACAGATTCACAGCCAAGGACATGGCATACAGAGGAGTACTCTAAGGATGCAGACGAGCTGCATTTGGGTTTAGGGAACAGAGAAGAGAAGGGAAAAATTGGAAGATTGTCCAACAACAGGGCAGAATGGAAAGAATTTGTTCAGAGCAGGTATCTTCAAAATTTAACTTAAGGTTGTGTGTGTGTGTGTTTAAAGATTTTATTTATTTATTTGACAGACAAAGATCACAAGTAGGCAGAGACGCAGGCAGAGAGAGAGAGGGGGAAGCAGGTTCCCTGCAGAGCAGAGAGCCAGATGTAGACCTCGATCCCAGGACCCTGAGATCATGACCTAAGCCAAAGGCAGAGGCTTTAACCCACTGAGCCACCCAGGTGCCCCCAGGGTTTTATGAGTTTAATGGCACTTTGTGGGTGACTATAAAATTATGCAAAACCTTGATCCTTGTGGCTTAGTAGGGGCTATGTCAAGATAACTGAAGACCAAGATAGAAGCCAGAGTTGAGAGTGAGGGGTAATCATGAATATATGTCCTTCTTTCCTTAGCAGCTAGGAGAAGAGATGATGGGACCTCTTCTTAACCATGAACCAGAGTTGGATCCACTCTTATCTAGATCTAAGGAGTGGATACCTCAGGCTGATACCAGAGGTCTCACACACCTTTGATGATCTCAACACTCAGTTCGGTGCTAGAAATGTAGCAGGTGATATCACATCTAATGGTCAACATCATGAAATTCATTCATCAAATATTTATTGAGAGTATATCATGTTCCATACACTTGTTCTTGATACTAATTGAACAACTGTGAACAAAGTGGATAAAAATTCTCACCCTCAAAGATCTTACAACTTAGTGGGGAAGACAGAAACAAGATGCTTAAGTGAAATCTATGGTGTGATGATATCAATGGCATAGAAGGAGAAACAGCTGGACAGGGGATAAGAAAGCAACATGCCATTGTTTAAAATAGATATATTATCAATGAGACAAAGAACAGAATGATGTATTTTATATTTTTAATTCCAAAAGGATTCATTATGTTAATTCCTCTTATTTTTTTCCTTCACCTGAAAGTCATAGAGGGTTTTTTTAAATGACCAAGGAGACCCTTGGAAGACCTAGAAGAAAAGTGAGCCCTTGTTTCTTGGAATACCTGTCTTTTTTAGGAGTTTGACTTGGGGGATTTTTTCCAACCCAGGGTTTGGAAGCATTCTACTTCCAGAGAAGGAAACATATGGGGAATGAAAGCTCAAAAGACACTTGAGGTATCATTAGGACTTGTGGGTCAAGAGAGGTTAAGAGAAAATAGAAAAACTTTGAATTGCTAGGCAGGCCCTTACAAGTGCTCATTGCAAAATTCAATTGCAGCAGGAAGAAAAGATAGTTTGAACACTTGCCAAACCCAGAAGGCATTAGGAGGGAATAATTGACACATTGACCCATTCACAAAAAAGGACAGGCAGAGTTAGGACTGAATTTTAACCATGTACATATCATGAGTAGTATAAAACCCTTTCCCATTAATGGAAGATGTTTCTGCTAAAATTAACAAAAGGATAGGTAGTTCAAACCTGCACCATCTTTCCACTGGGAGAGTTCCAGCCTCATTGAACTATAATTGCAATGGTCTAGGCTAAGGGACTGAAATGTAGAGAAGTCTCCATGTTCTTTTTACTTCCATTTGGAAAACCAGTCAGAGCCCTGGTCTGTTTTCCTTTTACATGAAACCCAAAGCAAGGCCGTTCCTGCTATTCAAATATAATTAAAGCATTCTCTGCTTGAGCCCAACAGTTTGGCCTGAGAATGGTTGATTACCACTAATACCTAAGAAATTTTGGTCTCCTATTGGTTCTAGCAACTTTCACATTGTCTTCTTATATGTTTGGTTGCATGCTTTTCCAACACACCAAGCAGCAAATTTCACCCTAAGTTACTGCAATATAATATGAGAAGTTCAATTGGAAACTTTTTTCAGAAGCAGCCCCATTGGAGAGGATGGCTTAAGGGGAGAAAAGGAACTCCCTCCTCTTCTTCCAACATTAGAATGCCCTGAAATAAACATGAATTTATACCCTGTCTCTGAAGATAATCAGAAAGAGTTTTTTTTAAAGATTTTATTTATTTGTTTGACAGAGATCACAAGTAGGCAGAGAAGCAGGCAGAGAGAGGTAGAAGCAGCCTCCCTGCTGAGCAGAGAGCCCGATGTGGGGCTCCATCCCAGGACCCTGAGATCATGACCTGAGCCGAAGACAGAGGCTTAAGCCCCTGAGCCATCCAGGTGCTCCAGAAAAAGAGATTTTTGAATAGCATTTTGTTCATGCTGTGGGTAAAATTGCAGCACTCCCATCTTCACCACTTTTCCTTTTAATTGTGAAATGTCATTTGGAAATCTCTTTGAATTTCTTTTGGCTTTTAGAAATTGTCAGAGGTTCCTTGGTACACTGGGTGACTTTGGCTTTTTCTAATTCTTTGATCTCAAGATGAAATGAGATGGAAACCTTCCATCCTTCATATAAGTATGATTAAGGAATTATTTTGTCTATATGTGGTCAACTATTGAAGCTTGAGCTGACGTTGGTAGGAAGAGGTGTCACCCCCATCTCCAGGTCTCAAATAATAGCTCTTCAAGTCCCACAGGTCTGAAGGTGCAATGTGCTGTGTTTTCAAAAGAGAAGCAGCGAACCCTCAAAGCTGGTTGTAAACTTAACCAAATGGGAAGCTCCAAAAATGGACGCTTGAGATATTGATCAAGATTGGCCTTCAGGGAAGACCAAGGCAGAACTCTTCTTTATGATTTGATTAAATGATTTAAGACTCGGAATCTGGCACAGTCTGCCATGCTACTGTTAAAGACTGACCTGGCTTAAAAGCTTTCTCTTCCTAAATGCAGGTCTGGGTGGAGGTAATTAAGTCTTTAAACCAGCTTCAATGCCTGCTTATAATGACTCACATTTTTTTGGTCTCCTGACATAATCATAGCTTAACACCACTTCTTTATAGACCCTGGAATTTTTGTCAGAAATAAAGGTGGAGTCCTAAGCCAGAATGATAATGTTAGAAACCCAAAGAGAACATCAACCACTTCATGTTTTCTTCATGGCATTCTCCATGATCCACACAACTTATCATGGTCTCCTATAGGAAGGCCTGGATTACATTAGGAAACAGCACTCCATCCAATGACTCTTTGCCCTAGGATGCTGATAAAAATGTGTGCGTCTTTTATAGGCTCTTAGGGAAAACTGAAGCTTTATAGTATGTGTTTTCTTCAGACAATAGAAAATGCCCATTTCAGTCCAACTTTACACAAAGACGTACAGTAGCAGTCATGTGTTAGGGGTCTCCCTAGCCAAGATATGTTCTCTGTCACAATATTCCCAAGTGGTTCCTGGCTCCCCACATGCATGTCAAACTGTATAATGAGTACTAACTGATGGCAGTGTAAAAATATGACTCTCTAGGGTGCCTGGTTAGCTCAGTTGGTTAGGCAACTGCCCTCAGCTCAGGTCATGATCCTAGAGTCCCAGAATTGAGTCCTGCATTGGGCTCCCAGCTCCATGGGGAGTCTGCTTCTCCCTCTGACCTTCTCCCATCTCATGCTCTCACTCTCTCTCTCAAATAAATAAAGAAAATCATTTAAAACAGTGTAAAAAAAAAAAAAGTATGACTCTCTAATCCCAGTGTTAAAGTAGCACAACCCAACCCAAGAAGATGGCAGAGTTTTCTCTGAATTACTCTGGGGGGCAAAGTCTCCAAGACTAATAGTATCAGAGCATACCGAATAGGCAAGTTCCAGGTAGAGGTGCTCAGATTCTCTGCTACAAAGTTGGCCAGTTGAAGCAGTGACTGGGCAAAATGATGAAGACAGGAGGTCTTGTTTCCTCACTGCTTTCAGGTTGAGCCAAAGAGAAAGAATCAAGAGGAATGTTGTTTCTCAGAAATGAATAGGAAACAGTGTAAGTATGAATGACCCTGGTATCCAGAAAAGGTACAAGTTTTGGCTGCAACAAAGAATTTATGAAGTGTCTCACCCCTTTTTTGCCCAGCTGGCAGGTTCTTCTCTTCAGATTATCAATTGGAACAGAATGGAATTTATTTTCTGGGCATTGAAGTGAAGAGCACAGATGAATTCCTACAGATTAATGATGGGCTCAAGGAATTCTATCCTCCCTCCCTCCTTCCTGTCTTTGTGTGTGTCTCATTCTCTTAACCTGCCTTCCTCTTTTCTTCCTTTGTTTTTGGTTAGAAAAACTACCCAAGAGAAGCTGACTAGTTTTCAGAAATGTTAACATAATTCAGGGGAACTGTATACTATTCTTTCCCAAAACCTTCCTAAGGAACCTACATCCATAAAGTCCTTCAGGGATGTATTGCCATCAGTAACAACCTTTTTATATGGAAGAGCCCTTGGACCGAAATCTTTATTAAGATTAAATAAAGATTTGCTCTGAAAACATGCACATGGGTAATACAGAATGTGTTTTCTATTAAGGCATTTTGAAGAGAGCTGAGGAAGAAGGCCTCTTGTTTTTGTTCATTGGAGCTGCCCCTGATGGATCACAAGGACAACCCAGATTAGTTCAAGGAGAACAGAGTCATTAAAAGCACTTTTATTTTCTTGACTCAAAACTTGGTAAAAAAAGATGGGCAAAAATGTCAGGTTGGAAAAGCATTTGGAAATTGTGTTCGGACATCATCAGAAGGAAAGACCTTGTGGCTCTCCCCCAGTATCAAGACTGAGTCCAAAGTAAGGAAACAGTGTCTTCAACTTGGTCAAAAGCAGTACAAGACTAAGGTGACAAAAGTGCCATTGAATCAGTGTGCTAACTGTCCTGAGTATCCAAAGCTACCAAGACACTGCCTTTGATGAGTTACACTCTCTTTGGCATAGATTAACACACAGGAACATTTTGTGCATCAAGGATGCTTCCAAACTTACTTTAATAGATTTTTGTTGAAACTTTTTTGATTACTTGAACTGTTTTCCACACCTACTGTAAGCAAATTGGGGGAAGAGAATTCCTCATCTTCTTTTATCCTTCTTCCTCTCATTCTTCTTTCTTCTTCCTCCTGTTCTCCTTCCTCCCTTTTTCTCTCTCTTGCTCTTTTTCTTGCTGTTTTTTTTTTTTTCTCTATGTCTCTGTATTTCTAGGACTGAAGTGTGCTGTCTCTAAAGAAAACATTGTTATGCGGTATCTGAAGCCTAAGGCTGAATGACCCTCAAGTTTATGGTTTCATTATAAACTACTATCTGTGTTCTCTTTCTGACTCATAGAAGCAGAATGTGCTTTAGAAATCCCTCAAGCAACTCAACTTATTTTTTTTTAAGTTTTCGATAAAATGGCCAACTTTTATTTATCCTCTGTGAAGGTACCCAGTAGGCAGGCATTGCTCTGTCTGATTGCCAAGAGGACAGTGAAAACTCAAAAGAAGAAGAAAATTTTAATTAGAATTCATTTGGTTCAGAAAAAGAGAAGGAGAACTGTTCTTCCTTTGGAGTTCTGAGGACCCAACCAGGTTGCCACCTCTTACCAAGAAAGCAATCTATCTCTATGATGGGTAGGAACATAGGCTACTTTGATGAATAACATCTTTGGGGAACCCCGCATAGGGGGAATTTTTGTAAGATGAGGTGTCAGGGGATGGCAAAGCTGTGAGAAACTGCACAGAGAAGTTGCCATCAACTGACAGATCTTGAGTCATATCTATCATAGAACACCAGAATGTGGACTACAAGGCCACTTCAATCACAGCATCCACAGAAGAATGAGACTTTAGTATGCAAACAAGCTGGTCTTATGTTAATTGGGAGAAGGTGGGATCACAATTTTTGGAGCTAAAGGTGAAGGCCCAGCCAGGATAGGATCAGCACTTCCAGGAATAAGACCAGCCATACTATTTATACCTATATCCTAAAGGCTGGTTTGGAGATCAAGGTCATGCATGTGCCAAATGACAAAACTTAAGAAGACCCAAGGTGCAGGAATGCTGAGCCCATGACACAGATACATGAAGGGACATTTGTACACTAGGACAAAGCATTATTCCAAGGTTTACAATTAATTGTATGAACACTCTGTTGAAAAATTGCAGCTAAAAGCAATTCTCATGACTATTGAACCAGTGCTGTGGCTGTCTTTTCCAAGTTTTATTACAGACTATTACAAATCATGTAATGTTTTCTAAGGGAACAAAGCCTTTAGAAGGTCATGTAACAGGGTTATTAAGAAAAGGAGGAGGAACAAAAAAGAGCAGAATTTTGTATTGCTACAATGCCAATTCTCCAAACTCAAAGACCTTTAATATTTCACAAATCCTTATAACTACCCCATGAGGCTTCTACACAGTTCTTCAAAGAAAAGACTTCTTTGGCTTTATTTTTTTTTAGGATGGGAGTTCTGTTCTTGAGTATGGGTGCATGCAAGGTCTTGGTCCCAGTCCCAGATATCAACACGCTGGACTCAGTTGGACTTGGACAGAAAATAAATTCTCTGTCTGTGGACATTGCATGGAAATCAGTTAGGTTCAATTTCTAAACTCTAAGCCTGGAAATCACTAAATCACTGGAAGGAACTTCAAGGTGGTATGTCTTCAGGTCCATCCTTGATGGACTTACAAGGCAAGCATAAGTGCAGCATCTTGACTCATGCCCAGATTATATGTGGCTGGTTGGATTACTGAATCCAAGGTGTAGCCACCCCTGAATGTCTTGTTTCTTGAGCCCGGGACTATATGTTCTCTCCAGATGGAACTATTTCAGGTGGAACAAATCTAGCATTTTGAGGTGGTATCTACACAAACAGAGATAAAAAGGAAAAAAACACAGTCTGGCAAACTGTTAGCATCTTTCAGATAAATTCTCTTCTCCCTAACACAAGCTGCTAGCATTAAGGAGGGTAGCCATACTGGCTATATGGATCTGAAGAAAGGTTAGGCTAAAAATATTTCCTCTTAGGTACCTAAAAAGGATGGTGTTTTGGAGCACGGTGACACAATGCCTTTTTTTTTTTGGACCTTAAGAGATAATAACAAATACTCTCCTTTATCCCCTCTCCCTCCTACCCTATATTTGTCCTATCACTCAGAAACCATGTACATACACCTATCTTGTCTTTGCTTATTTATATACCATTATGTTCCAAACAGGTCCTTCAGAAGACTTTCAGATGTACTCACAAAATGATAAGTGAATCAGAAGTCCTTCTGAAGGAAAATGAAGGGTTTCTGTCTCTCTAAATTTGCTTTTTTGGGGGCATCTTAAATAAATGGAATAATAAAATATGTGGTCTTTTACATCTGGCTTCTTTGGCTCAGCATAATATCCTTGAGGCTCATCTATTACATGTGTCAGTACTTTATTCCTTTTTATTGTAGAACAGTGTTCCATTTTGCAGATATAGTACATATATTTGGTTGATAGACATTTATTTGGATTGTCTCCTAATTGGAGTTATTAAGAAGTGCTCGTACATTTTTCACATCATGTGTTACTTCTTTGCCCATCATATTTTATAACTCATCTTTTCTTGATTCTTATCTCCCTTCATATCCACTTTCAATATTGAAAAAAACTTATGAACATTTTTATTATTCAGAGGACAGAAATACACTTTAAAAATAATTTTGAGAATACTCTGTCATTTCCAGTTTGTCGAGAATTATTTCATCTCTTGTTTGGGATTTATTTTCTTTGTGTTAGTTCCATCATTTGCTTTGATATTTTGTAAATTTGTCTTAAATGTCTTTCAGGGTATTTTAATCTTTCTCTGGCTCATTTTCTCTCTCTTGGTTCTGTAGTTGCCTGCCCCTGGGTCCCTATGGATTCTCAGTCCAGAAGCAGGCCTTATATTGATTGGGTCTTGGAGTGCCTGTTCCATGGTGATGAAAGGCAGACTTAGGTTTCCCCAGATTCTATATATGACTGGCTCATGTCAGTCTTTCACCAGTCATCTTTAGAGTCCTCATTTTAGGCAGGGACTTTAGCTTTCTTGTACCTCCCCTCATGAACAGTGAACCCACCCAGGGCCCTCCAGTGTTGCTAACTTCAGTTAGTCTAATTTTGATACATTGCCACTGTGGGAGAGCTTTTGGTCCCACTCAATACTTAGAAATTGAACTCTTCAGTGCCTCTGGGTGCTTCTGGTATTGGAAGCTGGCAGTATGATGGCCTCTCTTAACTTAGTACTGGGGGTTTTAGTTTTACTTGGATTCAACTACATTTTTCGCTTATTTTAGAACAGGAGTATTTTTAGAAAAAACAAATATATATATGCAGAAAAACTCACATACTATAACTGAACAGCTGGAAGAATTTTCCTAAACTAAAATCAAGAAACAGAGCATTGAAAACACAAACCCTTGCTCTGTGTCAGCTTCCAGTTGTCCCCCACCAAAAGTCATCATTACCCTGGTTTCTACATGCATAGATTTGGTTTTTGTTTGGGGTTCTTACTGATAGTGCTACTATATACATGCCTTTGGTGAACATATGTGCTTATTTCTTTTGGAGATATTCGTAGAAATGGAGTTCTGAGGTCAAAAGAAAGACATGTTCAGCTTTAGTAGATAATGCTAAGCATTTTCCCAATGTGGTTGTATTAGTTTATACTTTCACCAGCAATGTAGAAGTTGCAGTATCCTTACATTCTTGCCAACTTTGATATTTTTAGTCTTTTTTTCCTTGTAACCTGGCTATTTTTTTTAAATAAAATTTTAAAGTATTCTTTCACTGCTTTTTTCCAAAGGCAATGAGAGATGGGAGCTCTCCACACAATCTCCCAGCTCTGTCTAAACCTTGTTAGGCTCCCATGTTTTCTTGCAGCCTCAATCCCCAGCACAGCCCCCTCTTCCTACCTTACTTACCTTTCTCTGACTCCACAGGGTGCCTTTCTAAGGAGAACAGTTCTACATGTGCTTGATACTCTTCAAGACATAAGGAATTAGGTGGAAAAAAAAGTCATTTTTTAAATCCCATTACTTCATTTCAAAACTTATTTTGGCATTCCTCAAAATTGATTATTCTGTTCTGTCCTCAGGAAGATGGTAAAACGAAAATGATAGAAAAGGCAAAAGAGCACTTATTTGTAGAAGGCTGCCTCAGCTGATTTAACCCTTTCAGAGATGTTTTGTTTTCTTTGTTCCATGGTAGGACTTGGTAAAGAAGGAACTACATCTCATTCTCATATTTTGAGATATAGCTATATATTTTTGAGGCATTTATTTTAAAAGTTTCCAGTTAATCTCAATGCCCTATGGGGCTACTGTAAGTGGCCACATAATGGTTTAAGTCTACTTAGGAAAGTTTTACTCTGCCAAATGCAATTGTTCACAAGGTGGTACACATCAAGTATCTACATTCGCTTATACCTTAGTGAGAACTAGTTTGGCTCATTTTTAGGAGAGTAGCATGGTAAGATTTTTTAAAAAGGAAATATTTTCTCCTCCTTTGCAGTTTATTATAGTTCCTCATATTAAGAAGTGGATTGTGTTTGCCACTGTTTTGAATCTAGGATGCCCTTGTGACTTGCTTTGGCCAGTGAAATGCAGATAAGGGACAGCATGCTAGCTCCAGGCTTTGGCTGTAAGAATCCTTGTTGTTCTCTTGGACCTCTGCCACCATTTTAACAAGCCCAGGCTAGCTAGATGATAAGAGAACAAATGGAAGAACAACAAAGTGTCCCAGCCAACAGCTCACTGACCCAAACATAGGAATAATCAGTATAGAGCTGTACCCAACCCACAGCTGATCACAGATGTGTAGGTCATCTCAGCCAAGATCAGAAGATGTGCTCAGATGATTCCTAGACTTCTGAGCAACATGAAATGCTTATTGTTTTGAGCCACTGACTTTGGGTGTTTTGTCACATGGCAGTGATACAGACAGATGGAGTACAGATCAACTGCAGGAGGGGACATCTATGGGAAAAGTGGTCCATCACAACCTTTTCTCACATCACAGTTTTATTTCTCTTTGCTAGCTGTTATTCTTATTCTTCCACAAGGTAGAGGAATTTACCCCTTCAAAGGGAAATTCAACATATATTAATACTCCAAAGCTATAAAATTAGGAAACATAAATGTTTTCTATAGCTGAGTTTTAACCCAGATTCACATTTGGATCCAAATTCTGGCCTTTCCCTGTTGTCAGTTTGAGGAAGTCATTCATGCTCTCTAATTAAACCTTGTTTTCTTTTCAGGAAAATGGAGATAGTGATAGTAGTAACCCTATTAATAACCATTGTTAAAAAAAAAAAAAAGATTAGCCAAGAAGAGTAGCCAAGTGTCTAACCTTAGGGATATGGATTTCAGTACTGGTTCTGCAATAGATCAGCTCTGTAACCTTGGCCAAGTACTTCAGTCTTTCAGGATTTAGTTTTCTCAGCTCTAAATTGTTCATGATAATAATCCTTATCTCACAGCATTGATTTGATATTAAATGAGAGAAAGCATCTAAAAACTAATGTCTGGTCTGAAAAATGGTACCCCTCATTTGATTGGTCATAATTGTGTATTCTTCAAGTACTAGGGTATGTAACCATTCTTAACCTTTCTCCAACCATCCCAAAGCACACCTCCAATTTCACTGTCCCCCTCATTGTTCCTTGCTTTGATTACTCAACACATTAGGCACAAGACTGGTTTTGCTTGCACAGAACATTTGTGGTAGTTGCCTTTTACCTTGTTATTCTTGTTTATTGTTCAGGTTTTAGGGTATATGCATATGGTTGAGGGGGCACAGTAAATGTGAACTCTATTCTATGTACCCTTTACCCTTCCAAAATACAGAAGTCATTTTGAGACTTGTAAACATTTTGTTATTTGTAAGACAACAAAACAAAACAAACCCTTTAACAGAGCAGGAGGCGTTAATTAAACTCTATTCTCACTCGCTAGTTAATGGTTATCAGAGAGCAGCAGCCAGGGACAGAAATGGTTAATAATTGAAGAAGAGTAACTAGATAGAGCCAAATACACTCAGGCTCAATTTCTTTTTTTCTTTTTTTTTTTTAAATTCTTTTTAGTGTTCCAAGATTCATTGTTTATGCACCATACCCAATGCTCCATGCAATATATGCCCTCCATAATACCCACCACCAGTCTCACCCAACACCCCACCCACCCTCCCCTCCAAAACCTTCAGTTTGTTTCTCAGACTCCACAGTCTCTCATGGTTCATCTCCCCCTCCAATTTCCCCAACTCACTTCTCTCCGTCTCCCAATGTCCTCCATATTATACCTTATGCGCCACAAGTAAGTGAAACCATATGAAAATTGACTCTCTCTGCTCGACTTATTTCACTCAGGCTCAATTTCTTAGCTTTTATCAAAGATGAGATCTGAATGATACAGCATAAAGATAGATTTTGACTTTGATGGCAGACATGAGGAATGATCATAACAAATTTTATCCTAATAGAATAGAGCCATTTTTTTTCAAAATGGAGGTCATTATTAGAAAGATACTTAGAAATAGGCTACATATGTGCATGTGTACATAGATACCGAGGTGTCACATACATGCTGTTATTATGAGCTGTGGACATCATTGTCTGCAATAATAGCTATTTACTGAGAGCTTTTTATATGCTAACCATTTGGTTTTAATTATCTTTTTGGAGTCCTTGCCACATTCTGTGTCGTAGAAAATATAATTTCCTATTTTAAAGATGAGGAACCTGAGGCACAGGGCTATGGTAGAACTTGCCCAAGATTACACAGTGGTAGATTCAAGATTCAGATGGAAATTACTTAATTCCAGTGCTTGTGTCCTTGCAGTTGGGCAGCATTTTTGCTTGATATCTGTATTCATCACATCAAATATATATATATATATATATATATATATATATATATGTATACACACACACACACACATATATACACACATATATATGTATATATATACATAAATACAAGCATACAAGCATATAGAAATATATTTAAAACATATAAAACCAATGTATTTTTTTAAAAGGTTTTATTTATTTATTTGACAGAATCACAAGCAGACAGAGAGAGGAGGAAACAGGTTCCCCGCTGAGCAGAGAGCCCCGATGCCGGGCTCGATCCCAGGACCCTGAGACCATTGACCCAAGCCAAAGGCAGAGGCTTAACCCATTGAGCCACCCAGGCACCCCTAAAACCAGTGTATTTATATGTTTTGGTTCCACTCCTGTCTATTGCCAGTTGTCTCCATACTTAATTCAGATGGGGAATAATACCGAAATGAGAATTAAATTTGTAGCTATGATATAAGAGGCATAGATACAAAGAAAGTCACTTTAGATATATTATCACATTTAGTCCTTAAAACACTCTGAAGAAGTTAATTAGAACTTTGCGTTATAATTGGGAAAACTGAGACTTAAAGGATTGAGTAATTTGCCCAAGAGCACATAACTAATTAATGGCAGAGATGAAATTTGGACACTACAGTGAGTCCAAAATCCCTACTTCTTGCACTGAATCACCTTTTCTATCAACATGTTTCTTTTCAAAGTTTTGGTGGTGTCTGTTGCACTTAAATTTCCTTGCTTCACGCAGAAGGGTCTATTCTGACCTTTTTTTTTTCTTTCTTAGAAACAATTTTCATCAGGTTTTCCTGCTCCTCTGTAAGTCCTCCCTAAGTACTTTTTTCTTACTGAGTTCCAATTTGATTTGTTAGGATTTCTCTCCTTTAGCTAGAGGGTGAGTCAGTGGTTTAAAAAGAAATTTTAAGTGCATGCTTTTGCTTTTTCAAGTTTCTGAATGCCTCCAAAAATTTACTTCTAAAGTTCTGAAGCCCAGAGGGGCAGAGGCCATAAATATTTAAAATGGGAGTATATTGTTTTAGTTAAAATTTATGGAGTGATTCATGACTCCAATTCAATTTTCAAAAATCAACATCATAAGGTCTGGATGGGAAATCTGCCTTCAAATTTCCATGGGGCTCTCTGGAAGATGAGCCTTTCTTAAACGCCTTCGTTTCACTTGTTAGCAAGTTCGTGACTTCAGGCTCAAGCAGATCCAGGAACTGAACAGTTCCATCCCTGTTTTATCTTCTCATCTCCCTGTAAGCAGTTCTGATGGAGCCTCATGTGTAACAGCCTCCACCCTTTAAACCATGGACTCGGGCTGCCTGGGCAATCACCATAATTTTTTGGAATAAAAATTTCTTTCTAGTTTTAAAAAAGTGTCTCCTACTTTTCATGAAACCCTTAAGAAATCTAGGAAAGAACCAGAAGTAATTTTAGGTGGCAGGTTGTTTTCTTTCCTTTGTGAATTTGAGAGCCTTCCTCTGGTGGTCGTGTCCCTGAATTAGTTCATTGTTTGCCACTGTCTTGACACACCTCAGTTTCCTGAACTGGAAGTTTGGGAGTTTTATTAAAATATCGCTGGAGGGACGCTTGGGTGGCTCAGTTGGTTAAGCAGCTGCCTTTGGCTCAGGTCATGATCCCAGTGTGCTGGGATAGAGTCCCACATCGGGTTCCTTGCTCGGCGGGGAGCCTGCTTCTCACCCTGATTGTGCTCAATCTGTCTCTCTCTGACAAATAAATAAATAAAAATCTTAAAGAAAAAATCGCTGAAAATTCTAGGAGTAATAAATCTAATCCAACTCTAGCTTGAGCAACAGCAAAACCATTAGCGAGTTGAAACCTCCACAAGGCCAGACACTATATAGTCAGCATTGTAGCTAACATGGCACGTAGCATTGTGGCTAACACAGCAGGTCCCAAGTAGCCATGTGATGGAAATGAATTAAGTGCGCCTGAAATAACTCCACATCCAGAAAAATAAATCTGTGCTTTCAGTTTTTTTCTACAAGCATTCTCTCTGACCCAGAACCTTCCTTTTAAGGCTGTTTTTTCTCCATCTTGGTAGATTTTTGTCTCCTGGGGGACATTTGATAGTGTCTGGAGACATTTTTGTTTGTTGTAAATGGAGGAGGGCTGCTACTAGCATCCACTGTGTAGAAATCAAGAATGCCACTAAACAGTCTTATGATGTGTAGGACAGCCCCTTGCAACAAAGAATCCTATGATGGCTGCAAATGTCAGTGGTTCCAAGTTGAGAAACCCTGCTCTAGTTTGCCTTTGACTTTAGCTAGACTTGAAATCATAGGATCTAGAATTTCAAACATAAGGGTATATGACAAATAATCTTTCTTACACCCAGAAATCCTACTATTTCAAGAGTTATGGGGAAGCAGGTATAAGTTGGCTTATCCAGGAAACCCGAGAGGAAGTGTGAAATTCGAGTCATTTACTAAACTCAGTAGGAAGAACCAAAATTTATTTTTCTGTCTTATTGTCTTGGCAATTTGCTTCTAAGTCTCTTCCCCTACTCTAAACCACAGCTTGCTCCCACCCCTAACCCCCAACCCTCCAAGCATTCTTCAATTACATAGCTTGTACATAGCTTGTACATAGCTATTGCTATGTACTTGTACATAGCAAGTACATAGCTTGTAAAAGCTAAAAACTCTTGGGAACTCCCTGAGATGAAGATCACATCTCAAGTAGAAATTAAGTGGTTTTGTAATTTACTTAGGGAAGTAACAATTAGTCTGTACACCTTATAAATCATCTTTAAAACTTCCCATTATGCTTTTCCCTTTATTTTTAATTGAAAAATTAAAGAACTGCTTCAGATGTCCATTTCTTGTTTAAAGTAGGATTAAGTAGTTATATGGTCCATATATTTATCATAACTATTTCTGATGCAGTCCAGTAAGGATACCATGCTCCTATTTCTCAGTCAAATATCACATGGAACTACTAAACGACACAGTTTAAACTCATAGGGAAAATGCTGGTATGGAATTCGGAATATTGGGTTCACCTTCTGGCTCTCCCATTGACTGTGGCTGTGGGAGCATTGCATAAGGTCTATGCGCTTTAGTTTCTTCATTTGTAAAACAGGGAAATTGGATTATGGGACTCAACTCTTTGATTCTAATTGACTCTGGAATAATTTCAATCTGAAAGTATGACTGATGGAGGAAAAAACAAATGACTTATATTGGTTGGTTGGTATCTCTCAAAGGATTACTGCAAATACTTATTTAAGAATATAATCTTTTGGAAATGTGAGAGATTAGGAATTTACTGTGGACATATGCCATGGATTTTAAAAAATGTGGTTTTGGTCCTAGTCTCACCAGCATTCAAGTTTGTAGAGTGTTATTAAAATTTCCCAGGATTTGGAGACATCATTACAACTGAAAATTTTGTAATCACCATAATCAAAGTTGAATGCCAGGAATATAGAACCTGATAAAAATATTTATTTTCCAAGGGATATTCCCAGATTTGAGGGACCTTTTCTCTCAGAAGTTAAATTCTTTTACCTCTTAGAAAGCAGTCTGCCCTTTTTCAACCTAATCAGGTACACCAACTGGGTTTTTGTGGTTACCGAAGACAGAAACCACAGGTGGTTGGTGTTTTCAAGATGGTCCCTAGTCATCACCATGTCCTGATAGTCCCACCCTTGTATAGACCCCTCCTACACTAAATCAAGGCTAGTACCATGTAACCAATAGAATATGACATAGATAACAGTGGGTAACTTCTGAAGCTGGGTCATAAAAATTCTTTCCAGCTTCTACTTTCCTCTCTTGGATGCTTCTTCTGGTAGAAGCCTGCTATTATGCTGTGAGGACACAGCAGAAGGCCGCTGAGGAGCAGAACGGAGGCCTCCTGAGAACAGTAACAGCCTGTCCACCAGCTGAATAAGCCACTTGGGAAGTGTACTATCCTTCTCTGGTATGATTGCAGGTTTGGCTGGCAGCCGACTGCAACGTCAGAGAAAGACCTTGAGCCACAATCACTCCTGAATGCCTCACCCATAGACCTCACAGGAGATAGTAAGTATTTATTGTTGTTTTAAGCCATCAAATGTTGTGGTAAGTGGTTTTGCAACAATAAATGACAAATACACAATGCCGATATAAATACAAATACAAAGTAATGCCCTGAAGAGAAATCCATTCAGAGAACTGAAAGAAACACCAGAGAAGACTCAGGGACTGAGGATAACTCTGGGGCTGTATATGACGTTATTACCAAGAAAGCAGTTACTGAATAGGCAGAGGAAGAGGCATCAGCTACCAATAACCTGATAGTTCTGGAAATGGCCACGTAGCTTAGGAACATCAGCATGGATCCAGGCCTGTGCAGAGCAGCCATATTCATGCACAGAATTTTTTTCAAAGCACTATATATTCTTAAAAGTTCAATGCCATTAAAAGTGTAAGGAGAAAACAAAAAGTATGTTTACTATTGAAGATATTAGGGGTGATTTTCTTTGTAAATGATTTTCATAATTGCCATATTGTATGAATTAGAATAGGTTCTAGTAAGTAACCTGAAACACAAAAAAATTTTTTTTCTTACTCAGACAACTGGACAGGTAAATAGGGCACCAGACAGCTCTCATCTTTATGGCAGTTTAAGCACATTGGCTAGTGGAGGCTCTGCTGTCTTTACATGGCTTCCAAGATTTTCTTTTGAAATATCCCCATTTAAGTAAGTCAGAAGGAGAAAAGATCATGGATAAGCATACATGCATTTTTTTTTTTTTTGGTTCAATTTTGTGAATGCCCTTTATTTCTGCTTAGAATCCATTGTCTAAAACAGTCCTACGTGGCTCCACTTAATGTAACTGCAAGGGGGAGCTAGGAAATGTGGTCCTTGGCTAGGCAGGCACTTTCTAGTGCAACCTTATATTAAGGAAAGAATAACATGGGTGTTTTGGTGATCCAACCATTTTTGCTACATATAAATCCCTTGACAACTTTTTGTTGTCAGCCCAGTATGTATTATGTTACTAGTTTCCTTGGAAAGTAATCAGAATTCTTGCTCAATGTAACATACACACAAATGAAATCCAGGGTCACCTCAAGGTACTTGTAAATTAACAGTTGGCTTCAGGGCATTCCTCTGGAAATGCTATGTAGGGCTTATGGTGCTTCTGATCCCATCATCATTTGAGGAATCCTAAAGTGATTTTCACCCCTGTTCAGTAAAATATATGAATTGGAAGTCTGTCCTCATCACTTCTGCATGAGAAAAGTGACAGATCTGGTTGCCACAGCACTTAGAGCTAATGACAGATTTGCTTCATTAACTCTTTCTTCAGCTGCAAGCTGGCATGAATACTCTAAAATTAGGAGGATTATTTCAGTGTTTAGAATCTGCAGAGGATCTTGGCTCAAGATACAGGATTGGCTAAAGATACAAAAAAAAAAAAAAGTATAGAGTCTACTTAAGGTCAAGTATTATACACAAGGAGATGTAGAAGAAAACATTCCAGGCAAAACCATGAGTTTGGGGGAAGGGCTTGCCAGTCTCCTTCAATTCGTATGACTGTTCCAGCAAAGTCACTGGAGGGTTTCCACTACATAAAAGAAGTCTGGGGTTGCAGTGTGTGTCTTGTGTATGTATGTGGGGGCAGTGGAAAGAGGTGGCTAGGGCATTTAGGGAGCAGATCCCTACCTGCTGTTTCTCCATCCTGCTTCACTGTCTACCCCATTAGATTACTCCATGGAACAAAAATATTTAAGTCACCAAGACTAGTTGGTATCTCAGGGCAAAGTCAATAGACCCTGTCTTAAAAACAAATGACCTCTGGCCAGTGTTGCATTTTGTAACTGGATATCATGAACTTTTCAAAGTCTCACTAAATAACTGGATTGATTATGGCAAACATAACTTTTTTTCATTGCCCTGTTCTCCTTGCTTTATTCGACTTAGCACTGGCTGAAACTGTTGCACTGAATTTCAGTTCTTTGTAGTTTATGTCCCACTACTAAAATGCAGCTTCTTTAGAACAAAAATGGTGACCTGTAGTTATCTCAGCTATACAGTTGTCTCCGGCAACTATTTCTGATGCAGTCCAGTAAGGACCTGCTATAGAGCAGGTGCTTACTTTGGAAAACTGCTTCCTTGGGATGCAGAACTTAGTTTGCAGCCTAGAAGTTTCCTAAGGGAGGCAGAGAAGTCCCTAGGATTTGAGAGCAGATCAGAAAGAGACCATTTGATGGATTTCACCAGAAGAAGGTTGTATCCTATCAGAAATGGTCTTTATGCAGGTTTTGAGTGCTTATGTGACACCCCAGATTCTAAAACCAGTGGCTTGGGCGCATGGGTGGCTCAGTTGGTTGAGCAGCTGCCTTTGGCTTAGGTCATGATCCCAGTGTCCTGGGATCAAGCCCCACATAGGGTTCTCTGCTCAGCAGGGAGCCTGTCTCTCCGCGCCCCCTCTCTGCCTGCATCTCTACCTACTTGTGATTTCTATCAAATAAAAAACAAAATCTTAAACAAACAAACAAACAAACAACAAACAACAACAACAAAAAACAGTAGCCTCTTCATATGTTCACTACTCTTCCCCATAAGGAAGTGGCAACATTGCCAAAACAAGCTGAAAGTCATTGGGTCCACTTATTCTCCTTCATTTCTTTCCATATCTTCAATAAATAATATTTAAGGGAAGTGATGAAAAATGGTTTACTGTTTCCTACTGATAACAGCAGAATTATTGTAGTCAGGGGCACATGGATGGCTCAGACAGACGTCTACCTTTGGCTCAGGTCATGATCTCAGGGTACTAGAATCAAGCCCTATGTCGGACTCCCTGCTCATCAGGGAGTCTGCTTCTCCCTCTCCCTCTCCTTCTCTCTCTGCCCCTTCCCCCTGCTTGTGCTCCCTCTCTTTCAAATAAATAAAATATTTAAGAAAAAAAAGAATTATTGTAGTCTTACAGGTTTTATTACACTATTGAAGTCAAAGTTGCTAAATGAGAAATGCTTTGGCAAGTGATCTGCCTCCTAACATTTCTTGACAACAGTCTGCTATACTTGGGGAAGCAGGGTATGCTTAAATGTAAATGGTAAAGGGGAGATCTCTGACTACAACATGAGTGTTTTCATGGAGAATTATGAACTTATATTCAGATGAGGTATTTTTAACATGTCAGAAACAGAACATGATATTCCAAGCATTTATTCTCACCAGCATCTGTGAGTTGGCTGGAGGTTGGTGGGCCTTGGGTGGCAATTGGCAGCTGTCCTTTGAGCCAATGGTCTGGCTTAATTTAGCTCTTTACTGAGGGCTGGCCTCTGGCCTGCTCTATATTGTGTTTCTTCTGGAGTCCAGAGCTAAGGGATAGCGGTCGTCTGGAGGATGTTCACCATAGTGATGATGGAAGTGCTAGAAGCCAAGCAGAGCCTCCTAAGACATAGAATTGTCACAGTACTTATACCCATGTTTGATTTGTTAATGTAAGTCCCATGGCCATGCTGCCTCAAATCAAGAGTAGATAGACTCCATCCATGATGAAGCCACAGAGAGGACATGGGCACAGGGAGGGATGATGAATTAGAGCCCCCAACTCAATCTAACATCATGTATAATCTAATAAGCCCATAGAAAGTCCTACCTCATAGTGGAGTATATTCACATGTATGTATAAGTTTATATTTTCCATTAAATATATTTTCCATAAAAATACATGGACACTTAATACTATTCTAACAAGGTAACTTGATCTCCCTCAAAATCAGGTTTCAATGATGAGTAACTTTTAAGACTAAATTATGATGGATTCCATGTAATTATTTCTAACTAGGGGTGCCAGTGGCAAGACCTCTTTTTGAAGAGTTGGCATATGGCTCATTCCTCCTACATAAGCATTTTAATAACTCCCAGTTGTGAGACATTAAACAATTTTGTATTTGCCTTAGGACTTTGAAACACTTCATATTCTTTTTCAAAAATTGTATCTTTTTTTTTTTTTTTCATTCTCACCATTCAGAGGGACGCCTCCCCTATCAATGAAGTTTAGTATGGGTGGCAGATAAAGGTCTTTGGAAACATCTGGCGGAGACACGTTGGTCTAATTTATGTGGACTTTCCCTGCTATGTGCTGCCTGGTTGGGATGTGGAGCCCTAGCTTCCATGGTGGGTGAATTGTGTGGTTTGTTTTTCTCCCTCTGAAAAACCAAAGTGTTACTTCTCCTCACTTTCAGGAACAGTAGATGAGCCAGGTCTTCCCAGAATCCCAGAGGAACCACCCTATGAATGACGGTGGCAGGAGGAGACAGGATGCGCCTCACGTCGGCATTTCCCCTCACTCCACATCTCATTCTGCATTCTGCTATCTCCTGTGGAGACTTGTTTCAGGGCTGGGTGTCGGTTATTTATACATAGCAGTGAGTCACTTCTGTAAAGGATATTAACTTTTGAGACTCCCTGAGAAAGTATGAAATAGAAAACTTTACCTGCAGCTATCAGAAGTTAGCTGTATAGATGTCAACAAAGAAGCATGGGTGGACTTAAAATCTGGAATGGGAAGGGGTGCTAGAGAACCAAACTATGTATATGATTTGTATAAACACATCTATACCTTATTATGTAATTAAATGCAAGTTCTATAACTTAGGAAATTATGTAAATTAAAATGCAATATATAAAAACACACTTGTTCCAAGAACAACTACAAACCAAAAACTGCTCACTAAACACAGTCATGTTGCCTGTGGGGATAAAGGGTATGAGGATGGAAGATGGAGATAAAAAGAATAAATGAATTAAATAACAAAGGGTGTGGGATAATTATGATAATAGACCAGGAAATGGAGAATATGATCAGTTCAATCCTCTGCACCTGAGATCAAAATTTAAAAAAAAAAAAAAAGGAAAAGAAAAGGAGGGAAGGAAGTTACAAAGGCAGGAAGGAGAAAAGCAAGTTTTTCATTCTCCTTACAGCATTTTCAGGTAATGGCCTGGTGGGAAGGGAGGACTGTTTGGGGGCTGGCTGCCTGGCTGATGGATCCAGAGCACCTAGAAGAGTGCCCAGCACATAGTAAGCACTCAGTTACTACTTGGTGAAACGAGCTGCTTGGAACTTAATTGCCCAGAGAAGGCTGATTCCCATGAATTTTTATATCCACATCCTTTAGTCTGATTTTATTCTTTCCATGAAGAGCAGTTGGAACAATATGTTAGAGGGGCACATTAAGTCCTTTATTCTGTGTCCTGTGGAGGACATGTTCTCTTTTTGTTTGATGAAAAACCACTACTCCTGTTTTCTGGTGATACTTTCACATTAGCGTTGGTGGATCACCTTACCCCAATCTTAACCCCCGGGTAATTGGGATTCAGCTGCACCTTCCCCACTTAATCATCTCTGCAGTTGAACACATGACTCAAGCCCCACCATATGAGTGGGCACTTTTTGTTATAGGGATGGATATGTGACCCAATTGAGAATAATATACCCCAATTCTAGGATATTTTTGGGGGAAAATATTTGAGAAATAAAAGTTGTATTTCTATGGGGATTCCTATAGACTATCGAAGGCTTGGGAACCTAGGACCAGCATACATGAAGAAAGCTTGTATGAAAATTAGCAAACAGAAAAGAGAGCTAGGGAAATTGAGAGATGGAGCAGAAGGAGGGGGTTTTGGGGAGAAGGAGGCAAGGGAGAGGGAAGGTGAGAGAAAGCAAGCAAGTTTGGGTCATTTTTGCTAAAGCAGACTTGAGTTAGATTTCTCTTTTCTTTCTTTCTTTTTTTTTTCTTTTTATCTTATCATTTCCAGCCTCATGAGTGGTGATTAACACATCCCAAAGTGCCCAGAGTGATTACATTCTCTTGGAGAGCTCACACTTCTGTTGAGCTTCACAGGACTTCTAGTGACAAGAACTCACCACCTTGCCTATCTCTGTACAGTTTGGATTATCAGAAAGTAACTTTTATCCAAGGTCTGTTGTCTTCAAACTTGCTGGTGTTTCTGGTAGCCATCTTAGACCCTGTGGCTGTGTTGAATAATTTGATGGTATTTTTAGTGATCTTGTACCCCCATAGTCTCTTCTGCAGTGAAATCCCTATCCTATTCTCAGCATCCACACAACATGCCACCAAGAACTTCTCTCTTATATTAAACTAGTCTTACATCCCTTGCCTTAGTTATACTACCTGTACATACAGACTGTAACAGTAATTATTGCTACCTAACAAAAAACTCCAAAACCAATGTTTTAAAAATCATTAAGCATATATTGTTATTACAAGGACTGTGGGTCAGCTAGCTGGCTCTTCTGGTCTTGACTGATTGACTGATCTATTTGTGGTCGGCTGTAGAAGGAGAAGGAAGTTCTGCTGATCTTGAATGGACTCTTTAATATATTTGGGGATCATTTGTCTACAGGTTGGTCTAGGATGGTCTTGACTGAGGCAACTGGTTTGTCTTCCATTTGGTCTCTCACTCTCCAGCAGGCTAACCTGGGGTTGTTCAGGAGGTGGGGGGAGTTTTCTGAAAGAGCATAATGTGCATGGCTTGGGAAGGTGTGGGCTGAAAGACCCATCACTTTGCCACTTTCTGTTGGTCAGAGCATCACAAGGCCAACCCAGATTCCCAGGGAAGGAGACCTCACCTGTTAACTGGCATTGCTTCAGACTCACATTGCCAAGGGCATGGATTCAGGATGGGGTGGAACTTTGGGGCCAGTTTTACAGTCAATGTAGCACAGAGACTAAAAGAACAAGTAATTCTCTTAGGAGTCTGATTTCACTAAATGACATTCTGTTTGCACCTAATCCTGAGGCCTTAATCTAATCCTAGGGCCTTAAACCACAGACTACTCTTAATCAAGAGTAAGTCAAGTAAATTTGGCAAATCATAACTTACATTCTAACTCTTTGGACAGTAAGAAGAAACATAAAAAACAAAGATCTAATGTCTATTTCAAATTCACACTTAAAGTTGGTGTGTTGAAGAGGGGTTTAAAGGGATAAAACAACTTTGGCTCCTGTTAAGATGTCTTGAATACCTTCTGTTTACTTCCCAGCAGGAACATGTTACCAAAACCAAACCTGGGACACCGCAGATTTGTAAATCATAAAGACCTGCTCTAATATTCTAAAAAGAGCCCTTGCTGGCATGACCTTGAGTCTACGTTGGACGATGATTTAATACTTAATAGATGCCTTCAACTACAATCAGCACTTTCATCAGATAGGGTTGTCTCTTCTATAAAAGGTTCATTCATTTATCCATCAAACATTTACAAAGTGCATCTTGTACAGAATAATATCAAGGCACATAATAAATTAGTGACTGCTCAGATGGCAGGGTGGACTTTATTTAGATGCTTTCTTTTTTCCTTGAATAAGTAACCAAACATTAATATGACTTTTGATTTGGAAAGAACCTGCTAAGTCTGCAGTGACTGATATGAATGCCCTGGGAGAGACTCCCCTAATGTTTGCTGGGGACATCGGCTTGGTGTGGCTCCTAGTCTTGCCTAATATAGTGTTACTTGGTCTGGAGCATGGAGCTTAATTTCAGTCCTAAAATCCTCTCATGTTTGACATTAAAATACTTCTTGGTCGCAGAGTCATATTGTAAGCCCGATATCAAGGTTCAAAAAATATTTTCATCTGTCTCTGAAATAAGCAAAGTGGGAGAAATATCTGCAGCTAACTTTGTTAGAATCGGTTCCTGTGGAGGCTGTTATGGTGAGTGTACAGAGCCATGTACCACATAACTGTGGGACTTTCCTCGTGGGAATTTTGACTATATATGATTTTCTCCTTATATCTCAAATTTTAAATCTCTTTAGATCTAGAGGTCAGGGTGAAGGGACCTGGACTGTAGTACCTTAGGGGTTATGTCCAATCCTTCATTACAACCCTAGAGAATTCTCTCAACTGCTCTGAATTTGTCAATAGTAAAATAAAGATACTGAATAAGTCAATCATAAATATTCCTCTGAGATTTACAAGAATAAATATGTGTGTTGTTCATGTGACCCTCAGAGCCACCCTGCCATTCTGGCATTAGTGGATTCACTTTACACATGAAAAAAGTGAGGTCATGGCCAAGGTGAGGTTTCTAAGTGTAGAACCTGATACGGGGATTTGAAGAGCTGTTAAAGTCTAGTGGGTTTTACCCAACTCTTCCGCAGATTTCAGTAGAACATTGCACTGTGGAGCTAATGGCTCCCAAAGATGCTTTGATCATGGAGCAATATTTAGTCAAGTTACCACTACCCCAGGGGGATTGATTACTGCCTGATGGGCCTACCAGATGCAGTGACTCTTTCAAATGCTTGTCAGCGACCTAAATAAAGCTATTTTGCCTGCTCATTAATACAGTAAATAACACAGAGAAAGGAAGACACACAAAAGAGCAGTCTATAAGACCTTGACCTCTGTAGATGATGGTTTCCTTATCTGTAAAATAAGAGGGCCAGACTAGATGACACCGAAGGTCCCTTCCTGCTCTAAAATTCTGTGATCTCCTTTCCTAACAAGATGAAAAGTTAAGAGTTGTAACAGTAAATATTTCAGATTTCTTTCCCTTTTTACTCAAATTCAAGTAAAATGTAGGTTGGGAGTCATTGCATACTCATTTTTAGTCTCCATTCTAACATTTTAATTAAATTTTTACCTATTAAGTATCTATTCTGCAGAAGATACTAAGAACACATAGCTTTCTCTGAGCACTCTGGTGTAGAATGTGGGGATTCGGCTTACTAGAACTAGAGTCAGAATTTCCTAGGCATGCAGTAAGCTCCACAAAAGCTTCTCTTGAAAGGACTTTTCATGGGAAAGGATGGCTGTGTTCTTTTGACTTATGCCGTGAATGTCGTTGGTCTACCATCACATTGTCTTTACCAAACCATGCGTATTGTCTTCCAGCTGCTGAGAATGTTGAGTGCTCGTTGCTCACGTCTGCCCCACTCCCTTTTAGAGGGATTGCTTTTTACCAAAAGTGCTAACTCTCCCAGAAGTTTGTTCCCTCAATGTAGGGCATCTGATAGCTGATATCTAATTGAAGGGAATTACAAAAGCCAGCTCCTCATCTCGAAGTGAGACAAACTCTGGTATAATCCTTGCCAGAGTTCACCATGGTATCAGGCAGGGGCTAGAATTCAGCGGAGAGACCACATTTTTGTCTAGATCATTTTCGTACTTCTCTCTCACCCGTTCTCTTAAAGGATCTCCTTCAGTGAATCACATATACCCAAATTTTCTTCTCAGACTCTGCTTCTAGGGAACTTGACTGGAGGCCTCAGAATGGTATAGATCAGATCTTCAATAGGATTCAAGCACTGCTTCCTAAGCCTATTTCCAGGTTTTTATAAGACTCCGTATCTTTTTAGGTCTCTTCATGTTCGGGAGGCTTTGTGGGGTTAGAGGGAAGCTGCCACCCACTGCCTCAGGAACATGAAGGCACCATGAGAATTTGTTCTGGACCCACACAGAAATTAACCTCAGGTCACAATCTGAGGGAATAGAGCTTTGATGCTGAGTGGAATCTCTCAGGACTCCAGAGTTTGCAAAGAAAATGAAGGCAGAGCTCCTTCTTAAGGCGGTCTGTCTCGGTTCTGGCCCTTCCCTCTAGTTTATCATTAAGCAAAATCTTACTTGGAAATACCATCCAGAGGGTAGGGCTATCTTGTGGTGGATTGTGGGGCCATAAAGCGAGGATATCTACATGGAGAAAGTACTGTTTGCTGGAATCCAATGGGAAACCTTCCTCTTTATACTCTTAGTGCCTCATTCAGTTTCTGTGGCAGTAGGAGCTGTAGCAGGATGGAAAAAGGAAGAGCCTTTAAGGGAGATGGGATTTGGTTTCCCAAAGCCAAAGCATCAGGGAGAAGAGAGAGAGAATTGGTGTGGATAGAGCATAAGACAATACTGAAGGCTGGCCCCACCTAGAAAGGGCCTCCTTCTAGGCTGGGGAAGGAGGGGATGAAGGCAAGGCTGTCATCCTATGGGGAATGTAATAGGAAGTGGCAAAGCTGTAGACAGAAAAAAAAAAAAAAAAAAAAAAGAAAAAAGAAAGAGTAGAAACATTGGATTTAGAGGTTATGTAAACTTAGATGGCAGACATCTGAGACACTCTGTGTGGGCTGATGAATGAAGACCAGGCAACGTTCTCTCTCTTACAGTGCCTGAGAAGGCATTAAAGCAAGGACCCTGGAGCCTACAGCCTGGGTTCAAATACCAGCTTGAAGACCTGTTATCTGTGTGGCTTTGGGGAGTTTTGACATCTCTGAGCACTTCTCCTCATATACAGAATTGGAGATAATGGGCCGTTGAGTGCTTTGTGTATGTAAGAGGAATAGAAGCATCTGTAAATTAAAGGCTTTTTCATTGCTGAAGATTCCAGAATTCTGGTACTGTCCTGGACTGGGTTGTTTTTCCCAGCTGAGAGAAGTGAGGTTTTGGAGAGATTGTAAACTGAGTGAAATTACTTTTTATTAGTACCTAGTTCACAGACACCCCAGTGGTTTTCTACCATAGATGCGTTCGCTTAAACTCTCTCTGGTTTTGCCATAAATTCACTTTATTTATTTATTTATTTATTTATTTATTTAAATTTTCTGGCTTACTACCTTCATATGTACCTTTGACCCTTGGAATGGATGGCAAAAAAGAAAACAAGTGCTTCAGTTTCCCAGTGAAAACTCGTGAATTCTTTATTCTAAAGGAGGCAGTAATGCTATTTGCTATCTGGCAAGGAAGTGTTTACAAAAAGGAAATAACAGAGGCTAGAGTGGGAAGCAGGAAACTGAAAAGAGGAAATGGTTTTATAAGTCCCCAGAAAATACGTACAGATGGAAGTTGATTAAAAAGAATCCTATGGGGTGCTCCATAGGATTCTTTCTCCAAATGTTAAAGCATATCGTTTGGTCAGTACTGACTTATCTCTGGTGTTTTTACATTCTTAGTTTAATGTTGCTAATTTTCAAAGGCAAATCTAAATGCTTCAGAATCCTTGAAACCTTACTGTTGGTCAACAGCTAAATGACTCATGTGAATTAGAATTCAGCAAAGGATAAAAATCAACAGGAACTCTGAGAAACATGCAAGGAAAGAAAAACTCCAAGGACTTATTAGAGGTTTTACAAGCCAAAGCTAGGCTCCTTTTTTAAAATTTTTTATTTTTTTCTTGTTCATGATCACAAGCCAGTGCAGAGCAGGGAGCAGAACCCGAGGTTCACACATATATTTATTTAGTTAGTAAGACATTCCTATTTTTATAGCTCAAAGTTCTTAACTTTCTTGTTAGCAAATGTTAACAAGGTTTAAAATGTATAAAGTGAGCTGTGGCATGTAAAAAATTTTGGCCTATCCTGGCTCCTTTTTTTTTTTTTTTAATACCTATGTTCAATGAAAACGTCCTACTGACAGGCAGAATGTCTGGGCAACTTTATAGATAGTGTTCCCACCTCGGGGCCACAAGGTCACAGATTTGTTTCTGATTCTATTTAAAAAACACTCAACAATGGTAAGTTTGTGTGTGCTTTTATGAGAGGGAGCTGTTTTATATGATCCAGGATCTTAAAGATACTCCAAGGAATCTTGCATGTCTGCTGGGCTGTGAACTGAGAAGGTTGCTGTGGGGCTTGCTGCAACATTGGGGAGCTTCACCGAATCACAAGCAAAGACTGACTATAATAATTCTCAGACATTATGTCTACTCAAGGCCAAAAAGCACTTTGATTTCATGGTGGTAATCAAAGTGCCTGAAAGGCATTTCAACCTGCTGTTCCAGCATCAGTTTGCCAATGGTCATAAAATGAAACAAGGCAGAGGGAAAAGAAAAAGAAAAAAGCAGACCCCACTCGAATCACACAGACATTTTATAACTATTTTAGACACTGCAGGCCTTTCCCTCCTGGGTCATGCCTAAATATGGCTTCTGAAAAGTCACTCTCAGAATCCCCAAAGGCCCCCTAAGTATGGAAGTGAAATAAGCCATCAACACTATAATGAGCAAACACAGGGGGACTCCTAGCAGAAGGGGATTAGGAAATAGCCCAGTTGAGTGGTTACCATGATTTCCTGAGGCATGTTGACAAAAGAACAAAACAGTCCAAATCTGATTCCTGGGTTCAGTTGTTGTGTGACCGTAAACAGTGGAATATCCTTTGAGTCTCTGTGTTGTCCCTAAAATGAGCAAGAAGTGTAAAGGCTTCTTATAAATCGATTTACCATTCAAGAACTTCAAATGGAATGGTAACGTAAAATGTGGCAGTTATCCATCATTCTGTGTAAATAACACATATACACGTGTCTCACCCATGGGTGCCACACAATCCACGGTTTGAGTGATCCTCCTGGAATTGTGCACTGTGTTGGTCTTGCTTCTATCTCTGACCAGGAATCCCAGATTCCCCGCCTCGTGGTAACTTGTTCTACCTATGGCTTGTGAAACTTAGGGATGTTCTAATTATATACAGACATCCTGCCTCACAACTAGATTTCCATACATATTCTGGATTATAATTCAGGACCACGTATGTGTTCACAAGGCCAAGAAGCTGATAACCATTGGTCAAATCCCACTCCTCTGTGGAAAGAAACTAATGTAAAGCAATTGCTGATTCTACAACCCTTCCCCCACAACATATAGGTTAAGTTACTGGCTTTCCTTCCTCTAAAATTGTTTTTCAGACATGCCCATACATAACCACCACAAGTAATTATTAAACCTTTCTGCCAAATAAACACAAAGCCAAATTCTTGTGGTAAATAATGTGCTCCCAGTGGCATGGTAACAGCAAAATGGCCCCTTCAGCTTTGAGCCTGTTTCTAGCTCTCTGGCATGATTCCAATACTACAGACATATATTAAGGGATAGGAATTAGTCAGATTTGAGGGTCTCATCCAGAGAGATCATAGGAAAGATGTGTGACTGAAACATGCCAGGAAGTAGGATTCACTTCTAGACTAGTTTACATGGAATGTTCTAGATTTAAGTTGCAGAGCTTTTGTGTAATTAAGGGAAGTAGTTAATGATAACTATTTCTCACAGCTCTTTAGAGTTTTCCAGTTCACAGAGCATTTCCTTTTTCTTTTAAATTACTTAATTTGAGCCTTTGAGATGAGATCATGATAAATCTCATTTTAGAGATGAAGAAACTTAGGTCCTCAAAGGTCAAGTGACTTGCTCAAGGTCTCACAGCTATAACATGTCAGAACTTGTATTAAAGAATACAGTTCTGATTTTATTTTCATAATAATTTGTCCTTACCAAGGAGATTTGAACAGCTCAGTCACAGCACTAGAACAGACATTCTAAACTGGGGAAGAGAAGCCAGGGTAGGGGGAGGCATGTTAGAATCTTCTAAGGAGTTGTTTGAAACGCAGGTGCTTGTCTCCATCTTCCACCTCCTGGAAATGAAAATATGTTTCAGAATTAGGGTGGTTAAATAATTTTGAAAATATTCTTCAGGGAATTCCAATATGCACTGCCTGACTGAAGTAACACATCACGTTTTTCTCTTCTGAAATGGAGGCATTTGCTTCCCAGATCTTGCTTTGTCAGTACTCTTTGGAGAGATATACTCACTATGCCTATTGTATGAGGGACGATGAATTTTACTCAAGTCTGCCATGAAAATGAAGAAACTACCGATATGAAGGAGGAAATAAACAATGTCAACTTTTGGGTAACTTATGTGAGGAGGTCCTAGGTTCAGCCCGTGAATAAGTATGTACAAGATTGTACATGATAGATAGGATCCTTATCTAAAGCAAACATTAAGATGGTATGTGGATTCATCCTGAACTGGTTCCTTTTTACTTTCCGAGGTGATAGCAATAGGTATCCCTATGGTCATTTCAAACCTCATGGGAAAAAAAAAAAAAAAAAAAAAAAAAAGCTCTCCCTATATTCCTGCCCTTTGCAATGTGATTTTTGCACCTTCTGGTTTCAGGAGGAGAAGTCTTTGTCCATTCCTTAAATCTGCACTGGTCATTATTCCTTTCCTTGCCCAGTAGCTTGTAGGAGAAGTATTATTGTCTGAGCTCTGAGTCTAGACCTCAAGAAGGTCTTGTGCTGCTTCCATTCCTGCTCTGAGACACTGTCCATGTGAATAAATTGAGCTAGTCCGCTGGAGAATGAAAGACCACATAGAGGCAAGGAGCCATCCCAGCTGAGGCCACCCTAGACCAGCCCCGTTCTGGCTCACCTGGTTGGCTGCAGAGCCATAAGGGAATGAACCTGTGTTCAGAAGGTAAGGATATTCACTCCATTTCTTGGCACAAAGTCATAAAATTACGAAGTCACATTGCAAAGGGGTGAGGCTACAGGGAGAGGTGGAGGATTGTTGTTACTGTCCACCGTCTAGCACACCAATTGCATGGGGTGGCTGTACATATTAACTAAATCCGTGCTATGTACTTAGAACAGAGTCTGACACAGCATAGAAATGCCTAATAAATATGAATGATTATTACTATTTCGAAAATGCAAGCAAAATATGTAGTTAGCCTATGCCTCTTACTTTTAGGAACTGATACTGACAATTCTCAGAAGCCTGTGGTTCAGTCCAGCAGTACACACAGACACTTCAGTGAGAGAAAATGCAATCCAATCACATATGAAGTGTTAATGTATCCCTATTTTTTTTTTTTTTCTGAATTGAAGCACCCCCCTCCCCCCCCCAAAAAAAAAAAAAAAAAAGTAATATATGTTGCCCTTTCTGTTCAGGTTTTGATCAAAGGTTTCAGTGGTAAAAATGACTCCTACTTTAAACAACTTGAAGAATTTTTTTATTGCTTCTCAATCCATTGTGTTGCTCTCATGAAATCGCTGAATGACACCAGAGAATATAAAATCCATCAAAGGAATAAGCATTGAATGACATGTGGCAGGGCTTCCAGCTCATCAGAAAAAACTCAGATCAACTTGTTTCTCTGGAGAAAGCTCACATCCGGGGCTGTTCCTGTTGCCTGGGATTCATAAAGCTCCTATCTCCAGGGCACAGGTGAGGCCTTCACATTCCTCGAGAACAACAGCCTGTTCATTTCCTCCATGGCTATAAAGTGACTTTATTGGACTTCAGTATCTAAAGGAAACAGAGCTCTAGGTCAGAGGGCGCCTTCAGAGAGTCACCGGCCCCATTTAGAGCTTCAAATCTTAGGGATGTTGGTTTGGGAGATGCTCTTGAACTCTTTGAAATGTAAGTTAATTTAAAGTTCAAAGGAAGCTTCCTGGCTCCATCATTGTTGTTGGGGGCAAGATGCATTTATGTAGTTAAAAAGTGCTTAGAATTAGCTGTGCAGTATCAGCTGTTACTAAATGAGGTCTCCCTATGACTTAGCAACATATATATTGTTTTGATCCAGGGTGGAAAGTGGTTTTGATATTGAGGAAATCCACTGCCAATTACAAGGGGATTCAGTATTTGACAAGCTCCGGGAGTGGTTGGCTTCAACATTCTTTTGCCTTCTATACTAACTTCTACCAGATTTGCATCGGGCAGTCTCAGTTCGAGATAAAACCATTCCCGTATGTGATCAGAGAAGCACATCTTCTGCTGAAAGTATGATTCAAACTCCTGGTTTGATTCTAGGTCTGTGTTTCCTAAAATACGGTCTATGGCACACATGTCTCCAAACAGGCTCCAGTAACAAATAGTTCTCTGTGGGAGTTGGTTGGAGAAACACTGCATATTGTCTTTCTCTGTTGTGCATTCATAGCACACTTTGGCATATTAAAGGTTTGGGGAAGTCATGCAATATGGAGACGTGTTGAATACCAATCCGCTGTTTCCAGAAGATAAGTACCTTAAGGAATCCCTTTGTTTTCTCTTTCAACTACATAAAATAAAACATTTTGAGAGATCAAGTAGACTTTGAGAGATCAGTAGATTACCATATGTATTTCAGAAGCTGTTGTTTTAGGTGTTTAACAGTGAAACATTTTCACAAACTGGTAGGCACAAATGATCATGACTTTCATAGCTATAGACTTTTAGTTATGAATTGTTTTATAATTTAGGTCTTCTGTTAGAATTTGAAGAAGTCTAAGCAATGTACTGGAAATCTAAGTGAAAAAAGGTCTGAAACAAATTGTCAAATAAGGTGAAGGTACATAACCTAGGGTGTACAACATTGCAGTTACTGAAGGTAGGTAAGCTATGATGTTGGGGGCCACCGTTCATTCTAGAAATAATTATGAAAGGTAGGGAATTCTTCCCCATGATCTCCCTTGTTCTCAATTACACTCATCTTATTTGTTCTTTTGTTGGATGCTTTACTATTCCAACTAGCTACTTTGTCCTTCAACAATATTAGTATGTGTAGTTAGCCTGGATGGATACAATGTTAGTACTCAGATTTCTTTGCCTGTTGGTTCCTCATACCTGTTCTTCTTGGTAGTCCTTTGCCTTAAACCTTTGAGGGCCTCAAGACCAATGTTAGTTTAAAAAAAAAAAAAAAAGTCAGATGCTACTTTTCCTAAGTTTTTCAGTGTTTTAAAAAAAAAATCACAAATTTGTCTGTATTGTGGGTGAAGAGTTTTGATCAGGTTTCTTTGCTTTGGGCTGAAATTTTATCATCTCCTCTCGTTTTGATTATGAACTCTGACTAACATGTTTTTTTAAAGAAAAATAGAAGAATAGACCAAGGATTTTGTTTGTTTGTTTTTAAACATGATCCACATTGATGATGGGGGTTTGGAAATTAAAAAGGGATCTTTGTAGGTTGGAGATCAACAGTCCTTTTGCCTTTCTTCTCTCTAGCTTATTTTTCCCTTTTGGGTTCCTAATACAGACTATATAAATAGAAACTTAACCCTTTATGTTCTTGCTAAAGACGTGTTGATTTAAACTTTATTTCATGTGACTCTGACATTTGGTTTTTGGGATATCAGCTATGCACCTGGCTGCTCTTATGTAGTGATGTAAACAGTGAGACCATCTCAACTAAGGAAACAAATGCCATTTTTTTTTTTTTATATATAGCTGGCATTTCTTTTCCTTTTTTCCCCCTATTTCTAAAAATGTTTACTAGAACTATCCCCTCAAATTCAGGACTGGATTCCCAACTGGTTTTTCTTTCACCCATTAAGATGAATAAGCAAAGAGCCAATTATCAATCACATGCACATACCTGATTTTTTTGTTGAGTTAGTTAAATTAAGGCATTTATTGTGCTGAGGAAATTGGCAAGATGTATATGAAAAGATATTTTTTAAAAATTATTTTAAAAAAGATTTGTATTTATTTGAGAGAGAGAAACAAAGAGCCCAAGAAAGGGAAGGGTCAGATGGAGAAGCAGACTCCTTGCTGAGCAGGGAGCCTGATTCAGGACTCGATCCCAGGACTCTGGGATCATGACCTGAGCAGAAGGCAGTCACTTAACCAACTGAGCCGCCTAGATGCCCTGAAAAGACATTTCTTTCAAGTGAAAAGAGCAGCAGTAGTTGTAAGAGTGGTTATATTCAGATTTTTTAAATTTAATCTGCAACAAATTACAGACCCAGAGTCAAATCTTGCTACGTATTGTGGGAAATCTAACTAGTGTCACGACAGCTTTTAAAGTGTTTTGCATAAATTGTTTCACTTTTTGTTGTAATTTCATGTCCCTTTACTGTTTCGTAAGTACTTCCAATAAGGTAGACTCTGTAGCATGCTTCTTTCTCCTCTAATCCATTCTAAATGACAGTGATAAACACTTCAATCTAGTGCCATCTCTTACAATCTCTTTTATTCCACTGCTGGATTCACTTACTGAGATTAGCATGATAATTAGAGGCAGGTGTGGGGGTGGAGAAGGGCATGCAAGTGCTCATCTTATTTGCAAGTGCTGAGGCCCAAGCTGACTGAACTCTTGGGTGTGTGTGTGTGTGTGTGTGTGTGTGTGTGTGTGCATGCGTGCACGCATGTGTATGTGCATGTAGGAACATGCGTGTGAAAGGGAGAGGGAGACTTTTCATTTGCGTGGCTTGCTTCTTGACTGAAGCTATTTGATTACTGAGGAACAAATTTAAAACTCAGCTAACTGGTCGTTTATCATTCTCTTGTGGCTAAATTTAAGGTCAAACTTGCATTCGGCCGTATATCATGTCATATAGACCCTTGGTTCCCAGAATCTGGTGATCATCACAGAACATGTAATTTGCTTAAGGAACTTCTTAAAGTTAAGTTGGGGTGGAGGTGAAGGGGAACTTTTGAAAATCTAGTAAATCCCTGAGAATCATGTAAAATAACTGAGTTTCCACCACCAGAATTGATGTATTATCAGGCTGCTCAAATGGTTCAGTGAATATTTACTGAGAAGTTGCCATGCGACAGACAGCAGTGAAGTAAAACTCCGGTCCTCTAGGAGCTGATCTCTTCCTAGTGGAAGAGATGCAGAAATATACGTAACTGTTAGATAACCTAAATAATGCAGGTATATATGTATAAATATATGTAAGTGAAGGCAAATCAAGTTTAGGAGAGTAGAGGATGGGGAAAAGGATTGTCTGGTATTAGAGAATATGTTCAAGAAAACCATATCTGATAAGATCACATTTTAGGTAATAATTATTTGCATTTTGTTAGTCTTTTTTTAAGGTCCTCTTAAAAAATAAATGCAATATTATAGAGTTAAAAAATTACATATATACCTCTATGTGAGGAATAGATAAAATATTTTGGCATGTATTTCATCATTTTCTCTCCAGGTAGTATATATTGTCTACATTCTACTCCATCTTGATTCCTTCCTTCAGCTTTAGGTTTTCTATAATAACAGTGTGGCTCTACAGTGTGTACGTCATTCATGTTAACTGATCTGTAGTGCTCAGTGGAGTGACTGCCTCACAGTTCATTTTAGCATTTCCCCATTGGTAGCCCTTCGTGATGTTTTCATTTTCCCCCCATCACAAGCAATGCTTCAGCATACTTCCTTGGGCCTCTTTATGGACAGGTGGATGATTTGCTCTGGGCATATATTTAGAAGTAGAATTACTAGACTATAAGAAAGGATTTGTCTTTCTTTCTTTCTTTTTTTTTTTTTTTTGTGGGTTTCTTTATTGTTGTTATATTTAATGCAGACTCCAGAATCTCCTCCCAGATCTCCTGAATCCCAATATCTGAGAGTAGGGCTTGGGCATCTGTATTTATAAAAAGCTTTTTGCGAGATTTAGATGCAACTTCCCAAGGGACCAATGTTTTGGAGTCCATGGCTCTAGCCCACATGAATCCATCCCACACATGGATTCATAATGGAATGAGTGATGAATAGGCACTTCTGGCAGCGAGAACAAATTTTGGCGCTTGCTCCATTAGGCCGTAGGAGTGGGTACTGTTGGTGTCCTCCCAGATACCCTTTACTGGCTTGCTCACCCATCTGTCAACTGTGGTGAGGGCCAGCTGCCCTGGGCTCACAGCTGCCCCATCTCTGGAGAACTGCCCTCAGCAGGAAGAATCTGCCTGAAGGTTATGACCCTATTTGCCCCTCTCATAAGCTCAGCTCATGAATGACTGACATTGGTGTGTAAAGAGCTAGTTCTCCTGCCTCAATGGGAGATTACCTCTGTGGTTCAGTTCAAAGTGCTAAGCTAGGCTGGACCCAGTCTCAAGTCTACTCCTCTGCCTCCTCCTGCTTTCCTTACTCACCTTCATGTGCACCTTTATTTATTATTTTTTTAAGATTTTATTTATTTATTTGACTGACAGAGATCACAAGTAGGCAGAGAGGCAGGCAGAGAGAGAGGAAGGGAAGCAGGCTCCCTACTGAACAGATAGCCTGACTCCGGGCTCGATCCCAGGACCCTGAGATCATGACCTGAGCTGAAGGCAGAGGCTTTAACCCACTGAGCCACCCAGGTGCCCCTCATGTGCACCTTTTTAAAGCCATGCTTTGAGGGAACCTACACCAAGATACTCCTTTACTTTCTGTTCTATTTCTTTCGTTTGCCCTCTTTCTTTTTTGCCACTCCCTTAGCTCATACTTATCTGTTCCATGTCACCTATGAAGAAGACTGAAAACGAAGCAGTGATTTTCATTTGAACTTACCTTTAAGAGATGCACTGAGCTCATTCTGGAGCAAGGACCTGCAGCTCCATCATGCCTGAATTGTACCCTGCCATCTGATAGCCTGGTGGGCCGTTAAGAGCCTGAGCTCTTGGTTGGATTAACAGTAATGTTGGGCTTCCCTAGCTCCTTGCAGCTTCTCCTGAGTCCTCTGAATCACTCAAACAGTCACATGGTCAGTGACCATTTCCTATGAAACAAATGCACTGCCCACTAGAAATGAGGACAGAACTGCTGCCTCTCTTGTGCTTCAGAAGCATTTTACTCAATGGGATCGAATCAGCCCCACTTGGACTTGGAGTCCTGTGGCAAAGCCCCCACCACCTCTGTGCAGGCATA
The DNA here is from genome assembly GCF_002288905.1 of Enhydra lutris kenyoni. Taxonomy (NCBI): domain Eukaryota; kingdom Metazoa; phylum Chordata; class Mammalia; order Carnivora; family Mustelidae; genus Enhydra; species Enhydra lutris. Next base: position 36,783,229 of record NW_019154090.1, on the reverse strand, counting down.
GCCTCCTGCTACATCCTTTAGCTAGTGAGTTTGCTGTCATAGATGTTAAATAAGTATGTGGCCGACTTACCCTTATTTGATTATTATAATAGTAGTAGTAGTCGTAGTCGTAGTAGTAGTAGTAGTAGTAGTAATAATATGTAGGCCTTGGAGCTCTAAATCAAGCATTCATCTAGGTTTTGAAGTCATAGCCAAGAAGTAAATCCTGAGGCCCTTACAAATCAGCCCTGTTTCAAAGGGAGTGGCAGAAGGGCTTGAAAGATGAACCTCTTTCTCTCCAGTAAGCTATTCTACGGGTGTGTTGGGCATACTCACAAACTCTGTCTTGCCCCAAACAGCAAAAGCTTGTAGCCTCCAAGGACGTGGACTGGATGGAGAGAGAAACGGAGACCTCCTAGGGAAACCACAGGTTTGGTTATGCCCCAGAGAGCTTTATGTCCAATAAGAAATGTGATTCTGAGCCACAAGCTGTTGAAGAGGGAATTATCTGGCTTGCCTGGCAACTCAGATCTAATCCTCCCATGGCTGTGTCCCCACGGTTGCAGCCTGGGCAACTACCCCAAGTTGACAGGCACAGATGCACTTTCACAGGTAGAAAGGGATTATCTCAATCCCATTGCCTTTGTTCATATCTTCACTCAGAATTTTCCATCCTGCAGGGCTTGACAGAGAGAATTGGTTGTAGTCCTGCTTCTAAGTCCCTGTCTCTGTTAGGGGGAGGATTCCTCTCAAGTCCCCACTACAATAAACTTGTTGTAAACAATAAGTAAATTTTGTTTGTTAATATATATTGTTATAAACAACAAATACAATCTCCCAAGCTCTTTACTACTACAATAAATCTGGCGCCCCATGTAGATGGTTCATCCTCTCTACAAGAATGCAGTTTGTGCTTACAAGTGCAGACCTTCTGAATCTGTGGTCTTTGGGAATCTGGATTCCTAGCCGCTTAGCCAATTAAAAAAAAAAATCTATTCTTATTAGCTGAATTTTAGCTTCCAGAATTTAATATTTGTTTTTATGGCCCTTCAGTATTTGCCAAAATTCTGCATAACTGAACTCCTAGGTATAAGCCTTCTTTATAGACACAAAACTCCCAGTATTTGTCTTTTAGAATGTGAAATTTGTTGTCTTTGCTGTCTTAGAATTTGAAATGGAAAATTATTAGTTAGCATCTCTTAAGAGAATGTCTGGTTTCCAATTCTGGTTCTACTAAAGCATGAAATTCTTGGATGAAATTGCCATGAGTTTCCCATCAGTACCCAGCCAAGTCCTTACTCTTCCACGTGGGTGACCTTTTAGGCCCCTGGTGTCCTGTTCTTGGTTGGTGTGAAGATTAATATAAGAAGTGCTTGGAAAGCCAAGAAGCTACTCTACTGAATGACTGTATTATTATTACGGTTAATTTATTTCCATAATGAGTTTCTCCTCATCTGGGCTAATGACACCACCTCATTATTAGTGTTTATAAAGGACCTAAAGGAATAACAATGGGATAGAGGTGGGTTGGCACTTCTAATTCCTAACTATTTCTGAGATTTCTCATTTATTTCTATTGTCACAAGTCGATCTGATTTATATCCAGACACATAAACTTAAAATTCTCATCCTACATATCACAAGACTGATGTTCAGAAACCCAGGGTAGCATACTGCAAGGAGAACCCTGGGACAGAAGAAATCTCCATTCTCCAGGTTCATAGTTCAGTGTTCTCTCTGTTTTATCAGGTAGATTCCGTTGAAGCTAATCATTTAGAGTCAAATTTTATTTGGAAGAGGACTATAAAATGCTCTCCTGTAATATACCCGAAAACGCACTGATAATAAGGAAAACTGAATCTGTGATTTGCCTGTGACTTGTTTCTTTTCCTACTAACTTCACATAGGCCACCCTGCCTAGCCCAGCAGGGTGACCCTGTCTTCAGCCTTATACCCCTTCCTGCCACCACTCTTCATAGTGACAAATGAGGGCACATTAGGCAAGAACAAATTGATTTCTTACAGTATGTCATCAGGATTCTGGGGAGAGAATGGAGGATTTAAATAAATTTCTTCTAATTGTAGGGATGGTAGATTCATCAAATACAATTTCATTTGAGTTCCTAAATCTCTCCCAAGACTATCTCTGTCTTAACGTGTAGACAGATCCACAAATGGGGGGTTAACCTGGCAGTGCCCTTCGGGACAGACCTTGATTTTTCTTTGTTAACGCCTAGTTTGTCTTCATAGGAACCGTAACCATTAGAGTCAGATCACCATGCCAGTAACCATGCCACATATGTTGCTTTTAGAGAGCTTAATCTTGTGACATCTTTAATGTGCCCTGTAGTTCTGGCCAGAGTCCATCAAAGAAGGTGCAAAATGTGATTTTTTTTTTTTAATTTAAAAGATGTGGGGTATAGAATATAAACATTTTTGAGTCAACATTAGCCCAGATTAGAAAACAACCTTGCCTGCCCCTTTCAGTACTTCCTCACTGGAGTCTCATTTTCAGAGCAGCTGAGAGAGTTTGCTCTTCTGAGTCCAAACCCTCAGCATCCTTACTGTCACACATGAACCCTTCTATTTAAGCTTTTGTGGCCTGATATCTGTCCACACAATCAGAACAGAGGAGTGTCAACACTCAGTAGGGAGTGTGATGGCTTAGTAAGCCTTGCAATACAGGCTTTTGTGTCTGGAGACCATTTTTAGTGGTTTAGATGACCAGAGCCACACTTGTCCTCCTGATCAAATGCTCACATGTTTCTTTAGATTCTTGCAGACCCCTAATTCTCCGTCCTTTTTTTTGACCATGCTGTGAACATGTGGACCCAGCCTCCCCCTGGGTCCATGTGGCTTTGCTTTCTTGACCAATCATTTTATCATTTTCCTTTCCTTTTGTATAATTTTTACAAGGAGAGTGGTATTTCTCTGTTCCTGAAATGCTGACAAATGGTGAAATAGCTGTATTTTTTTTTTTAATGTGGCCGCTGTTTTAGAAGCCAGAAACAAATCAGAGGAATGAGGGAAATATTTCAGCTATTAAGGGGGTACTGGTTCCAGAGAGGCAAGCTAGGCAGCTGGCATAGCACGGCACCCCCGAGGGCAGAAGGTTTGAAAATGCGATTATTTGACTAAAGAAGCAGTAGGAGAAACGTTTGCCAAGAAGGAATTTCAGAAGCTCTGCTTGAACATGAGTTTCAGGAAGTGAGAATGCTTTAGTTAGATGGGATTTCTGTTACTGTAGCTGACAGTGGGCTGGCTACCTCCCTACTCGCAGATGGTGCCAGGGTGTTCCGCTTGAAGAAATAACACTGAGGCAGCTGGGAACCATTTATGATGCTCCATTGTAGCTGAAAAGAGGAGGACAAACGTGAAGGTGTGACATAAATGTTCCTTTCCAATTAGAAGAGTGAGCCACCCCTGTAAAATGGAGTCATCACATTGAGGACCGGTGAAGATTTATTTACTGCTTCGTAACAAGTTACCTTCAAATTAATGACTTAAAACAATAATTATTATCTCCATTTCTGTGGGTCACTGGTTACCTTAAAAGTGTTCTCTGGGGCTGCCTTCAGTTCCAGACCTGACCGGAGGAGGATCTGATTCTGAGATCACTCACGTGGCTTTTGGCAGACAAGAGGTCCTTGCCAGCTGTTGCTGGAGTTAGTTACCTCGTTGACACATTGGCCTCTCCATAGGGTTACTCACAGAATGATAGCTTACTTCCTTCAGAACAAGCGTTCGAAAGACAGAGAGAGAAACAAAAAGGGAGAAGTAGGATATGAGGGACAGAAGCCACAGTCCTCTTGTAACTTAGCTTTGGAATTGACAGCCTATCAAGTCTACTGTGTTCTCTTCATCAGAAGTGAGTCCAGAAGTCCGGCATACACTCGGGGGGTGGGGGGGAGGCTATATAAGTGTACGGATACCGGGAGGTGAGGGTCATTGGTGTCTATCTTAGAGGCTGCCTACCACAGATCGTAATGATATTCCATTTAAATGGATGCCAAAATTATTTCCCATTCTTCAGTATATGAATGTTATTGGCATGAGGTGAAATCGTTGTTTGGAGAAAAAAAAAAACACAACAGTTGACTATATGGATCATAGTCTTCCCTTAGCATATGGTTTTGGTTAATGGTAAGTGGCTGGTGTAGAGCCAATGAGGGGTTACTTTATTAATCATACAGATGTGTGAGCTAGAGTCCTTAGCTCTAACTCAGGATGGTGGGAGACCAGGTGTAGATCTTTCACTCTGTTCAACTGTGGAATGGGCATGGTGATGAGAAATCTTGGTAATCTTTAGCTAAATGAGAAGTGTCAGGCTAGAGTAGAGCTGCGTCTAGAAAAGAGCTTATATCACTCACCTCATGCGTAGGCTCCAGATTCTTCCCATTATAGGGCAAAATTTACTGTGCATATGAGTATTTATATTGACTGTCAATACAAAGAGATACTTAGTTTAGTGAGTCATTTGCTAACTTTGATTATGACTTACAGGAAAATGGTAAGAGCTTAGATTAAAAGGCATATTGTTTTCTTAACATATTAGCTCCCTGACAATATTTGCCAGATGATTAACTATAAAAGGGGCTCTGTCCTAGTAGAATTTATATTCAAGAGCATCATAAAACTTTAAGGTTGATAGGGACTTAAGGAATCAGTTTCCTCAACTCCTTCATGTTGTGGATAAGGAGAAAGGCCAGAGCTGAGAAATTAGAACACCAATTCACTGCTTTACGTATCACAGGCTACTGTGCCCATCAGTGGCGCAGGAGTTAGGAAGGCAGAAGGAGAAAAAAGATGGACTTACTTTTCCTGTAGTGATGTGGAAAATCAGCTAGGTTGGGAGGCCTTTTCCAAATAATACTTTTAAGTTAATTCCTATAAGGTTTATAGCTATATTTCCAGAAACTAGTCTAAAGCATAAAAGGTGCTCAGTAGAGGGATAGTGTTCTTGATGATAACTAACCAATGGCAAACTGCCCACAGTGGTTGCTAAGCAAGTGATGGTCTTAATGGCTTCTAGATTCTGGTGAACTGCATATTCAGGTTCAGAAACCCATTACAGGGACTAAATTGATTTTTGTGTTCACTACTGTGTGGTCTTACTGAGAGGATGTCAGCTTTGGGAGTGATTAGGATGTAAAAGTTAAAGGCAACATTCAAGGACAGCATGGGAAATTTGAACTAGAAGCAAAGAAAGAGGCATTAATTCTGGACCCACTTTTATTTCAGAGGTCCAATTTAGGAATAAAAAAAAATCTCAGGCCCAGTTCTGAACCTTTCATGAGTGGTAGTTTAATTTTGGGCAAACTACTGGTATGGGCAAATTTTTTTTAATCTATGAAATTAAAAAAATACATCAATGACTCCCAATCATCACTGATATCATATCATTATGAAGGAGGATGTATGTAAAAATTTCTGAGATGGCATAGGAGAAAACATGTAGATAGAAAAAAAAATATTCCTCAGTTCTAGTAGTCAGAAAAACCAACCTTCCTGAATAGAGATAAGGCATGATAGTAGAGTTTCCAGATAGAAAATTGGATGGCAAGGGGACTCAGCTAGAAATACACTGAGAGACTTTGCCTTGATGATCTCCATTCTTTCCAGTCCTAAAATTTGGAGAGTCAGTGAGTAGAGAGGGACAAGGTCATTCAAGGAAACAATGTTAGAACAGAGAAAGTACTGAGGAAGGAAAAAGTTGGCCCTAGCTAAGAGTGGCCTGAAATGTTGTCAAGATTGGACACTGGCAAGCAGAAACAAGATTTTCAAACAAAGAACATTGAAACTGGAGGCTTCCACCTACCTGAGTTCGAAGAAAATCAAGATCCCAACTCCAGTGATCTTTCATGGCAGGTCTACTCTCGTCTAACAGTGTTATTTCTAGGACTAAATGTTACTTTCAGATTCCAAATTTATAGCCTAAAGGAGCTTAATCTTAGGAAGTGATTCAAGAATGTATTGGTCTCCAATGTAAAGCCAAACTGAATTGTTATTGGCATTAATGTTGAATGGCAAAAAATATCACTTCAGTTATTAAATGTGTTTTTTAAAAAATTACATTAACACACCTATGTTTTTCGTTTTTTTTTTTTTAAAGATTTTATTTATTTATCTGACAGACAGAGATCACAAGTAGGCAGAGAAGCAGGCAGAGAGTGGAAGGGAAGCAGGCTCCCTGCCGAGCAGAGAGCCCAATGTGGGGCTTGATCCCAGGACCCTGAGACCATGACCTGAGCCGAAGGCAGAGGCTTAATCCACTGAGCCACCCAGGTGCCCCAACACACCTATGTTTTTTGAAGGCGAGACAAATAGAACATTTTAAAATGACTTCCATTTTATTTGAAATGATGCCACCTATTTTATACACCCAGTAGCATTTTCAAAAACCTAAAATAATTTTATTAGATATTGATTTATTATTTATTCTGCTCTAAAATCTAAATTCTAAGTAAATGTCTACAGCACATCAGAACTTTGGCTTAAGAACAGGAGACTTGAACTGATCATCCTGCCATAAAAATACATGGAGATATTCTTCTATGACCAGAGGGTGAGTTTGAAGCAATATTTTCTGTTACTTACAGCTGACCTAAGAGAAGGAAGGAGAAGACAAAGTCTGATAAAGGAGAAGATAAAGTCTGTTTATAATGCAAAGGGAAAGAACAGAGTGTATAGGGAAAACTGGCCTTGCAATAGACAGTCCTGGATTCCAAGATCCATGGACAAGTCACTCACTAGATACTGATCACATTCCTGAGGCTCTTTGGCTGCTAATTACATTGTTTCTTATAACAGCAAGTTTATAATATTTTTAGAAATTAGAGGAAATAAATGTATGTTCAGCATAGAAAAGTTGTAAAAATACCACTAATGTAACTGTTCAGAAAACCCACCTAAAATTTGGGATTTAGACTTCTACGTTCTAGTCTTTTGCTCTGTGCATATGTCAAGGTGGGTGTGTGGGGTGTGTGTGTGTGTGTGTGTGTGATGCTTTCTGAAGCAAAATTAGGGGAAAGCAGTTTTGTAGTATAATTCATTCAATTAAATATACATCATGAGCTGTTTTCATGTCTTTATACAATATCAGAAAACTTGATTTAAATTTTTATTAAATGAGTTTGAGATTATATTTGAGTTTATAAAATGAATTGATTATAATACAGTGTACATAAATAGATGTATGTCTGGATGGTTGAATATATACATATTCATTCTCTTCAGGTTGTTTCTAAGTCTCTACCGAATTAATAACAGTCCAATGATTGCACTGTGTTTGTAGCTAAATATCTGTAGATGATCTAATAGGGGAAGGTATGAGGAGAATATGTGTTTCTGGAAATGTGGGTATACATAACTAATATATACACTTGAATTTTTTTCCACATTTGAATCTTTAAGAGTGTGGAAATTGCATCTTGTTGGATTTAGAGGACAGCTAGGGTGATTACTTTAGGAAAAGTTTACATTGGTTGAAGTAGTGAATTGAGGCGGCTTTCTCTGAATAGGGCCATGCTTCTGGGTGGGACTGGGAAGACCATATTCTTGCGAAGAAGAAAGGACATTGTGGAAAGAGAGAAAAGATTAAGAAACCTCTATTGTAAAAGCCCTGTAACACTGAAGACCCTACAACTAAAAGAATTAGAATGGAAAGAAATTAGAAAAGAATGTGTAAGGGATAGGAGCTTAGGCAAGTTAGAGAATCAGAGAAAATTCTGAATAGAAATACTACATTTCCAATTGTACTAAGAAACAAGGGATGATCATCATCTTTTGCTTCGACTGTCACTCCTCTGCCTTGAACTTAATGGCTTTGTGTAAATTACCTACTTATAATTATGTTCATGCTCCCTGCTCCCATGTCATACCTTTCTCTTGTTGCCCATCCTGTTCTTTTTTGTTTGTTCTTCCAGAATCAATTACATAATAATACTTAAGAATAAACTCAAGTGCTAGTTATTATTATTTTTATGTTCAATTAGCCAAGATACAGTACATTATTAGTTTTTGATGTAGAGTTCATTAGTTGCATGTAACACCCAGTGTTCATCACAACACATGCCCTCCTTAATACCTATCACCTGGTTTCCCCATCCCCCCATCCTCCTTCCTTCTGTAACCCTCAGTTTGTTTCCCAGAGTCCAGAGTTTCTCATGGTTTGTCTCCCTCTCCGATTTCTTCCCATTCAATTTTCCCTCCCTTCCCCTGTGGTCCTCCATGCTATTCCTTATGTTCCACATATGAGTGAAACCATACAATAATTGTCTTTCTCTGCTTGACTTATTTCACTACCATAATCCCCTCGAGTTCCACAAGCTCCAGCTTTTAAGGAAGCCATGCCTAACCTCCCACAAGGTCCTGTGTCTGCTTCTGTTAATTCTTCTACTGCATGATAATGAAACTTTGCCTCTAGGTATATATCTTTGTGTTGAACTTCTTGAAGGAGGGATTTAGCCTAATTCATCTTTCTAATTCTGATGTCTAAGATAATATTTAGAATATTACAGACACGTATTTATTTAATGGAAGCACTCTTTCTACAATAAAGCTGGACACATATGGAATAAATAGAAAATAATTGTGCAATAACTCAGTTAACTTAAGTTTATTTGAATAACTTAAATCAACTACCATAATAGTAGATGAGGGAGGATTGCCAGATCAAGTATATTTGATGGTGGTTTGCCTCTGGTTTTGTTTTTTAACCTCCCATAGAATGAGTTTGCTTGGTTAGTTAAATTTATAGTGCATTAATTGAATGCCAGCTGACAGAGTTGGCACAGAACCCTGAGGAGTGCAATTAACTGTTAAAATGAGTCTTCAAGTAATGGCTGAGCACAAGTCCAGTATGGAAAGGTCACTTTTCCCAAAGGAGCAATTTTTTAATCCCCTGAGACAGAACTCAAGATGTTTTATTCCATTTTTCCCTGTACCATTGGCCATTTTAACCTCAGTGAGTTCCTCAACTACTTTCTTATTTGAAAAATGAATTACGTACCTTTATAAAGAAAATAAAGAGATGTAAATGGGTATCCATAGAGATAAGATTAATGCACAGATTGTCATTGGTATTTTCCCTAAACAACCTTTCAAAGAGAAGTTCAGGGTCAGTAATCAGTCTTGTGAAAATTGCCACAAGAATTGCTGCACGATAGTTCTTAGTTCAGTAACATAATAAAATGGATATTTCCTAAGGATCATATTCCCTTATTTCATGTAAATCAGTTGTTTTACAGAAATGAGGAAAGTATCTATGGCCATGGTGGCAGTTCATCTGCACTAGAAATGTCCAAGGAAAATTTCCTCTTGAAAATGTGAACCATTATACCTCCATTTAGAAAGCTGGGGCTCCAATTTATTTATGGGTCTGCCTTATATATAAATCTCACAAAAGATAAAGGAATATAAACATACCATTAAAGAAAGTCATCACACTAGGAAGGAAGAAAGCAAGAGAAGAAAGGAATTAAGAGGAACTACAAAAACAGCTAGAAAATAATTAGCAAAATGACAGTAAACACATACCTGTTGATAATTACTCTAGATGTAAATGGACTAAATACTTCAATTAAAAGATGAAGTGGCTGAATGAATGAAAAAACAAGACCCATCTGTATCCTGCATACAAGAGATTCACTTGAGATGTAAGGGCACACACAGAATGCAAGTGAAGTTATTCCATGCAAATGGAAACCAAAAGGAAGATAGCTATATTTATATCAGATAAAATAGACTTTAGAACAATAACTGTTGTAAGAGGCAAAGAGGACATTACATAAGGATAAAAGGGTCAGTCCAACAAGGGGATATAGCATTCGTAAATGTTTGTACACCTAACATTGGAGCACATAAATATATAAAGCAAATATTAACAAACTTAAAGGGAGAAGTAGACAGCAATGCAGTAATAGCAGGAGACTTTAATACCCCACTTAACACTTACATTAATGAGTAGATCATCCTGGCAGAGAATAAGCATCAGCCTTAAATGACATGTTGGATCAAATGGACTTAACAGATATTTACAGAACGTTCCATCCAAATGTAACAGAATTACACATTGTTCTCAAGTGCACATGGGACATTTTCCAAGATAGATTAAATGTTAGGCCACAGAACTTAGTCTTAAATAAACTTAAGAAGATTGATACCTTTCAAAAATTTTCCAACCAAAATGGTATGACACTGGAAATTACTGAAAACTGGAAGATTCACAGATATGTGGAGATTAATAACATGCTACTAAATAACCAGTGGATGAAAAAAGAAATCACCCAATGTTTATAGCAGCAATGTCCATAATAGCCAAGCTACGGAAAGAGCCCAAATGTCCATTGGCAGGTGAATGGATAAAGAAAAGGTGATGTGTACACACACACACACACACACACACACACACACACAGGAATATTATGCAACCATCAAAAAATGAAATCTTACCATTTACAATGATGTGGGTGGAACTAGAGTTTATTATATGAAGTGAAATAAATCAGTCAGTGAAAGACAATTATCATAATATCTCACTGATATGTGGAATCTGAGAAACAAGGCAGAGACCATACAGGAAGAGAGGAAAAAATGAAACAAGAAGAAACCAGAGAGGGAGACAAACCATAAGAGACTCTTAATCTCAGGAAACAAACTGAAGGTTGCTGGAGTAGAATAGCGGGGTAGGGATGGAATGGCTGGGTAATGGACATTGGGGAGGGTATGTGTTGTGGTGAGCACTGTGTATTGCATAAAACCAATGAATCACAGACCTGTACCCCTGAAACAATAATACATTATATATTAATAAGAAAAAGAAATCAAAGGAGAATTCAAAAGATCCCTTGATACAAATGAAAATGGAAATGTAGCATACCAAAATTTATGGATTGTAGCAAAAGCTACCCTAAGAGTAATAATGATTAAATGCCTTCCTTAAGAAATAAGAAAATTTTCAAATAAACAGCCTAACTTTACACCTCATACAACTAGAAAAAGAAAAACACATGAAGCCCAAAGTTAGTAGGAGGAAGGAAATAGCAAAGATTAGAAATAAATGAAACAGAGGCTAAAAACACAATAGACAAGATTAATGAAACTAAGAGCTGATTTTTTGAGAAGGTAAAAATTAACAAACGTTTAGCTAGCCTCACCAAGAAAAAGAGAGGACTCAGATAAAACCAGAAATGAAAAGAGGAGATGTTATGGTTGATACCACAGAAATAAAAAGGGTCATATGGGAGTACAACAATTATATACCAAAAGTTGGACAACATAGAAGTGGGTAAATTCCTAGAAATGTACAACATACCAAGAGTGAACAGACTGGTTACTTGCAAGGAGATTGACTCAGTAATCTAAAACCTCCTAAAAAACAAAGGTCTAGGACCAGACAGCTTCACTGGTGAATTCTATCAAACAATCAAAGAAGAATTAACACTAATCCTTCTCAAACTCTTCAAAAAATAGAAGGGAAAACTTTCTCAAACATTTTATGAGGCTAACATTACCCTGATACCAAGACTAGACAAGGATGCCCCAAGAAGAGTACAGGCCAATATCTATGGTAAATATAGATGCAGAAATCCTCAACAAATATTCACAAATTAAATTCACCAATAAGCTAAAAAAATCATACATTACCATTAAGTGAGATGTATATCTAGGGGTACAAGAATGGTTCAACATATTTAAATCAGTCAATGTGGTATGTCCCATTAACAAAACAAAAGATAACAATCACATGATCAGCTCAATAGATACAGATAGAACGGTTGACAAAATTCAACATCTCTTTGTGATAAAAAGTCTTAGCAAAGTGGCTATAGAGAAAACATACCTCAACACAATAAAGACCATATCTAACAAGCCCAGAGCTAACATTGTACTCATCAGTGAAGCGTTAAGAGGTTTTTGTCTAGGATCAGAAATAAGACAAGGATGTCCACTCTTGCCACATTTATCCAACACAGTATTTCAGGTTCTAGCCAGAGTAATTGGTCAAAAAGGAAGGGAGGGAGGGAGAGAAAGGAAAGGAAAGAGAGAAAGACAAAGAAAAGACATCTAAATTGGAAAGAAGTAAAAATGTCACTAATTTTAGATGGCATGATATTACCTATAAAAAACCTTGACCCCCTTGAAAAACTGTTAGAACTAATAAATTTAGTAAACTTGCAAGATACAAAGTCAATACACAGAAATCTGTTGTGCTTTTGTTAGTCACCATACAGTACATCATTAGTTTTTGATGTAATGTTCTGTGATTCATTATTTGTGTGTAACACCCAGTGCTCGTTACAACACTAATAATGAACTATTGGAAAGAGAAATTGAGAAAAATACTGTTTAAATTGCATCAAAAAGAGTAAAATACCTCAGAATAAATTTAACCAAGGAGGTAAAAGACCTGTATATTGAAAACTGCAAGATATTGATAAGAGAAATTGAGGAAGATAACAAACAAATGAAAATGCATTTTATGCTTCTGCATTAGAAGAATTAATATTGTTAAAATGTCCATATTACCCAACACAATATACAGATGCAGTGCAATCCCCATCAAAGTTCGAATGGTATTTTTCACAGAAATAGAACAAACAATCCTAGCATTTATATGGAACCTCAAAAGATCTGAAATAGCCAAAGCAGTCTTGAGAAAGAACAAAGCTAAAGGCATAATATTTCCTGATTTCAGATTATAATACCCAGCTGTAGTAATCAAAACGTATGGTATTGACATAAAAGCAGACACACAGGTCAGTGAAATAGAGAGCCCAGAACTTAATCCACATGTATATGGTCAACTAATTATAACAGAGGAGCCAGAAATACACAATGGGGAAAGGACAGTCTCTTCAATAAATGATGTTAGGAAAACTGGACTACTATCTTACACCATACACAAAAATTAACTAAAAATGGAATAAGAGTTCAAGACAGAAACCCAAAACTAATAGAAGAAAACATAGGTGGTAAGGTCCCTGATGTAAGTCTTGGCCTATGATTTTTCAAATCTGAATGCAAAAGCAAAAGCAAGAAGAGCAACAGTAAACAAGTGGGATTGTATTGAACCGATAAGTTTTTGTACACCAAAGGAAACCATCAACAAAATGAAAAGGCATTCTACTGAATGAGAGAAAGTAATTGTAAATCATATATAAGAAGCTAATATTCAAAATATATAAAGAACTCATATAATTCAATAGCAAAAAACCCAAACGATCTGGTTCAAAAATGGACAGAGTTCTAAGTTTTTTTTTTTTTAAAGAAGACGTACAGATGGCCAACAAGTACATCATTAATCATCAGAGAATGCAAAATTAAAACCACAGTGAGAGATCATCTGACACCTGTTAAAATGGCTTTTATCAAAGTGACAAGAAATAACAAGTGTTGTGAGGACGTCGGGAAAAGGGAAATTTCCAAATTATTGGTGGAATGTAAATTGGTGCAACCATTATGGAAAACAGTATGGAGGTTCCTCAAAAAATTAAAAATAGAATTACCATATGATCAAGAAATTTCACTTCTGGGTATTTATCTGAAGAAAATGAAGACGCTAATTCAAAAACATGTATGCCCCCCCCCATATTCATTGTAGTATTATTTACAGAAGCCAGGATATGGAAACACCTAAGTGGCCATTGATGTAAGAATGTATAAAAAAATTGTGGTGGGGGCACCTGGGTGGCTCAGTGGGTTAAGCCTCTGCCTTCGGCTCAGATCATGATTTCAGGGTCCTGGGAATGAGCCCTATATCGGGCTCTCTGCTCAGCAGAGAGCCTGCTTCCCTCTCTCTCTCTGCCTGCCTCTCTGTCTACTTATGATCTCTCTCTCTGTCAAATAAATAAAATCTTCAAAAAAAAATTGTGGTGTACACATGCAATAGACTATTATTCAGCCATAAAAATAATGAAGTCTTGTCATTTGCAACAATATGGATATGAACCTCAAGGCATTATGCTAAATGAAATAAGACAGATAAAGACTTTTTGAAGACTTTTGATTACTCTTTAGTGAAATCTAAAAAGTGAACAAAAAAACCCTAACCCAAGTTCATGGATACAGAAAGTAGATTGGAGTTGGAGTGGGGAATGGGAGAAATAGATGATTTTTTTTTTTTTTAGTTTAAATAAGTTGAATAAAAAATTCAAATAAATAAACATTATTTGATTTCCATTACTAAGATCTTAGCTATTGTGGATTTTTGAATATTTTGCATATACAGTAAGAAGAGAAATATTAAATGAAAAGAGGTGAAAATCTCTAGAAAAGTCCAAATATGCAAGAATTATTACTCTTACACTCACAGACTTTATCAATAAAAATAAAACACTTAAATGCATTGATATGCTCTAAATACCCTATCATTATAAATTACTTCCTGTGTTCTCAGGCCTAAAGATTATTGAAGATCCTGATAAAAAATTAAAGTCGTGTGTCATTCTGAAATAAAAGTGTGCAGATGTTTAGAGTATGTTCACCAGAGTATGTTCACCAAAGCATGCAAAAGTACTGCTAATGTGTATTAATTCTTATTTAAATTGTCTTCCTACATACAACTGAGATATCCCCTCTATTGATTTTCACCTAAGGAGAGAAAAGTCATATTTCTGACGTTTTTATTGATTCAGACTTAACCTAACTTGTTTAACAAATCCTGGAGAAAAGCCCCTCTTGCTTTGTTATGTGGAACCGTTTGGTAGTTGTCACATCAAAACTCCAAAGGCAGAAACTTTGGATCCTACTGACATTTTCCTTTCCAGTCCATTACCTCCAGGCATGGCTCTCCTGAGATGGCCATGCCAGGCCACAATGCCAAGTTTGCTCTGTGGCCTAACAGCTTGAGCATTTTCGTTCTATCCTGAGATTGGAATGTTCTTTCCTTCTCCGTATCTACTCTATAGAGTCTCTGCGGAGTCACCAATCTAGTTGGCAATGTGAAACTCCAGAAAACTGCTTCTTGGTTTTTCTTGTATCCCTTTTGTGAATGTGGAGATCTGGCTTCCATACAGTCTTGCTCTTGGAGGCCAGTGTCTCCTATGCTCTCAAATCTTCTAGTGTTTTACAAAGTCTCAGAAGACTGTTGCTTTTTCTCTTTGCCGACATTCAGTAAGGCCATTTGGCATAATGTAACAAGATACAGCCTGACATCTAACCCTTGATTACCTCCAAGAATAGACCCAGCTCTTTCTCAGTAGTTTGTTTCAATAAAATGAATGAAAAATATTACACTTAAAATTACAAATAATCTACATGGATAGAGGAAATTATAGTAAAATTGGTGGTAAGATTATTTTAAAGCTAAGGGGCACCTAGGTGGCTCAGTGGGTTAAGATTATTTTAAAGCTAATGAAGTATTCAAGATGAAGTAATATGTTCAGGTCTTTTTGACTTTTAAGAGTTCATCTATCCTAGAAGGAAACAGAGAGGTAAGTTCCTTGACTTTGGTCTTGACAGTGCTTGTTGGATTTGACACCAAAAGCACAGCTACCAAAAGTGAAAGTTAACAAGTGGGGAGCCTCAAACTAGAAAGCTTCTGTTCAGCAAAAGAAGCCATGAACAAAATGAAAAGGGAGGCTATAGAGTTAGAGAAGTTATTTGCAATCCCCATGTCTGATAAGGGGTCAGACGTCTGATAAAATATACAAGGAATTCATATAGCTCAAGAGCAAAATAATGCATAACTCAATTTTAAAAATGGCCAGATGGGGGCGCCTGAGTGGCTCAGTGGATTAAGCCTCTGCCTTGGGCTCAGGTCGTGATCTCAGGGTCCTGGAATCAAGCCCCCCATCAGGTTCTCTGCTCAGCGGGGATCCTGCTTCCCCCCCTCTCTCTGCCTGCCTCTCTGCCTACTTGTGATCTCTCTGTTAAATAAATAAATAAAAATCGTTAAAAAAATTTTAAAAAATGGGCAGATGGACTAAACAGGCATTTTCCCAAAGAGATAAAGGCAGATGGCCAACAACTACTTGAAAAGGTGATTGCATCGGTAATCATGGACATACAAATCAAAACCAGAATGAGATACTACCTCACCCCTATTAGGATGGCTGTTTTCAAAAACCAAAACACACACAAGCACACATGTATACAAACATCTGTTGATGAAGACATGGAGAAAAAGGAACCCTTGTGCACTGGTAGTAAAAATGTATATTGGTGCAGTCACTTTTGGAAAACTTTATGGAAAAATAATGACAATAGAATTACCGCATGATCCAGCAATTCCACCTCTGAGTATTTATTATTTATTTTACTTACAACTTTATATCCTGGAGGACATGAAGTGAGTGAGGGTAAGAGGTTAAGTGTGTTTGCTATTATGAGCGTGGCAGAAGAGGAAGCACATTCTCCTTTCTGTTTTGTTGAACAACGTCCATGCACAGATGAAGGGGGCTCCTTTGTGACTAGCTGGGACCAAAGAAACTCAGTGTTACATGAGACTCATTGACACTTACCTTCTCTCCCCATTGATTCAGCCAACTCCTGGATCTCTTGGTGTCTCCATCTACTGTTGTATTGACACGGCACCACAATTTACAATCCCCAGCTATTCTGCAGCAATTTAATGAGCTAATTTCATTCCACCTCAGGAAGGTAGGTTATTTTCAGATGGACCATTTTACAGAAAGAAAAAGAGGTAACAAGATTATAGGAACTTTTGAGTCATAGTGTATGTCTGAATTTACAATGGAGAATTCCCCTCCCTGGCCCTTCTAGTGAAGATTAGCATGAAAATTTAATCTCAAATCTCATAGTATGGCAATGTTAAGGAACTAAAAGTTAATAATCATAGTCATTGTGTATCACTCTTTGCAATTAATCTCTTGCTTCTTTCCATATTCCCTGCGGATGTTTCAACCATTAAGCTCCATTTAACTACGGAGATTTACTACCTTTGTTGTGTGTAACTGAGTCACTGAACAGTAGCGTGGGGTAAAGACTCTTTTCTTTTGTTACCTGATAGAATCAGAAACGCTTAAAAAAAAAAAAAAAAACCTTCAAATCTCAGCATTTTTAATATTAATACTGGGCCCTAAGTAACAATAGTAGAGTCCACTGTGGTCCCAGATGGGAAAGGTCTTAGAGCTTATCAAGCCTACTTCCTTCACTTCAAAAAGAATCAAGTCCAAACAGTTTGAAGGTGGTGTGAAGGCATTCTCTAGAGATTGTTCCCTTTCCAAAACTGGGTAAGACTGAAGGCTTCTACTACGTTAAACTTTAGATTGCCCTTGGATTATTCCTAAAGCATGAATCAGTAAAAGATGTGTGATGCAAGGGTGAAGGAAGGTGGGCTTGGTGCCCTGTGATTCACTTGTAGCTCATAGAATGCTCCCCCAAATTTGGCTATCTTGGCAGCCTTTGCAGAGTGAGATGTCAGCTAAGTCTGAAAGATCTAGAACTATAGGCTTGCTGTCACTTCAAAACTACAGCAAATCTGGTGCTTTGCTTTAAAAAGGATCTGAAATTTGCTTGTGGATAGGGTATTGGAAGGGTTGCAGCTTGTGAGCTGTTGTGAAGGGTGTAAAGAAAATTCTTTGGAATCAAAATTGTAACACTTTGGGTGGGTGGGTGTGGCTCATAACACAAGTGGTGAACTGAGGTACTCAGTAGATATCTAAGGTGTATACTGGGGTGCATTTTGTATATTCCTGTGCAGCATGGGTCAGTTGGGTGCAATTTGCTGTGTTCATACAGTATTTCTCAAGGATGAAATCCTACATTTGCAAACACAAAATTTTTGTTACGTTCCAGTTCTTCTATAAAATAATCAGTTGTGCTGACACAAATTCATGTTTTCAAAACAAGCCTTAGAACAAAACTGAATGTGTATCTATGAGTGGCTATTCATAGGCCAAGTCATGAACCATTATACTTATTCCAAGCACTTAGCTGATTATTAGCAAAGCCAGAGCTGTAACGTATAGTTCCAGCAGTTAGACTGCCTTACCAGGTCCCCATGCTATCATATCTTCTTTTGAATTCAAAGAATAAGGTATAGAACGTGAGCATACTATGAGAAGTTTTAAGGGTTCAGTGTAATATGTAACTAGAAGGGCCATGAGTTCTTTATTCTGTTCTCAGTGATAAGAGAGCAATGTTTTTGCTCCATTCCTCTTTGAAAATAACTTTGCTTAATCTTGGAAGAATCTAGTGGGAGAGATAAATTAAACCTTGACCAAGAAGGAAATGGGTAGAACTAGCAACAGGAGGTCATTCCTAGGTTTAGAAGAGCCTAGCCAAGTTAGAGGTATGAAAAAGGAAAAAAGAGAAAATGGAAATGTGAAAGACTGACAAGATGTGTCTAATCCTGTGCAGACTAACTTGTATCTTTGTGAAGAAAGCATGTCTGGGTTGAGTGTTCTTGCCTTTTGGAGTACATGAAAATCCCTGAGGAAGTTTTCTGAAAACTTGGATGTCTGGGGTATAACCTAGTCCTACTGATTTGGAATTTCTTGTAGCAGCGCCCAAGTATGTGTATTCCTTACAGCCACGCAGTTTTGGTGGGCCTTTGGGATAAGAACTGTGAGAAGTAGAAGTGTCACTGAGGCATCACTTTGCCCCTCAGAATCTTGGTTTCTGGGTCCAGCACCTACCTTGTTACCCATACAGCCTGTTACAAGGATTAAAGTAGTTAAGAAATACGAAACTAATTTGCAACCTGTGAAGCACTATGTAAGGTAAAGTTAAAAAAAAAAAAATCCTGACCTAATTTATAAATATTTCATGGGCAAAATGGCCTTATTGTCTAACACTACTATATAAGCTAATTTGTTCTTGATCAACCAAAAACACAGTCTTTTTTGAACAAGGACTATCTCTTTCACTGGCCTAAAATCAAAATTGATGAATGACTCATGAATTACTATTAGAGTTACATCTCTGATGGTCAGAGTATACAGACCAATATTTTTTTAATTTTTTTTAAGATTTATTTATTTATTTATTTGACAGACAGAGAGCACAAGTAGGCAGAGAGGTAGGCAGAGAGAGAGAGGGGGAAGCAGGCTCCCCGCTGAACAGAGAGCCCGATGTGGTGCTCCATCCTAGGACCCTGGGATCATGACCTGAGCTGAAGGCAGAGGCTTTAACCCACTGAGCCACCCAGGCACCCCATACCAATATTTTTTTAAACCATATTATTTTTATTTATTTTACTTTTTATTTTATTAACATATAAGGTTTTATTTGCTTCAGGGGTACAGGTCTGTGAATCATCAGTCTTACATAATTCACAGCACTCCCCATAGCAATACCTTCCCCAATGTCCACAGCCCAGCCACCCTGTCCCTTACCCCCCCAGCAACCCTCAGTTTGTTTCCTGAGATTAAGAGTCTCTAATGGTTTTTCTCCCTCCCCATCCCATCTAGTTTCATTTTTTCCCTCCCTTCCCACCATGACCTCCCCCACCCTGCCTCTCAAATTCCTCATATCAGAGAGATCATGTGATAATTGTCTTTCTCTGGTTGAGTATTTCGCTTAGCATAATACCCTTATCCCTGTCATAACCCTCTTCATTAATTAACCTTTCTCCAAAAATAATTCTTTTAGTACGCTTAGTGGGTTTACTTTTATTCAAATTTGTTATGTTTGAAAGTATGCATTTTTTATTTTTACAAATGGGGTTATTTTCCATTCTTCTTCCCATGTTTTTAACTAAGAACTGTATTTTTAAGATCTGTTCATGTTGGTTCATATTCAGTAATCTATTCTTCTACTAATTACTTAAATAGTATGTACGTATGGTAAATTGCATTAGTTGGTACACAACTTTACCCTTCCTTTTATTGATATTTCTTGCTATGTGGATTTGCAGGGCCTTCTCACAGGGACAGGGTAACCCGCTCCACTTCTTGTCATAGTCTCAGCCTTGTGACTTGTGTATTATTAGCTGACCAGTTATAAGCAGAAGTTTTAGAAAACATTTGTGTATTTCCACTTGCTTCTGTGCCTCTTCCATTCAATAAAAAGACATTCAGGTTAACGTGCTGGTTCCAGGGATAGGGAGACACATGGAGCAGAGCTAACCTGGAAGTATATGAGTAAGTCACTTGGACTGTAGATGTATGAGCAAACCTTATACAACAGCTTATAGCAGTGGAGGCTCACAGAAGCATGAGAACAAAATGTATGCTGCCGAAGTTTTGTGGTTGTTATGTAGCATGATTGTGGCAGTAACTAGCGTCCTCTGAGAATCTGTATTCTTGTTGATTTGCATTTCAGAATATTGATTATAGGAAGGCCAACCATTTGAATCAAAGATAAAGCAACCAATGATATTCATATTAATTTTTAAAATATAATTTAATGAGTAATACATATACAAAACCTGTCGTAGTTTACAAAGTATTTCCATTCTTTTCATCTTTTTTTTTTTTTAATTCCTGTGTAGTAAACATACAGTTTCAGGTGTACATTATAGTGATTCAACAATCCCATATATGTTACCCAGTGCTCATCAAGATAAGTGTACTCTTAAGCCTCTCCATGCATTTCACCCATCCCTCCTACCCCCTCCTATTTGGTAACCATCTCTTTGTTCTCTGTAGTTAAGAGTGTTTTTTGATTTGTCTTTTTTTCCCTTTGTTCATTTGTTTCTTAAATTCCACATGTGAGTGAAATCATATTTCCTTTCTCTGACTCATTTCACTTAGTATTCTCACTGCTAGATCTGTTCATGTTGTTGCAAATGGCAAGGTTTCATTCTTTTTAATGGCTGAATTATATACCACATCTTCTTTTTTTTTATTTTATTTATTTATTTATTTGACAGAGAGAGAGAGAGAGAGAGAGAGATCACAAGAAGGCAGAGAGGCAGGCTGAGAGAGAGGGGGACGCAGGTTCCCCGCCGAGCAGAGACCCCGATGCGGGGCTTGATCCCAAAACCCTGAGATCATGAACTGAGCCAAAGGCAGAAGCTTAACTCAATGAGCCACCCAGGTGCCCCTATACCATCTTCTTTATCCATTTATCTATCAGTGGACACTTGGGCTGCTTCCATAATTTGGCTATTACAAATAATCCTGCAGTAAAGATAGGGCTGCATATATCCCTTCAAATTAGTGTTTTCATATTCTTCAGGTAAATACCTCGTGGTGCAATTATGGGATCAGAGGGCCGTTCTATTTTTTACTTTTTGAGGAACCTTCATACTGTTTTCTACACTGGCTGCACCAGTTTGCATTCCCACCAACAGTGCATGAGGGTTCCTTTTTTTCCACATCCTCACCTACCCTTGTTGCTTTTTGTGTTATTAATTTTAGCCATTCTGACGGGTGAGGCACTACCTCATTGTGGTTTTGATTTGCATTTTCCTGATGATGAGTGATGTTGAACATCTTTACTTGGGTCTGTTGGCCATCTGTAGGCTGTCTTTGGAGAAATGTCTGTTCTGTGTCTTCTGCCCATTTTTTAAGTAGGTTATTAGTATTTTTGGTGTTGTATGATTTCCTTATATATTTTAGATACTCTTTACTGGATATGCAATTCTTCTTTCTTATTATTATTGTATTATATTAGTCACCATACAATACATCATTAGTTTTTGATGTACATTTCCAAGATTCATTGTTTATATATAAGACCATTCTTTTTTATCTTTCTTTAATCCTATAAACTCAAAGCCATGGGCAGGGTAGATTTTTAAGCTTTTTGTGTCCCTCCTCAGTAACTCATGTATCCTGACTCTCAAGATACATCAGTTCCTCCATCTTTCAACATAACCCCACCAGCTTTACAAGAATATTCAAAACAGTTTTATACCATTGCACTGGTACAAAAAGCAAGTATTCATCTAGCAGAGAGAGAGCTTACAAATGTGCATATTTTAGGTGGTCCATCTTGTGGTCACACCTCTATGCCTGTCCACTCAAAACCTAGATGAATGGATACACACACACACACACACACACACACACACACACACACACACAAGAATGCTGAAACAGATAATCCCTATTTCCTAAAAACGTGTATCATTTCAGCATTGTAGGTTCATGGTCACTCTCAGTCACTCGTACTAACATAAAAATGGCCAATGTGTACAAATGAATTGCAAAAATTTTTTGGTAGTTTGATGACATAAATATGGAAATGAGAAAATTACTTTGTAGATCTACAACATCATTATCCAGCTAGAGAAATAAAAGGGAAATGATCCCAGCTCTCTAGAACTGAATATTAGAAGAAAATTTCTATTAGGTACTCTGCAGGTCTCACTGAAAAGTAACCAAGAGAATCAGCAGGGCTCCAGTCTTTAGTTTTGGACCTGCATATGGGACAGATATGAGATGCAGAAGACTGTACCTATTTCACATGTAATAGATGGAGGACCATTACCTACTGACCTCGAGACTGGCCCTGCCTCCACTGGCCTAATAAAGAGGCTGTGGCAACCACACAATTTATGGAGGAAATTTGATTGAAAGAGAATTTTCCAGAGAGGCAGTATGAGACAGAAAAGAAGAAAGTGGGTAGGATGTTAAGAAACTAAGTTTCTAGGGGCGCCTGGGTGGCTCAGTGGGTTAAGCCGCTGCCTTCAGCTCAGGTCATGATCTCAGGGTCCTGGGATCGAGCCCCACAAGGGGCTCTCTGCTTGACAGGGAGCCTGCTTCCCTCTCTCTCTCTGTCTCTGCCTGCCTCTCTGTCTACTTATGATCTCTCTCTGTCAAATAAATAAATAAAATCTAAAAAAAAAAAAAAAAAAGAAACTAAGTTTCTAGTTCTGGCTCTGTCACACATCCCTGTGTGATGCTGGGCAAGTTAATCATCTTCCCTGTGTACATTTTGTCTCAACTTAAATATGAGGGCATTGACTAGGATGGGGATGATAAATGGGCTTTTCTTAGGTTGCCGACTTGTTTTAGCAAAGTCCGAGAAAGTGGTGGTGTGGGTGTTTTGCCTTTGCCATATCTACAGAGTTGATTTTTGAGATACATTCCTACTTCTGTGATAAGCTCTCCTCTCTGAAAAGTACTCTGTGAATTGTTTTTAATATTACAACTGCAGAGGCAAACTTTAAAGGCCTGCATTTCTCCCAACATTCTACTAACAAGATCAAAGCCAGGTGGGAATAATGTAAAGAAAGCATTTTCCTGTGCTGATGGATTGCACAATGAAAAGAAAGTCAAAATAATCCATCTCCATCAGCTTCTCAGGCTTCCTCGGCTCTCACACTATTTGTTTAAAAACTATGCTGACCCACCACAAGGAGCTGCTTTAAGAATCAAGAACTGCTGATCACCTGAGCTCCCTGGAGGAAAGGCCAGAACCTCAAGTTTGCCCCTGCACTTTTCCAGCTAGAGCAGATTGTGTATGTTTTAAAAGTGATAGCTGTGATGTAGCTGCTGCTTTGATATGGTCCTCAGTGGCCCTTGTGACAAACAGTAGCCTTGAACACCACTCCGGGGAGTAGAAGGAGCAGGAAGGTCAATGCCTGCTGGTAATGTCTAGGGTAATGTGTCAGCTCATAAGTCTTCAGAATGCCCTGCTGCAGAAAACAGCTGCAGCTTGCAAATGTCTGAGCTCTGAGCATTTTCTGTCTCCTCGTTTTATCCTTGTGTGAAAAATTGTAACTAGATCTATTCCTGCTTGGCCTCAAAGGCAACCCATTTAACAAGTAGGTCCTGGGCCTGCCAGGTATTGGAGAAGAAATGAAATGTCTCAACACCCTGCAGTATTTTATCCTACAGAAGCTCAGACTGGCCTGTTTTCAGCCTCACTTGCTCTGTCTCTGGCAGTGGGTGTGCTGCCCTATCCCCATTAGCGTGTCATTAGTGCCATTAATGAAAATCCGGTTTTACACACTGAAAAGTGATCTGAAGCAGTCTTGAGGAAATGCCATAAAGGCTGCCCCTGCTGTTAGCAGGAGCCTTTGGCACACCTGCAGTTTTGACAGGCTCTTAAAAAGTTCTCTCCCCCTGGATGGAAGGAGGTGCAACAAGTATAAATAGTACAATAAATAGTACAAATAGCTTCATTCTGGCGCTGTGAAATCCCTCCTCGACATCTCTATAAAGCCCATGAGCTCTGTGATGAAAAAGTAAAATGTTAAGGTTTTGTAGTTGGAGGAAACTGGTTATTAACCCTAGGAACAGGAATTGGATGCCAAACCCAGCAGTCTTAAACAGTCCTCTGTGACATTTTTCTCAAGCAAAAGCAAAGTACGAGCTGCTAATTGAGAATAATCATCTGGTTTTTTTTTTAAGATTCTATTTATTTATTTATTTGACAGATAAAGATCACAAGTAGGCAGAGAGGCAGGCAGAGAGAGAGAGAGGAGGAAGCAGGCGCCCCAAGAATAATCATCTGTTTAATAATAAACTCAAGTACAGATTCTAGTGTTAGGGAATTTACACTGGGCAGTATTATGGAAAGAAGGCAGAAGCAGCGATTGTAATCCAAAAACTCAAGGTAGGGGCATCTGGGTGGCTCAGTTGGTTAAGCATCTGCTTTCAGCTCAGGTCGTGGTTCCAGGATCCTGGGATCGATCCCCATGTCAGGCTCCCAGCTCAGCAGGGAGTCTGCTTCTCCCTCTCTCTCTGTCAAACAAATAAATAAAATCTTTTAGAAAACGAAACAGAAGACTCAATGTAGAATTGCTCAGTGAAAGTAGAAAATTGAAAGAAGTGACTTCCTTGAGGAGTACTCCTATATTGAAATAGAGAAGGTGGAGATGATCCCTCAACATTCCTGTGCGTATAAAAATAAGGTACAGTTCTACATCTTCTTAGTCTCATCAACAGGCATGTCAAACGGTGGCCATGAGCATGGAGAAGAGAGAATGGGTCCTTTGACTGAGACATTGATGAAACACAACCAACCTGATTGGAATTGGGGTTTTCTCCTTCTGTAGTGCTGCCCATGGGACTCATGGGTCTGCTCAGAACCTGAGACAGAAACCCAGAAACAAAAGGGATAAGTCACGGTGATTAGAAATTAACAAAGTGATGTGAGGAAGATGAGAGAGTCAGTGATGCTGCCAGACTCTTCAGGACTTTGATTCTGATTTGAAGTCAAAGTGTGATTCTACATGGCTGTTCCTGTGATTTTGTCTCTGCCAAGTTGCCTGCTGTCCAGGGCTTGTAGACAGATTGTTTAGCCTCCCTGACACATCATTGTTTCATCCGTGGTAAGAATAATAAACTCACAGGACTACTATGGTGAGTAAATGGGATATCCTACCTCAACAAGTAGACAGATGTAACACTTCTCCATATTAAATATTTAACTAAAGACCTTTTGGATGGCAGCTTTGCCACACTGGTGAGAAAAATGGCAATATGTTTGATACCTTGAATGTGTACAAATCTAGGGCAAAAATACTAAGGCTTTCTAAATACTATATCATGATGATTAATTCTAGTTCAGAAATCAGATGGGCATGGTTTTAAACAGATCTGAACTTTATCACCTGGGTAACTTTGTACATGATGATCTAAGCCTCAGGGTCCTTTTCTGTAAAATGGGATGATAACATCTAATAGGACTAAGATGTTATGTACACAATTTAAATTTCAGCCCCGTGACTTGCACTAGGAAATGCTCAATAACTCTTTGTTACCTATCTAATATGAAGTTATTTTTATTTTTATTTTAAAGTATTTATTTATTTATTGGACAGACAGAGATCACAAGTAGGCAGAGAGGCAGGCAGAGAGAGAGGAGGAAGCAGGCTCCCTGCTGAGCAGGGAGCTCGATGCGGGGCTTGATCCCATGATCCTGGGATCATGACCTGAGCTGAAGGCAGAGGCTTTAACCCGCTGAGCCACCCAGGTGCCCCTAAAGTTATTTTTATATATAATTGATTTTTAAAAGACATTTGAATATGGATAAAACCACAGCTTTAGAGCTGTATTGAGTATTGAAAGAGTATTTAAAATTCAGCCTAAACTACAGGAAACAAAAATCTCACAGTAATAGATCCCTACATCATCCCTTGAAGAAGGAAAACCAAATAAATCACAACAGAAAGTTGGGTTTTTAATCTCTCATGAAGTAATATTTTCCACTCCTATTTAAAGACCTACTTAGTAGATACTTATCTAGTTATTGCCTGGTGGATATTTCCATTGATATGGAACTCATTACATTGGAAGTAATCAGATTCTGTTTTTCAGTAACTCCTATTTTAAAATAGATTAAGCTTATGTTCTCTCCAAATAAGCTTACTTCTTACTTTCACCTTTGTGACCCAGTTTCATGTCTGTTGCAATCCTTAATCAGTCTAAGCTTTTATCCATGACAGCACTTCACCTATTTGAGGTCCTAAGAGAAAATTTTCCCTCCTAGGAAGTTATAGCATAGCTCATTAAGCAGCGGGAAAGAACAGTGATTCTCTTTATTACTTCCCTTTCTGTGTGGTAAGCACATCTAGAGATCTGTGGGGAGGGCTCTCTGTCCCTGTTCCTGATATTGGGGCTTGATGGGCATGAGGGTAGTAGTCCCATGTTAGCTGGTAAGCAAAGGTCAACTCTGAATATTCCTTTTTGAGGGATCATTCCAAGGTCTAGATTTAAAGAGAAGTACTAGAAACTCTGGCTATGACCACTAGCAGGATTGGCTCTATAATCTGTAGGGCTCCTTTTTCAGAAAGATTAATAATTTGAAAGTGTTGCTGGCACAGCATCAGGACCTTGTGCAGGTGCACAGGTCTAATACCCATGAAGCTGGCCCTGGCTATTAGTTAAAGCGATCCTTTTAACATAGTTTTATAAGTTGTGAACTTTTGTATTTCCATTTCTATCTACCTAAACCAATGTGTAGTTCTTACTTGGCTATAAACTCCAGTTGGTTTTAGAAGGGAGAGGTGTGGTTTGTCAAGTCACTTGTAATCCTAATAGAAGCAATGATTATCTCTTCAGAAGCTTCTTTTCTGTAGATCTAGAAAGTTTTGACAATTTAATGGAATATAATAAGCGTTTAAATGGATATTAATGTTCTGTGATATGTTAGAAAATTATGTAGTGAGATAAAAAGCAAAATACAACATTAAACATAAAGTGATTTAAATTACTTAAAAATTCCACTGACACTGATTCTAAGAGGTGTTCACACAGTAATGATGACAGTTGATATATTTGGGTGACAGAATTATGGCACATTTCTTTTCTCTTATAAATGCCTTTGAATGTTAGAAAATTTCTAAGTAAACTTGAAGCTTTAAGAACCTATAGTCTGAAATTCTCAAAATAGTGAAAAAAAAAGTCTCAGCATTAAATAAGCCATAACTCATGAGGATGAAAAGGTCTGCTAAGCAAGATGAATTGCAAAACATGCATCCATTAATATATTGTGGCAAAGTTTTGGAATGAGAAAATGATAAAAGCTTCTAGTATTTGGAAACTGGGAACAGGTTTGTGCAAGGAAGTAATAGATACTTACATTTCACAGTGCTGTTTTCAAATATGAAAATAAAGATCCACACTTTCAAATATGGATCAATTGAGATGTCTTATCACCCCTAGACTTTGTGTAAAAGATATGGTACTGAATAGGCTCTAGGATAGAGACAAATAAATCCAGTGTATAAGAAACAATAATGATTATCAAATCAGGAAATCTTACTGATAACCCTAAATAAGTTGTTGAAAAATAGAACAGGAAGGAACTTTCTATTGTACTCTTGTCGAATAGGAAGGAATATTTCAGTGAGTGAAATCTAGCTTTCTGAAAGATACACTGAAGAGTCACTGAAGACACCAGCTCTAGAACTATACTGCCAGGAGCAAAGCTCAGTCTAGGGTGAGCTAGGGCACATTACTTAACCTCATGATAACTGTTTTCTCATCTGTAAAATAGGGATAGGAGTTTTCTCCCCACATATTCCCATGAGAATTAAATGTATTAATGTCGAATGTAGATTAAATAGCTAGAGGAATACCTAACCCATAATAAGCAATAAAAGTTTGGTGATTATCATGTAGATAATAGTATGGGCAGAAGGGAGAACTGAAAGTTTGAATCTTCTCCAGGGGGAGGACATTGAAATGGATTAACCCTAGACTGTGTTGTTGTTGTTGCTGTTTTGAAAATCAACAGTGATATATGGCTAGAATGATGTATCCTGATGACATTGGATTTATTCCAGAAATGCAAAGTTGACTTCATAGCTAAAATTCAATGAAGGCTATTCATAACAGTATCAGAAAAGGAAAAAAAAAAAAGATAAGTATCCTCAATTGATGCAGAAAAAGCTTTAGATAAAAGTTTACATCTAATTAAAAGGAAACCATTAACAAGCTGGGGCTAGAAAGGGACTTTTCCAACTAGCTTTATTAAGATATAATTGATATATACCATTATGTAAGATAAAGGTATATATATATACAATATGATGATTTGACATGTATATATTGTGAAATGATGCCCATAGTAAGGTTAGTTAACACATCCATCATCTCCTGTAGTTACCATTTTGCATGTGAGTGTGGTGAAAATATTTAGGATCTATTCTCTTGGCAACTCTCAAGCATACAATATAGTATTTTTAAGAATATTCACTAGGCTGTACATTAGATTCCCAGAACTCATTCATCTTATACTGAAAGATTTGTGCCCTTGGCCAGCATCTCCCCCATTTCCTTTACCCCCAAATCCCTGGAAACTACCAACCTATTCTGTTTCTATGGGTTCAGTTTTTTTTAGATTCCACATATAACTGAGATCATACATTATTTGTCTTTCTCTGTCTGAATTATTTCATTTAACATAGTGCCCAAAATATTCATCCATGTTGTTGCAAGTGGCAAGATTTAGAAAGGAACTTTTAAAATCAGAGAGTGGTATGTATTACAACAAACAGCATACTTTATAATGAAAATTGACAGTTGTATTCTTAAAAACTGGAATAAAACAAGCATGTGGTCATGGACTAAAGTCCTAGCCAAAAATTACATACATATATACCAGAAAAATTTATTTGCAACTAACATACATAGAAAATCCAAAATACTGTACTAATACTTGCAATTTAATGAGTAAATTTAATAATGTCACAAAGTACAAGGTAAGTATAAAAACCAGTTTTGTGGATTTTAGGAATATAATTGGAAAAATACTTTTAATAAAATAGCATTAAAAATACCATAAAAATATCAGATGCCTGCAAGTATATCTAATAATAGGCATGAAAGATCTCTACATGGAAAACTATGCAAGATACTATTGAAAGAAATTTTGAAAGGCCAAAATAGACCACTCTCATAGAATAGAGGTATCAGTATTTTAAAATAATCAACTTTCCTCAATTTGATATAAAATTCACAAATGTCCTAGTTTCTTTTTTTAAAGAGTTTATTTAGGGAAATTGATGAGGGGGAGGGGCAGAGAGAGAGAATCTCAAGCAGACTCCACACTAAGCATGGAACCCAGTGGGGGACTCAATCTCAAACCCTGAGATCATGATCTGAGCCAAAATGAAGAGTTGGAGGCTTAACTGAGCAGCTCACGGACCCCATGAATGCCTAGTTTCAAACAAAATTTTACTGGAGTTTCTGTGTGAAAATTGAGCTGATCATAAAAATCATATATGGGAATGCAAAGGAATTAGAGTAACCAAATGATTTTGAAAAGCAAGCTGAAGAATTTAAACTATTTGATGTTAAGCCCAAATATAAAATTATAGTAATTAAGATATT
Organism: Enhydra lutris kenyoni; assembly: GCF_002288905.1. Lineage (NCBI taxonomy): Eukaryota > Metazoa > Chordata > Mammalia > Carnivora > Mustelidae > Enhydra > Enhydra lutris. The sequence goes on along the minus strand of NW_019154090.1, from coordinate 36,753,608 downwards.
GTATTGGAATCAGGTAAATCAGTTAACCAATCAAATAAACAAATGAAGCATAAAGAAATGAGAAACTGCCCAATACATATATGGTCACCTGATATATGTCAAAGGTAGCACTACAATGTTGTGCCATTTTAAATATGTAATGTATCTTTTTGTATATTCATAAAGGGGGAAAATTATCTTGATCCCTACCTCACACCATACATAAAAACATTTCCATAAAGATTGAAAACCCAAATGTGAAAGGTAAAACATAAATCCCTAGGAAAATAACAATGGAACATCTTTATGACATTGTATAAGCACAGGTTTCTTAAGCAGGACTCAATTAAGCTATTAAAAAAGTTGATGGCACATGTGGGTGGTTCAGTAGGTTAAGCATCTGACTCTTGATTTTAGTTCAGGTCATGATTTCAGGGTCTTTAAGATCAGGCCTTGTGTCTGACTACACAGTGGGCATGAGCCTACCCAAGATACCCTTTCTCCCTCTGCAAACCCTCCTAATTTTTTAAAATTGATATAGTTAATTTTAACATAGTTCAGTTTATCTTTTAATCAAAGGATACCTTTAAGAAAGTGAAAAGGCAAAACAAAAATTGAGAACTTATTTTTAAGACTATTTTCAGCAAGGAACTCATGCTCATTATATAAAGAACATCTCCAAATTGTTAAGAAACTGGTGGATAAGCAATGGGCCGAAGACTCAAACAGTCCCTTCACTAAATGAAACAAATGGGCTGAAGACTCAAACAGTCCCTTCACTAAATGAAAAAATCAAATTATCAGTGAACACATGATACTAGGTTTCATTAGTTATTAGGAATATCCAATTAAATCCACAGTTAGATAAAAATATCAAATATTAGTGAGAATGTTCATCAGTTGGAACCCTCATGCACAACTTGTGAATGTAAATTAATAAGACTACTTTGTAAAATTGAGAGTTTCTTTTTTTTAATTTCTTTTTAGCGTAACAGAATTCATTGTTTTTGCACCACACCCAGTGCTCCATGCAATACATGCCCTCCTTAATACCAACCACCTGGCTCCCCCAACCTCCCACCCCCCGCCCCTTCAAAACCCTCAGATTGTTTTTCAGAGTCCATAGTCTCTCATGGTTCACCTCGCCTTCCAATTTCCCTCAACTCCCTTCTCCTCTCCATCTCCCTATGTCCTCCATGTTATTTGTTATGCTCCACAAATAAGTGAAACCATATGATAATTGACTCACTCTGCTTGACTCTTTCACTCAGCATAATCTCTTCCAGTCCTATCCATGTTGCTACAAAAGTTGGGTATTCATCCTTTCTGATGGAGGCATAATACTCCATAGTGTATATGGACCACATCTTCCTTATCCATTTGTCCGTTGAAGGGCATCTTGGTTCTTTCCACAGTTTGGTGACCATGACCATTGCTGCTATAAACGTTGGGGTACAGATGGCCCTTCTTTTCACTACATCTGTATCTTTGGGGTAAATACCCAGTAGTGCAATTGCAGGGTCATAGGGAAGCTCTATTTTTAATTTCTTGAGGAATGTCCACACTGCTCTCCAAAGTGGCTGCACCAACTTGCATTTCCACCAACACTGTAAGAGGGTTCCCCTTTCTCCACATCCCCTCCAACACACGTTATTTCCTGTCTTGCTAATTTTGGCCATTCTAAGTGGTGTAAGGTGGTATCTCAATGTGGTTTTAATTTGAATCTCCCTGATGGCTAGTGATGATGAACATTTTTTCATGTGTCTGATAGCCATTTGTATGTCTTCATTGGAGAAGTGTCTGTTCATATCTTCTGCCCATTTTTTGATATGATTGTCTTATTTGTGTTTGTCGAGTTTGAGGAGTTCTTTATAGATCCTGGATATCAACCTTTTGTCTGTACTGTCATTTGCAAATATCTTCTCCCATTCCGTGGGTTGCCTCTTTGTTTTGTTGACTGTTTCCTTTGCTGTGCAGAAGCTTTTGATCTTGATGAAGTCCCAAAAGCTCATTTTCGCTTTTGTTTCCTTTGTAAATGGTGCTGGGAAAATTGGACAGCTATATGTAGAAGAATGAAACTCGACCATTCTCTTACACCGTACACAAAGATAAACTCAAAATGGATAAAAGACTTCAATGTAAGACAGCAATCCATCAGAACCTAGAGGAGAACATAGGCAGTAACCTCTTCTAGATATGTCGAAGCAACTTCTTTCAAGATATGTCTCCAAATTGAGAGTTTCTAATGATAAATATATGTAATGGGGTAGCAATTTGACTACTAGATGTATCCCTAAAAGAATTGTATATATGTGTCTTTAAAAATATATATATGTGGTGATTATAGCTGTATTCTTTCTAATAGTTAAAAATTGGAAACAACCCAACTTCCCATCAATAGTAAGAAGGATATATAAATTGTGATATATTCACAAAATTGAATATTATATAGCAATATGAATCCAGGAATTAAGCTACATACAACGCTGTGATAGAATCTAAAAAACAAAAACAAAAACAAAAAACCATAATGTTCAAAGAAAGAAACTGGAAACAATGTGCAGTGTTTCCATTAATAAAAAGTATGAAACAATAAAAAATAGTACTTGGTATCAAATTCAAGAGCATTTGATCTCAGTGTAAAGACTAAGTGGTGCTGATCACATCAGTGATTTGTGAAAACCCATCAAGCTGTACAAATATGACTTCTGTATTTTTTGTAAGTATTAACTTCAATTAAAAGCTGATGAAGAGGCAAAATTTTTCATATATGCAAATATAGTCATAATAAATAAGAGATATGCTGAATTCTATCCTGCAAACAAAAACACATAATTTAAGAAATACACGGCACCCATAACTCTAATTAGATGAAATAACATTGTAAAGATGTCGGTTCTCCTTAGAAAATCAATGAATTCAATGTAATCCCAATCAGAAGTGTGTGTGTGAGTGTGTGTGTGTGACTGGTCATACTGACTCAAAAACTTATATGAAAATATGTCAGCCAGTTACTTCCATCATATTTGCTGCATATGAAATTATCTAAAAATTCCAAAACTTGAATATAAAACATGATATAAAGTATAAAATATCAGTGAATCTATTCTGATATAAATAAATGACTTAATAAGTAAACTGGAGAAAATAGACAAATCAGTGCAGAAAAATTCTTCTCAGGGCCTCTGTGGTATTTCTCAAAATTGTCAAGGTTATCAAAAACATGGATAGTCTGACAAACTAAGACAGCCAAAAGAAGTTTAACGAGACATGTAACATGGTATGCTAGATGGGATCCTGGAGCAGAAAAAAGACATTGGCTTAAAAACTGAGGCTATCTAAATAAGTTGTGGGCCTTAGTTGAAAGTAATGTAAGTAGTATATTTTAATTAAAGTATCAATTAATTAATTAATTAAGAAATTAAGTTAATTAAAGAAAGTAATATAATTCACAAATTGTGACAAATATATGAGTTATGATATGAGATAAGAGATAATGAGATATGAGATAAGATGCTGACAGTAGGGGAAATTGGCTATGAAGGATATGGGAAGTCTCTAATAGTTTGCAACTTTTTTATAAATCTAAAATCAAAACCTTTCTTAAGCATTGCTAAGGTGGCAAAGATGAGTTTAAGAGAGAAAATAAAATGGGTATAAAACCAACAAGCATTAATTATAGATCATATCACTGTTTCAGGTAGGCGGTTTTGTCTGGCTGGTCTCATTCATGTGTCTACCACAGTAATGTAAAATGTTAATAATAGAGGAAATTGGATATATGGGAACTGTATAAATCTTTCTAGCTTCACACTTCTGTAAATGTAAAATTGTTTTTTTTCTAAAACTATTTAAAACTGTTTATTAAAAATCAAGTCAGAGACACCTGGGTGGCTCAGTTGGTTAAGCATCTGCCTTCGGCTCAGATCGTGATCCCAAGGGTACAGGGATCAAGTCCAAGTCGGGCTTCCTGATCGGCAGGGAGCCTCCTTCTCCCTTTGCACCTCCTCTCACTGTGTGCATGCATGCTCTCTCTGTCTCAAAAATAAATAAATAAATAAATAAATAAATAAATAAATAAATAAATCCTTTTGAAAGTAGCAGTATTTACTCTCACACTGGCCAGTGTGCTGATTGATCAGGGTGATTCTGTTTAGGCTTAGATTTGCAAGTCAGCTGGGCTAGCTTTGGTTCACCTGTTTTTATATCTTTGGAGCCCTCGCTGGAAGGCAGCCCCTACCCAAGATAGGTTCTTCTCATGACAGTGTTAGGAGTGCAGGAGAAACCAGCTAATCAAGTGTGACTGAAGCCTTTCCCGATGTCATATTTGCCAGCATTTTATCAATAAAGTCAAGTCATATAGTCAAGTTCAAAGTCAGTGAAATATAACCTGCCATCCGTGAGGCCGTGGCAAGGTGTGGATATATAATCCTTTAAGAGAAGAACAAGTAATTCAGTTGACTACAAAATACAGAGGACTGAAAATACCTATGGCAATCTTCAACAAGAAGAATCAAGCTGAAAGATTTGTACTATTAGATATCAAGACATATTATAAAACCCTAAATATTAAAACTGTATCATATTAACAAATATTCCACTTGAATAAAGAGTCCAGAACCAGACTTATTATAGTACAGGAGACACCAGAGAGCTGTGGTAGAGCAACTTAGCATAGAGCATTCACCATTACAGGTGGATTGTGGCTGTAAATATAAATGGCAAATTAATAAATCTTCCAGAAGATACCATATGCAAATATCTTCATGATATTTTGGTAGGCAAAAGATTTATTAAATAGAACACCAGAAACACAAAATACAAAGATTGAGTGTGGTAAGAATGTGGTTTTGGGAGGTGCATTTTGTTTACTATTTGTGTAGTTAAAATTAAATATGATTAAATATTTTTTAAAGATTTTATTTATGTATGTGACACACAGAGAAATCACAAGCAGGCAGAGAGAGAGGAGGAAGCAGGCTCTCCACCGAGCAGAGAGCCCAATGCAGGACTCGATCCCAGGACCCCAAGACCACGACCTGATCCGAAGGCAGAGGTCCAACCCACTGAGCCACCCAGGTGCTCCATGATTAAACATTTTTAAAGTAAGAGATCGAATGGTTATAACTTTATTCACTCCAATTTCCCATTTAGTTTATAATATTTATGATTGTGAATTTTATTGTTTGAGGTTCACTGTGTAAGTGGATGTTATATGGCCATGAGTATGGCTTGTTAACTTAGCACAATTTTTAGTCACCTTCAAGGAGGGTTTAGTTAAATCTTGAGAAATAAAATAATAAGGAAAAATTGGAAATTTTTGATGTTTGATGCAGGTCCTTTTTTGATGTTTACTGAATGGTGGATAACTTAGCTTTTCAAAAACAGCCTTTGGTCTATCCCATAACAGAATTCTCAGTTAAAAAGCCCCACGGCTTTGAGTCTCTTATGACATATCCCATTTTCTTAGAAATGTTGATGTCAACAAATTTCTGTAATTTCTTCATTTCTTTAGATAAGGACAATTTCTTATTTCTTAAGAAACAGTTCCCTATCTCATTTGAGAAACCACAATGGAATGTTTTATGAGAGTAATGAGGTTTCCATAGCAAAAGATTTAGTGCTAAAAAATCTTTGTTCAGAAGGAACCAGACTGCCAAATTTCTGAGATGAGAGAATTATAGTATTTGATTTTAGATTAGCAAGGAATGAAATTGTTCTTTTATTTTCCACCCTAACTGAACAACTCCAGCATAGTCAGTTATGCTGTTATTATTGTTGATTTCCTATTCATTCCCCATCTCACAAGAAGAACATGAATATTAAAAAGCAGTGGAAGTCTATCTAATCATATTTCTCCTCCCCAATAGCAGCACTGTCTTCAAACCCACTAAAGTCTGATCTGTCTTCCAACAGCTTCCTAAACTAGGTCTCCTAAAGTATGGACTGAAGTCCATCACCACAGCTGTGAAGACATAAAGACACCATGACTAGTTAATGATTCATAGTTTTTTTCCTTACCTCTTTTTCATGTGAAAACAGATTTTTGTGTCTTCACAATGGGCCTGGCAAAACACCTCTGCTATGCCCCTGTGTTGGAGAGGTTTTGTCATAGGACAGGTTCTCAGCGTAGGTTATAGTCATTCATGCAATGAAATATTTACTGTGTGTCTGTATGAGTACCTATTCAAGTGAGATGCTACCATTAATAGAGGCTAGTGGGAGTGCAAGATAGTTGTGTGCCTTTACACAGATTGCACATAGTTGTGTAGCCTTTACATTCTAGTTTATGAAGAATGACTAAGAAAAACTTAGTTAACTTTAAGGTCAATAGTAAATGAACTATTATATACTTTATTATGTCACCATTTTCACTAATAAAGTCTGGGGTAGAGATTATTTTTCTCCACCTATATGCAGTTTTCTCTTTCCTTGACATGGGAAATGTTAGACTTCCATGTTTCCTGAAGTTGGTTGGCCTTATGACTAATTCTAGTCAGGGAAATATGAGTAACAATGACTTCTGCATAAAGGCAGTGTATTAGTTATTTATCACTGCATAACAAATTACCACAAACTTCATCGCTTAAAACAACACACACTTATAATCTTACAGTTTCAGAGGGTCAGGATTCTGGGCACAGCTTATCTGGGGCCTCTGCTTCAGAATATCACAGGATTGTAATCAAGGTGCCAGCTCATCTGAGGCAAGGATAGTTTCCAAGTTCACATGGTGATTGGCAGTATTCAATTCCTTGCAGACTGTCAGACTCTGAGCTTTAGTTTTTTTGTTCATTTCTGCTTTTTGTTTTGTTTTTTTTTTTTTTTTTTTTTTTTTTTTTCTTTTTTTTTTTTTTTTTTTTTTTTTTTTTTTTTTTTTTTGCTGCTGTTGGCCAGAGGCTGCCCTTGCTCTTTGCTTCATAGCTCTCCGTATGACAGCTTATGATATGGCAACTTGCTTCTGCAAAGCCAGCAATGGAGAGAGTCTCCTAGCAAGACGAGTTAGAAATCTTATGTATTCTAATCACATACATGAAATGATGTGCACTTCTCCACTTTTATTATATTTTATTAAAACCAGGTCTCTGTCTTCTCACATTCAGACAGGATCATACAAGGGAGGGAAGCAAGAGGTAGGGACCATGGGTCCACCATAGGGAGTAAAGTTCCCTGCATAATGCTCCAGCCCTCTCTTTTCTTTTTGTGGTAACCCTAAGATGGCTGATGACATGACAGAAACAAAGGTGGAAGCATACTGGATTCCCAGTTACCACTTGGAATGGGATTGTCCTAAAGTGTCACCTCTCCCATAATGGATTTTGGTTAAGCAAGAAATTTGAGAACTTTTATAGTCTGACTTTAGAGAGAAAGCAAAAAAGAAGGAGAAGAAAAAGAAAAAAAAAAAAAGGAAGTTAAGATGAGTTGTTTAAAGAGAAAGATGGGGGCGCCTGGGAGACTCTGTCGCTTGAGCATCAGATTCTTGGTTTTGGCTCAGGTCATGAGCTTATGATTGTGAAATGGAGCCCTGTGTTGGGCTCTGTGCTCAGCTAAGAGTCTACTTGAGATATTCTCTTCCTCTGTCCCTCCCACTTGTGTGCACTCTCTCTCTCTCTCTCAAATGAATACATCTTTTAAAAAAGAGAACGATGAAAAGAATGAGGATGGACAGGTACTGAGTCAAAAATGTTGGAAGTTCAGGAAGAAGCTACTAGAGGGAAGATTGAGGCTGATTGAAGTCAGTGAGGAAGAATGATTAATGAAAGGAAATTCATGCCTAGGTGGGTGAGTCAGTTAAGCATTTGGTTCTTGATTTTGGCTCAGGTCATGATCTCAGGGCCGTGGGATTGAGCCCCCCATTGGGCTCTGCACTGGGCATGGAGACTGCTTAAGATTCTTTCCCTCTCTTTTGGCATCTCCTCCTCTCCCCACTCATTTGCTTATTCACTCACTTTAAAAAAAAAAAAGAAAGAAAGAAAACTCGATGTAATAAAATTCAATAGTATGTAAAGAATTAGAAAAATAACTTATCAAATAGGCTAAAGGAAATAACATTAATACGTGAAAGTATTTGTGATGAATGTTATACTTTGAGGGTATTTCAAGGTGAATTCTTTTCTCATAGGCCATTGCATTGCATAGGCATTGCATTGGATGGTAATCCAGGACAGTAAGTTCTTTTTTTTTTTTTTTTTTTTTTTGCGGTATAAAATATTATTCAGCTTTATTTTTAATTTTTTTTCAATCACTTTAAATTTTTTTTCATTTCTTTTCAGTGTAATAACAGTATTCATTGTTTTTGCACCACACCCAGTACTCCATGCAATCCGTGCCCTCTCTAATACCCACCACCTGGTTCCCCCAACCTCCCACCCCCCGACCCTTCAAAACCCTCAGATTGTTTTTCAGAGTCCATAGTCTCTCATGGTTCACCTCGCCTTCCAATTTCTCTCAACTCCCTTCTCCTCTCTAACTCCCCTTGTCCTCCATGCTATTTGTTATGCTCCACAAATACGTGAAACCATATGATAATTGACTCTCTCTGCTTGACTTCTTTCACTCAGCATAATCTCTTCCAGTCCCATCCATGTTGCTACAAAAGTTGGGTATTCATCCTTTCTGATGGAGGCATAATACTCCATAGTGTATATGGACCACATCTTCCTTATCCATTCATCCGTTGAAGGGCAACTTGGTTCTTTCCACAGTTTGGTGACCATGGCCATTGCTGCTATAAACGTTGGGGTACAGATGGCCCTTCTTTTCACTACATCTGTATCTTTGGGGTAAATACCCAGTAGTGCAATTGCAGGGTCATAGGGAAGCTCTATTTTTAATTTCTTGAGGAATGTCCACACTGCTCTCCAAAGTGGCTACACCAACTTGCATTCCCACCAACACTGTAAGAGGGTTCCCCTTTCTCCACATCCCCTCCAACACACGTTATTTCCTGTCTTGCTAATTTTGGCCATTCTAAGTGGTGTAAGGTGGTATCTCAATGTGGTTTTAATTTGAATCTCCCTGATGGCTAGTGATGATGAACATTTTTTCATGTGTCTGATAGCCATTTGTATGTCTTCATTGGAGAAGTGTCTGTTCATATCTTCTGCCCATTTTTTGATATGATTGTCTTATTTGTGTTTGTCGAGTTTGAGGAGTTCTTTATAGATCCTGGATATCAACCTTTTGTCTGTACTGTCATTTGCAAATATCTTCTCCCATTCCGTGGGTTGCCTCTTTGTTTTGTTGACTGTTTCCTTTGCTGTGCAGAAGCTTTTGATCTTGATGAAGTCCCAAAAGCTCATTTTCACTTTTGTTTCCTTTGCCTTTGGAGATATATCTTGAAAGAATTTGCTGTGGCTGATATCAAAGAGGTTACTGCCTATGTTCTGCTCTAGGATTCTGATGGATTCCTGTCTCATGTTGAGGTCTTTTATCCATTTTGAGTTTATCTTTGTGTACGGTGTAAGAGAATAGTCAAGTTTCATTCTTCTACATATAGCAGGACAGTAAGTTTTGAAGGGAAAACAAACAAAATGTTTGTTCAGAATACTGTAGAATAAGAATACATTTTTTATCTAAAAATTTAACTTTGATATAATTGAATCAAGATGATAACTTAATTCTGTGATACAGAAACCTCAAACTCCTTTTATACTTCATGGTGAAATAGCATTGAAAAACTGGGTCCTAAATCAGTGGTTTACAAACTTTGACTCATCATCATTTCATATTACCTGGAGAGCTAGGAAACATGTGGATTCCTGGGCACCACCCTCCAGGGATTCTGATTTTAATGACTCTGGTTCAGGGTCTGATCTCCCACAATTGTAACAAGTCCCAAAATAATACTAATAGTTCATGGCCCACCATTTGAGTATGTCTGCTCAGATGATACATATGTCAGATGGTTAATAACTAAATTTTTCTGTATTCCTGAAGAAATTTTTAGTTAGATTTTATACCAAAATGTCTAATGTGGTTCAAGGGGCATAGAAAAACAAAATTAAACAATAAATTTGGCTGATTCCCTAGCCATGTGACTTTAAAAATACAGATTTTCAAACTAAAGGAATCCAGCAATTTTACTTTTGTAAGCTCCAGGAAGGTGGATGAAATTATCAGTACATTTAGGGCACTTGATAAATATTTGTCATAAGTGAAAGACAGAAATCATGATTTGAAATAGGGAGCATATGAAGAATAACCATAAAGTGAGATAATCTGATCTATTTTGTGTCCTCTTTAATAATAGTATGATAGTTTGTTTGCAAATATATCCCTAGTGCTTCATGCTCTTTCTAATGTTACTTTGAAATTCTTCCATCAGGGAAGAAGTTATTCCATTTAGTCCATGGAAGAGTAAATTCCATTCCAAGGAATGGAATTTATTTTCACAAACCCTGCCTCCTTCCTGCACCATGATGCTAGATGTATCTGGGCTGATCTTGTGACTTTGCCTTGGCCAATAGAATGAGGAGGAAATGTTTTGTTTTGAGCTTAGAACTCAGGAGGCTGGTGTCCTTTTTCTATCATAACTCTTCTGTCACCATGTCAACAAGCTCAGACCAGCACTGAAATAGAGTAAAAAGTGATATGCAATAGAGATTAATCATCTCAGATGAGGCCATCCTAGATCAGCCTATAGTCAGGCAATGCCTAAAACACGAGAGTGTCCAGCCACAATCAGCAGAACTGCCTCCCCAACTCACAGATGATCACAGACTCATGAATAGGATGAGATAAAACTAAAAGAATCTCATACTTGAAATAAAGAGGGCTGACTATAATTAATGCTTATTGTTTTGCTTGAGTTTTCTTTATTTTCCCCCCTTAAATCTATTTTTGCTGTATTATCTTTTTTAAAATAAAATTTTTATTTTAGAGTATTTTTAGATTTACAAAAGTGTTGCAAAACTAGTACAGGTGTTCCCATATACCTCATATTCAATTTCTGTGATTAACATTTTACACTATAATGTACATTTGTTACAGCCAATACACCAATAATGATACAACATTTTTATCTAAATAAAGTCTATACTTCATATTTTCTTAATTCCTACCTAATTTCCTTCCTCTTTCCAGGATCCCATCCAGGATACCACATTACATTCTGTCTTCATGTTTCCTTGAGCTTCTTTTGGCCATGACAGTTTCTCAGACTGTCCTGGTTTCTATGACCTTGATAGTTTTGAGGAGTACTACTGAAGTATTTTGTAGAAAATTTCCCATTGGGATTTGTCTCACGTTTTTCTCATGATCTAAGTGGGATTATGGATTTGGGAGAGGAAGGCCACAGAGGTAAAGTACTTTTCTACTCACATATCAAGAGTACACTGAAGCACTGCGGATGTTAATCTCGATCTGCTTGAAGTAGTGTTGGTCAAGTTTCTCCACTCCAAATGTATTTTCCCCCTTTTCATACTGTACTTTTTGGAAAGAAGTCACTATGCAAAGCATACACTTAAGTAGTGGGGAAATTATGTTATGGTTCTTTCAGGGTGGAGCATCTACATAAATTACGTGGAATTACTATGCATAAGAGATTTGTGCATTCTCCCCTCTTTATTTATATTCAACCATTTATTTATACCAGCTTGGAATCATGGATATTTTATTCTTTGGGTTATAATTCTGTCCTATATTATACATTATTTTTGCTCATATTATTCTAGCTCTGGACATTGGGAGCTCCTTCAGTTGGTTTTCATGTCTCATTAACATATCCTATCATCAGGGGATTTTTTTTTTTTAGTACTTCTTTGTTGTTTTTGTAATTCAAGATGCTTCAAACTCATTATTTCCTGCCCTAGTCCAAGAATCCACCATTTCTCCAAGGAAACCAGATTCTTCTTCTTCTTTTTTTTTCCCTCCTTATTTCTCTCTTATTTTCCCTCACTTTCTCCAAAGAAACCAGATTCTTCTTTTTTTTTTTCCTCCTTATTTCTCTCTTATTTTCCCTCGCTTTCTCTTTTTCTTTCTCTTTCTCCACCTCCCCCCATTAAAAACCGTGATCCATGTCATAGATGTTCTCATTGTTAATGGGTGTCATTGCTTCTAGGACTTCTTAACCTACAGACACAAAAAAATATACACATGTATCCAAATCTGTGTATTTATAAATAATTCTTAATATATCTTTATATGAAATTAAAAATGAATTCATGCTGATGTCTCCAACTCTAAAGTATTACTACAAGTAACAGTGAGAAACATCCTATTCAGGTGTCAACTACTGTGACATCTGCTATCCATTTATGTAGCTGTTCATTTTCAGCATACATGAATAGTGGTTTCAGAATTATTAGCCCATAGTAGGTGGAAAATGACTTAATGAACTTGGGTGTATATATGCACAGTTCCTTTTGCCCTTGGTCTTATAATCTCTACTCATTTTCAGAGTTACATAGGTCAGTATCTCCCTCACTGCCAAATGCTTCTTGTTTTTAGTCACTGAATTTAAGAGTGATTTGTTACACTATGGTAGTTAACTGATGTGGAGGAAGAAGCAGTGAAAATATTTGCAGGTCAGTTATATGAAAGTAGTTCAAGGGACACCTGGGTGATTCAGTCAGTTAAGCATCTGATTTTTTATTTTGGCTCAGGTCATGATCTCAGGATTGTGAGATTGAGCCCTGCATATGGCTCTGTGCTGGATGTGGAGCCTGCCCAAGATTTTCTTTCTCCCTCTATGTTTACTCTCCCCACTCTGAAGAAAAAAAAAGTAATTTGATATACTAAAAGTAGTTAAAATATGACTAAATTTATGTAATAGGATAAAACATCTACTTAACCTTTAAAATTATAGAAAGATCTTTAAATCTGTTATAATGTTGAAAGCGTGTTAGGCATTCTAATGGGATTCTTTTCTTTTTTAGAGAAAAATGTAGAATATTAAAAGCTATGGTAGTGATGGATATATGTCACGTGTTTATCCAAACCCACAGGCTGTATAATACCAAGAATGAACCCTAAAGCAAACTATAGTCTATGAATGAGTTTGAAATATTAGTGTAGTTCATTGGTTGTAACCAATTTACCACTCTTGTGGATGGTGTTAATAATGTCAGAAGTTGTGTATGTACAATGCAGTATCTGGGTGATCTCTATACTTTCCCTTAAGTTTTTCTGTGAAGCTGGAACTAATCTGAAAAATTAAAGCTTTAAGTAAAAAAAAAAAAAAAAAAAAAAGCCTATATGTTTTTAGGTATATATTTCTAATAAATAGAATTAAAATAGAAAATAACATTGTGATATAGATAGGGTAGACAAATTGAGAACGAAGAGATTAAAAGCAAATACATTATTAAAATATTTTGCAGATAAATCTAAGATTCCTAAATATGAAAATTATGAGGGATATGTTGGGTACAATTTTGTCATTCAGATATCTAAAAATAAGCAACTATATCATCAGTCCTGTAATGGAAAAAAAAAATCTCAGCCTTCCAATGCCATCCCCATCCATGGGGAAGTAATTTGGAGGCTCAACTGTCTTAATTTCCTGGTTGTCTTTCATGTTTCCTTTACCTCATGGTCCTTATTATCACACTCAACACAAATCCAACAATTATTCTGTCACTGTGACTCAAAAACTGATTAATTTCTTGCTCTAAAAATTGCTCTAAGTCTTGAAAAAAATGTAGTGGCTAAATTAAATGCAACTTGAATTTAAAAATATTTTTTCAGTAACGTGTTATCTCTAATTAACTAAAAGACCAATGCAGTCAGGGAGTCATCCAGGGACCTAGGAAACCCAAACTTAACTAAAGACTCAAATATAATACTCAGCTTATTTTACATACTAATAATCTTAAAATATCTTTGCTTTATGAAATTCCTAAAAAAATGGAAAACAATGCATTTCATGCATTTCAAAGTCTCTTAAATTCTTCAGCCTAAGTTGAGTGAGTTGAAAAATACTAGAAATCATAAAGAATTGCATGTATTTTTTAAAAGAAGTTGAAATTCTAGAAATGTAAGGTACAGTCTCCAAAATTACTAACTCAGTAGATGAGTTTAATAGCAGGTAGGACATTGTAGAAGAGCAAGTTAGCAAAGTGGAAACTAGGTTATAAGGAATAACCCAGAAATAAAGGAAAAAGTGGTAATTAAAGAGAGGGAGAGAGAAAGAGGATATATCAGGAAGACTTATGATAGTGGGTGTCCTTGTCGTGTTCTTGATCTTAAGGGAAAAGCTTTTTGCTTTTCCCCATTGAGAATGATATTTGCAGTGGACTTTTCATAGAAGGTTTTTATGAAATTGAGGAGTTCCCTCTGTCCCTACACTCTGAAGAGTTTTAACCAAGAAAGGATGCTGTATGTCAAATGATTTTTCTTCATCAATTGAGAGAATCATATGGTTCTTGTCTTTTATTAATGTGTTCTGTCACATTGATTAATTTGCAAATGTTTAACCAACCTTGCATCACAGGAATAAAACCCATCTGGTTGTGGTGGATAATCCTTTTAATGTACTGTTGGATCATATTAGCTAGGATCTTGTTAAGAATTTTGACATCCGTATTCTTAAGGGATATTGGTCTGTAATTCTCCTTTTTGATGGGGTCTTTGCCTGGTTTTGGTATCAAGGTATCAAGGTATCATAGAATGAGTTTGGAAGTTTTCCTTCTGTTTCTATTTTTTTGAAACCACTTCAGGAGAATAGATATTATTTCTTCTTTAAGTGTTTGGTAAAATTCCCCTGGGAATCCATTAGGCCCCAGAGTCTTGTTTTTTGGGGAGGTTTTTGATAACTGCTTCAATTTCACTACTGGTTATTGGTTTACTCAGATTGTCAGCTTCTTCCTGTTTCAGTCTTGGTAGTTTATAGGTTTCCATGAATGCACCCGTTTCTTCCATGTTTCTTAATTTATTGGCATATAGTTGCTGATAATAATTTCTAATAGTTGTTTCTATTTCCTTGGTATTAGTTGTGATCTCTCCCCTTTCATTCATAGTTGGAGAGGATGTGGAGAAAGGGGAAACTTCTTAAACTGTTGGTGGGAATGCAAGTTGGTATAGCCATTTTGAAAAACAGTGTGGAGGTTCCTCAATAAGTTAAAAATAGAACTACCCTATGACCTGCACTACTGGGTATTTACCCAAAAGATACAGATGTAGTGAAAAGAAAGGCCACATGCACCCCAGCATTCATAGCAGTAATGTCCACAATAGCCAAAATGTGGAAGGAGTTGAGATACCCTTCAATAGACAAATGGAAAATGAAGATGTGGTTTGCATATATAATGGAATATTACTCAGCTATAAGAAAGGATGAATACCTATCATTCCTGTTGACATGGATGGAACTGGAGGGGATTATGCTAAGTGAAATAAGTTAAGCAGAGAAAGACAATTATCATATGGTTTAACTCATATGTGGAACATAAGGAATAGCATGGAGACATTAAGGGAAGGAAGTGAAAACTGAAGGGGGAGAAATCAGAGGAGGAGATGAATCATGAGAGACTATGGACTCTGGGAAACAAACCGAGGGTTTCAGAGGGGAGTGGTATGGGAAGATGGGTTAGCCTGGTGATGGATATTAAAGAGGGCATGTATTGCAATGAGCAATGCATGTTATATGCAAATAATCATGGAACAACACATCAAAAAGTAATGAAGTACTGTATGGTGACTAACATAACCCAATTAAAAAAAACAAAACGAAAAAAAACAGAAGGCTTATGATGTATTTAATTGAAGTCCTAAAGGGAAGGAGTGAGGGGATGGGACATGGAAAGTATTTGAAGAGATAAAGTTGAAAATTTAAGACATCAGTCTGCATATTCAAGAAGTTACCCAATTGTAGGCAAGATAAATAAGAATGGTTTCCTGTATTTATCATAAAGCAAAACAAACAACAATAACCAAAAAAGAAGAAGAAAATGTTATAACGAAATAGAAGTAGAGGAAAATTTATCTCCTTGTAAAGAAAGACAAGCTTTAAAATGATTTTTCAGTACCAGTATTTGGCCAGAAGACAAAGAAAGTCCTGTCAACTTAGGATTCAATATTCAACAAAATCGTGTATCAAGCAGTAAGGGGATATTGAAGCATTTTCATACAAAAACTAAGAGTTTCCTACCAGTGGACATGCACTGAGGAAATTTAAAATATAATATAGTTCAGGAAGAAATAAAATGATACCAGCATTCAGGAATGGAAAGGAAAGAAAATTGGTAAGTAGGTGGCTCCTGAAAACAACAGTAATTGGGGATTTAATATATATGTACATGGAATAAAAATTCACAATAACAGCATGTAAACAGTAAGAATATGTAAAAAGTAAGAATATGTTGTCTGAGTGAGGGTGAATGTGTTGGTAAAATTTAATTTGGTAAATTAAAGATACATATTTGGTTTTTTTTAGGGCAACCACTGAAAGGCTTAAAAGACAGTGTGTTTAAGTTATCTGTCATTATGCAACAATGTTACCACAAACTTAATTGCTTAAATTGATATATTTATCTCATAGTTAATGGAAGTCAGGAGTTCAGGCATGGCGAGACTTGGTTCTCTGCTTCAAAAGAGTGAATGGTTTGTAGTTTAAAAATGAATTAAAAACCAATAATATGGGGTGCCTGGGTGGCTCAGTGGGTTAATCCTCTGCCTTGGGCTCAGGTCATGATCTCAGGGTCCTGGGATTAAGCCCCACATCGGGCTCTCTGCTCAACAGGGAGCCTGCTTCCTCCTCTCTCTGCCTGCCTCTCTGCCTGCTTGTGATCTCTCTCTCTCTGTCAAATAAATAAATAAAATCTTTAAAAAAAAACCCAATAATATACTGTTTGTAAGAGGTATTTCTAAAATAGGAGAACATGAGAAAGATGAAAGCAAAGGATGTGAGAGAGATGCTGTGCAGCCATTAACCAAAAGGCAGTGTAGCTCTTTCATCAGAAAAAAAAAAATGGACTTCAAGATCAAAAGCATTTTTAGAAATCAAGAGAGTCTCTTTTTTTTTTCCTTAAGATTTATTTATCTATTTGAGAGAGTGAGTGAGTGAGCAGGGGAAGGGGTAGAAGGAGAGGGAGAATCCCAAGCAAAATCCCCACTGAATGTGGAGCCCAGGGCCCCAAATCATGACCTGAGACAAAATCAAGAGTTGAATGTGCAACTGACAGAGCCACCCAGGTGCCCGGAGAGTCCCTTCTTAAAGATAAAAAATACTTGATTTACTAGGGAGGTAAAACAGTGCTAACTGTATAAAATAAAACTTTGACAAAAATCACCAAAAAAAATAGAGAAACTCAGAATCTTACTTAGAGAATAAATTGCTCTTCTGTCAATAATTCATAGAATAGGCAGGCAGAGAAGCCAGTGATAACATGGAAGATTGGCACAAAGAATTGATACACCTGACCTCATAAATACAGAACATGTAGTCAACGATGGCATAATACTCCTTATTTTCTAGCATAAATGGAACATTGACACAAATTGGCCATATCCCAAGGCATATCAGTTGGAGAATGTTCTCTAACCGAAGTAGAATTAAGAAGAGGTGGGGGGGGTGGGAGGTTGGGGGAACCAGGTGGTGGGTATTAGAGAGGGCACGGACTGCACCACACGGGCTGGGTGTGGTACAAAAACAATGAATACTGTTATGCTGAAAATAAATTTAAAAAAATGATTTAAAAAAAAAGAAATCAATAGCAACATAAATACAAAATCAGAAAATAATTTACATATGGTTAAGAAGAAAGCCTACACTCTTTTTTTAAGTTTTTATTTTAATTCCAGTTAGCATGCAGTGTTACATTAGTTTCAAGTGTGCAGTACAGTAATTCAACAGTTCTATACACCACCCAGTGCTCATCATGACAAGTGCACTCCTTAATTCTTAGCCATTTAACCCATCCCTCGCTCCTTCTCCCCTCTGGGGACCATCAGATTGTTCTCTATAATTAAGAGTCTGTTTCTTGCTTTGTCTCTCTCTATTCTTTCCTTTGCTTGTTTGTTTTGTTTCTTAAATTCTACATATGAGTGAAATCATATGGTATTTGCCTTTCTCTGACTTATTTCACTTAGCCTTGTAATCTCTAGCTTCATCCATGCTGCTGCAAATGGCAAGATACCTTTTTATGGTTAAATAGTATTCCATTATATATAATGCATATGAGTTATATGTATAAACACATGTAATATATATTTTATATGTATAATACATAATATATAAAAATGCATACACACATAACAATACACCCCCCCATCTTCTTTACTCATTGATTGATGGACAGTTGGGCTGCTTTTATACTTTGGCTATTTTAACTAATGCTTCTATAATCATTGGGGTGCATGTATCCCATTGAATTAGTGTTCAAGTATTCTTTGGGTAAATACCCAGCAGTCTGATAGCCAGAGCATAAGGTAGTTCAATTTTTAACTTTTGAAGAATCTCTGTACTATTTTCCAGAGTGGCTGCACCAGTTGTATTCTCACCAACAGTTGTGGGAGCATTCCTTTTTTTCCACATCCTCACCAACACCTGTTGTTTTGGCCTACACCTTTATTTTCATTCATTTCTAGCGAAAACTAACCATTTCTGTTCGTTTTGGATATAGGTTACAGTAGGCTTTCCAGTCCCCATGACTGTCACACAGAGAAATCATAGCTATTTCCTTGTCATATTACTGTTATTACAAATCTCTTTCACACTCGTCACTTCTTTGAAATTATGAAATAGATTCAGTCCTTGAGCCTTTAAGGTGTGACCAGAGAAGGACATACATGACTATCTCAAATGTGTTAATTTTTATGCATTTAGGTAACTTTAATTGGTTTCCCTTATTCTTATCTATTTTACTTTACACACTGAAACCCTTATTCTGAAAAAGGTTCCATAAGCAGGGTCCATGACTTACAAAAGAGCAAGGACTCTTTATGTGAATGAGTCTTTATGCTTTTTCTTGTAGGGTTTGCTTCCTCCCCTGCTGCCTGCCTCTTCCTATAGTCTTATACCACAGTGTTCTCCAGTATTCTAGGAGCCTCTCCTCTTAAGGAAAACAGTCAGAATGAGAAGGAAAGAGAGAGAGAGACATGGAGAGGGAGAGGGGAAGAGAGGGTCTCTTCAGGGTTCTCTGATTCACTAAAAGATTCATAAATCAGTTGGAGGATTTTCAGAAGGGCATATGGGGATAAAGGGGTAACTACCAAGGGAAAACAGTAGTTAAACAAAGGAGTGTGTGTGTGTGTGTGTGTGTGTGTGTGTGTGTGCGCGCGTGCGCACGCACGCATATGTGTATTTGAGAGAGAATGAAGGAAGAAGAGGGAGAGAAACTCTGAGGTAAACTCTGAGGTAGACAATGTAATTTCTTCTCTGGGATATCTTCCATCACTGATAAAGCTACCACAGCATCACAGTATGCTGGGTGTGCCTGCATTTCCTCAGGAACCTGGCAAGAGCTGATTTTGTAGCAAGCCAGCTGGGCAAGAGAGGTCAAGTAGCATGGACTGTTATGGGAATAGAGGAAGGAGCTGGCCTTGGTCAAGTTGTTTAATCTGAATTTTGAGCTTAATTGACCTCAGCCTCCAAGAGTTAGGACACTTCCTATCAACATGCCCTCTAAGTATAAAATACAGAGTAGAAAGCTACCTAGTAGATTAATATAAGTAGTAGAATCTATAAATTAACTATGGTATAGTCACACACTGGAATGTTACTGTATACAGTGAGAACAAGCTAATTGCCTCTCCACACAGTAGTGTAGATAACTCTCACAAAATAATGTTGAGGGAAACAAACCAGACACAAAAGAGCCCAAACTGTAAGATTCCATGTATTAAATTCCTTAAAACAATACTGATCATTGGTAATAGCATTCAAGGTAGGGTTTACCTTTGGAGTCAGCCCAAGGGTACTTCTGGGAACAGGTTATATCTGGGAGTTGGCTACGTGGAGTGCTGAGACTGCAAACATCCATTAAATTTTATGCTTACAGTGTATGTTGTCTTATTTCATCTTTAAAGTTTAAAAACTGGAAGGAAAAATTACTTTGTCATGAATGAAGTTAATGCATCAAACTCCTGTCCCATTTTTCTGCCTTAGTTCCTTTACTTTTCAATGATCTTGAGGTAAGGAAAGATAAACCAACTTGGAGAATAAAATAAATGCAGGGAGAAGAGTTATATTGAAAGAAAAGGGGGAATAATTACCTTCAGGGAAAATAATCAACACATAATTTAAACAAATATTTTTTGAGCACTTACTAACACCAGACCTTGTTCTAGGCACTTGAGATATATTGGAGAACAAATCTTATAAAGTTGCTGCCCACATAAAGTTTACTCTGTAATGGAAGAAGGATGGGGGTAGGCAGTCTGTAACAAATAAGCATAATAAATGTGTAAAGTACATCGTAGTTAGAAGATAATCAGTGCTTCAGAAAAATAATAGGTAATAGTGATCAAGAGTGCTGAAGAACTGGTTATAAGTTTTAAAAAGTGGTAAAAATCTAATGTTGGAACAAAGACTTGAGGATGATAACACATGATCTGTATTCTTCCTGTCATTTGATTAGCATGAAAACAAAGTTATTCTCTGATGCTTGGTAATGCTTACTGCTCATCCAGCCCCATGATGATCAAGGCACACAACTGAGTCAGTCTCAAAATGTTACCCAAGTATATACAAACCAAATCCCTGGTTTGTCCTGAGCAATGATGATAAAATTGGCCAAGATCTAGATCTTTGTCATTTTATCTGCTTCGTTGCAGTTTGTTTCCTGTGCTTGCTTGTTTATCATTAACTGAGCCTTCTGAATTTTTTTCAGATAATGGGGAAGTAGAAAGAGAATTTGATTACGAGTGTTTCTCAGTATAGCTTTTGTAATTTATTAACAGATTGCTTGATATTGACATGTTTTTTTCTTTTTATATTTTAAATAGACTTATTTTTAGAACAGTATTAGGTTCACAGTGAAATGAAGAGAAAGTATAGAATATTTCTATATACGCTTTGCCGTCTTACCTTATTGCATGCATGGTCTCTGTCACTATCAATATCCCATACCAGAGTAGTGCATTTGTGTTTCTTTTTGTTTTGTTTTGTTTTGTTTTTAAGGTTTTATTTATTTATTTATTTGACAGAGAGAGAGAGAGAGACAGAGATCACAAGTAGGCAGAGATGCAGGCACAGAGAGAGGGGGAAGCAGGCTTCCTGCTGAGCAGAGAGCCTGATGGGGGGCTCGATCCCAGGATCCTGAGACCATGACTTGAGCCGAAGGCAGAGGCTTAACCCACTGAGCCTCCAGATGTCCCAGAGTAGTACATTTGTTAGAGTCATGATACATCATGATTACTCAAAGTCCGTGGATTACATTTGGGTTCACTTTTGGTGATGTACATCCTATGGCTTTTGACAAATGTATAATGACATGTATCTACCATATAGTATCATACAGAGTGGTTTCACTGCCCTAAAAAAATCCTTTGTTCTTTGCCCATTTATCTCTCCTTCCCTCCATCTTAACACTTGGAAATCACTAATATTTTACTCTATGGTTTTGCCTTTTTCAGCATGTCACATGTTGGAATCATTCAGTATATAGCCTTTCAGATTTGCTTCTTTCACTTAATGCATATATAAGATTCCTTCATATCTTTCCATGACTTGATAGCTCATGTCTTTTTAATACTAAATAATATTCCAGTTCATCCATTCACCTACTGAAGGACACCTTGGTTGCTTCCAAGTTTTGGCAATTATGAATAAAGCTGCCATAAATATCTGTGTGCACAGTTTTGTGGATGTAGGTTTTCAACACATTTGGGTAAGTACCAAAGAGTGCGATTGCTGGTGAGAGTATGTATAGTTTTGTAAGAAACTTCCAAACTGTGTTCTAAAGTAGCTGGACTATCTTGCATTCCCACCAACAGTGAATGAGAGTTTCTTTTTGCTCCACATCTTCACCAACATTTGCCGTTGTCAGTATTCCTAGATTTCAACCATTTTAATAGATATAGTGGGATCACGTTGTTATTCTAATTTGAATTTCCCTGATGACATATGATGTGGAACATCTTTTCATATGTTTATTTGCCAACAGTGTTATTTTCTTTGCTAAAGTGTCTGCTTAGGTGTTTTGCCTATTTTTAAAGATAAAGTAGTTAGTGTTCTTATTGTTGACTTTTAAGAATTCTTTGTATATTTAAAAAAAATTAAATATTTTATTTATTTATTTGACAGAGAGACAGTGAGAGAGGGAACACAAGCCGGGGGCGGGGGAGAGGGAGAAGCAGACTCCTTGCAGAGCAGGGAGCCCCATGCGGGACTTGAACCTAGGACCCTGGAATCATGACCTGAGCCGAAGGCAGATGCTTAACAACTGAGCCACCCAGGCACCCTCTTTGTATATTTTGGATAAGTTATTTATCAGATTTTTTAAATAAGTATTTTCTCCCTGTCTGTGGTCTATGTCTCCTCATTCTCTTAACATCATCTTCCACCGAGCAGAAATTTTTTAACTTTAAAGATGTCAAGCTATCAGGGGCACCTGTCTGGCTCAGTTGGTAGAGCGTGAGACTCAAAAAAAAAAACAAAACACACACACACACACACACACACACACAAACCTTAAAAGACTAAACAAACAAACAAAAAAACGACCCAAGAAAAACAAAGTCACACTTATCAATTATTTCTTTCATGAATCATGCCTTTGGTGTTGTATCTCAAAAGCCACCATTGAGCCCAAGATCATCTAGATTTTCTCTTATGTTGTAGGAGTTTTATAGTTTTGCAATCCACAGGGAGGGCTATGATCCATTTTGAGTTACTTTTTGTCTGTGTCTAGATTCATTTTCTTTTGCCTTGTGCATGTCTACTTGTCCCAATGCCATTTGTTGGAAAGACAGTTTTGTTTTTTTTTTCCTCTCTTACATTGCATTCACTTCTTTGTTAAAGGTCCATGGACTATATTTATGTAGGTCTAAATCTAAGCTTTGTTCTATATGTTCTGTTCCATCCATTTATTTGTTTATTCTTTTACTAATACCACACTGCCTTGATTACTCAGCTATATAGTAAGTTTTGAATTCAGATGGCTTCAGTCCTCTGAGTTTGTCACTCTCCTCCAGTACTGTGTTAGGTCTTCTGAACATTTTGCCTCTCTAAATAAACTTTAGAATCAATTTATCAATATCCAAAAAATAACTGAGATGTTGATTGGAATTGCATTGAATTTATGGATCAAGTTGGGAAGAACTGGCATCTTTACAATATTGAGACTTCTGCTCATAAACATAGAATATCTTAGCATTTTTAAAATTTCTTTCATTGCAGTTTTGTAATTTTCCTACATATATCTTGTATTTATTTTGTTAGACACTCACCTTTGTATTTCTTTTTGGGGGGGTGTTAACATAGATGGTATTGTGTTTCTAATTTCAGATTCATTTGTTCATTGCTGGTATAGGAAAGCGATTGACTTTTGTAGATTCACCTGGTATCCTGAAATCTTGATGTATCACAAATTAGTTGTAATAAGAGGGTTTTTTTTGACAGTTAATTCAGATATTCTACACAATTAAGTGACCTATGAAAAGACAAGTTTAAATTTCTTTCTTCCCAACCTGTCTACTGATGTGTTTTTATGTAGTCATTCAAATAGTAACAGAGAGGGATAGTTTATATCAATTTTTTAGACTTTCTGAGGTTTCAGAGATTATCTTGATCTAATATACTAATACCTTCCTTATAAAAATGTTGATTGACTGAGTTCACCACTAAACTTACAACTCATTGCTTTAAATTTTTTTTTAAAGATTTTATTTATTTACTTGACAGACAGAGATCACAAGTAGGCAGAGAGCAGGCAGAGAGAGAAGGGGAAGCAGGCTCCCTGCTGAGCAGAGAACCCCAATGCGGGGCTTGATCCCAGGACAGGGCTTGATCCCAGGACCCTGGGATCATGACCTGAGCTGAAGGCAGAGGCTTTAACCCACTGAGCCACCCAGGCACCCCACATTGCTTTAAATTTGATCAAACTTTTCATGGCTTAGAAGAGGAAAATGTGTATGCTTCAGAGTGTAACAAGACATTAAATGAGAAGTTTCATCTAATGTTGCAAGGTATGTTAAATATCTTCCAAGAAGAAGTGCCATACTATGGGCAAAAATTTTAAAAAGAATGATTGAGAACCATATACTATACTTTGAATCTGCACAGAAATAAGAGATAAAGAGCCCAGTGTTTAGGATTAGTGAGGTTTCTTTAGTGAGAATTGCTGTTGGAGGGGGATGGGTGACGAGACACTTCCTTAACTCTCAAATCAACTGAGACTTGCTTCATCAGGACCAACTGAAGAACTTGGTAAGTGTTGGTCCTTAATGGTAAGAAAAACAAAGTGACTGGAGTTTATCCTCCACCCAAATATTCTAAGCTAAGAGTCTGTGGCTTTCATATAAAGAACAACAAGAAGGAGTGAACTGAGGATCACGTTTAGGAAATTACTCCCAGTGAAGGTGGGAGAAAGTAGGACAAAGATACATTTGTCTCCTACGATCCATTCATATATGGGTTACATCAAAGGATGTGAGCCTAAGGCTACTTTAATTCTTGCTTAAAGTAACACTTTGTAGGCTGTTGGGAATCTGGTAGTGTCTGTATTGAATGAGTATCTAGAGAACTGAGGACTCACAGTGGCTGAGGGCAGAGTGGCAGCTAGAAGAAAACAATGTATCATGCACATCACAGGAGGTAAGTTAGTGAAGCCCAGCTACATAATCAACAAAACTGTTGAAAGAGTCCATCAGATTGTATTTACAATCTCCACCAGACCCAAAGAATAGACTCTCATGGTAGTTATCAGTCAGGTTATAATTGTCTGCTCCCATTGTCCTGCTGCCTGCCTCCCCCTGGCTTATTCCAGTAAGTGTTAGCGACACAACTAGTGAGAGAGAGGGAAAAGGGAAAAAAAGAGGAGGACACATGCTTAGTTTCTCTCCAAAAGGAGGTAGCTAAACTATAGCCAGCCTAAGAAGGAAATGCATGTCCAGTCTAGTCCAGGATTTAAATTCTTTTCTAGAGATTGAGATTTTTAAGTACTCAGTTGTGACTAAGTGGCTGGAACTATATACAACTTTGTATTAATCTCTTTTACCTGAAGGCAGAGGAGGTATCTACAACTCTCCATAACCAAGCAGGTTTAAAAGGGACAATGGAAAAGGAAAATAAGCTTCTCTTATGGTTACATTCTATGAGTCATGCATGTTTAACATGTTGACCCATGGATAAGACTTCTGCACCCTTATGTGAAGAATAACGTATGGTAGTTATGGGAGCAAAAATAAAAGTCTGTAGTGAGTTGTTTCTAACTGTGGTCTCTGGGTGTTCAAGGTTCATAACCATTACCCTGTAATGTTGGACAGGCTCCTCAGAACAGCCAGAGCAGATGTTCACTAAGCCAATTCGAGATCTAGTATTCTCACACTTTGGTTATTGTGCATAAGAGTCAGTAGCTAAGGGGTGCCTGGATGGCTCAGTCTGTTAAGATCAGTTTATGATCTCAGGGTCTTGGGATGGAGCCCTGGACTCTACTTGAGATTTCTTTTCCTCTTTCTCTTCCCTTCACCTTGCCTGTGCACGTGTACACACACACACACACACACACACACCCCACACCCCCCCCCACACACACATACACTGTCTCTCTCTCTCTCTCTCTCAAAATAAATAAATCTTAAAAAAAAAAAAAAAGAGTCAATAGCTAATCTTACTAAATATGAAGATTCCCAGGCTCCATCCAGGAGATTCTAATATATAAGGTTTGGATTGGCCACTGTTAATCGGCACCCCAAGTCATTATGATGTAGGTGGTCTGGAACTTCTCTTTGGGAAACATTGTCTTAGGACAGAGTTCTCAAACTTTAATAGGCGTATGAATCTCCCTGGTAATTGTACTAAAATGTATTGTGATTCATGGGCCTGAAATACCTGAGATTCTGTGTTTTCACTCTTAGGGGATGGTTATGCTGGTGATTTACCCTACCTTTACTAACAGTGGTTTGGACTTTGTTTCTCAGACTTGCATTTTAAGAATCACAAATAGTGCCTATCCATTCAAAATCTAGATTTCAGTCTGTAATCTACTGACCCACAGTCTTTAGGTGAGGAATGTAGGAAGAGCAGAAGAATATTCTCAAATCTTAGCTGAAGCTGGGAAGCAATCCCAATGCCCTTAGGCTATATCTAGTAGGAGACGTCAGAGACCGCCTAAGACAGAATGAACAAAGGAGTTGTTCCTCTGTTCTTCCTGATCACTAGGCCCCAAAGAATAAGAAAAATTCAAGCCCACTAGTTTCCATTCCATGGTCTGTAGTCCTGGGCCATAGAAGACAATTTTGAGTATCTTCCTGAATGACTTGATACATAAGCTTGGCTTCCCACAACCCTATACCAGGGATTTTTGAATTTGACTGTATAAGAGATCCTTCTGAGGGCTTAAAAAATACCAATATTTAGTCCTCAGACTCTAGAGATTCTAGTTTAATTGGCCTAGGTATTGAGGTTCTGATTTAACTAGCCTCTGTACTGGGGATTCTTAGAAGCTCCCCAGATAATTCCAGTGCACGGTGAAAGTTGAGAATCTATGCTTTCAAAGATATGGTCTGAAAAATCCTGCCTAAAAAAATTACATCCAGTATTTTGTAACTATGGCTAACACCCTGTGCTTATAGTCATTTGAGGTCAGTTTATTGTTTCCAAAACAATATGGCCCAGAATTCTCACCTGCACAATTTAGTACCACTTACAGTGCTGGCAGGGGGTCAGTCAATGAACTAAGCCAACAGCCACTGGCAGAAAGCTTGATGCTGTTTTTGTGTTATTGTAGCAACTATCACTATGAATTTTGCCGCATCTTGCACTCCTTTACTACATAGTCTCTGTTCTTACAAATGGTCTATAGGTAGTACTTTATCATTTCTACAAGAATTTGAAGACACTGTTGCCCCAGATTCCTTAATTGATTTCTCTTTCAAGCTCTCGTCCTATGGAGCTAACTGACTAGATAAAAACCAAGAATGTTAGAGGCCGGTACTAAAACTCAGCGTAACTGTACATAAAACAAGAACTTCCTCATCTAGACCTCTTCCAGAGTCTTGCCTTCATTATAGACAGGGCTCTCCTTCCAGTTTTGTAATCCAGAATCTAGACTTACCCTTGAAAGCCACTATGTCTCGCCATTATCTCCCACATCTAGTTCTTTACTAGAGCCATTTGACTTGACTGCCTGGCATCTCCAAAATGCACTCATTTTCTTTGCGTTCTCCATCATCACCACCACTCCCCTTCCAGGGTGTGGTCATCTTTCTTCTCTCCAACCACCCTAAAGGGTCTACTCAAATTAATCCCCTCTTGTTTCTTTCCCTTCTGTTTTCCCTTTTTACACAATATTCTTTTAGAGCCCCCAGTCTTTAAGGATAAGAGTAAGTCTATTTTTCTGAAAGGAAGGACGGCGGAGCCTTCATAAACCTTGATCCTCTCTGCCTCTTCAGCATCATCTGTGGTTCCTTTATCACTTCTCTGTTGCAGCCACACTGGTCATCACACTTAAGTGTTCTCTCCTGCAACAGAACAGGGCATATGCAACCCCTTTGCATGGAACACCATTCCTTCTTCTCATTTAATTCACTTGTACTCAGCCTCTAATTTTCCAGTTAATCACTTTCTCAGGAAAGCCTCCCCACTCG
Source organism: Enhydra lutris kenyoni (assembly GCF_002288905.1). Classification (NCBI taxonomy): domain Eukaryota; kingdom Metazoa; phylum Chordata; class Mammalia; order Carnivora; family Mustelidae; genus Enhydra; species Enhydra lutris. The sequence continues at coordinate 36,725,939 of NW_019154090.1, read as the reverse complement.
GACACTATTGGCTAAATTACCACAGTTATTAGAGCACCAAGAATCACCAGTTTGGGTGTACTTATCACATACTTATCACAGTTGCAACCTGTCACTTATTTAGGATCATTTGATTAATGCTTATGTCCCCCAGGAGACCGCACGTTCCAGGAAAAAAGAAGCCATGTCTTTTTTTTTTTTTTTTTTTTTTTTTTTTTTTGCTTCATGTTAAATTTCCTGCCTAGCACACTGGCTGGCCCATAGTAGGTACAAAATTAAAAAAAAAAAAAAATGAAAGAATGAATGGAAGAAGGAAAGCTGGATGTAATAGGAAAAAAAAATACTATGGAAAGAGATCATCTGTTATTTTTAAAACATTTTTAAACAAAGGATCTCTTTTTCCAAGTGAAGCCTTACGTGGAGCCTGACCACATGACTCAGATAGATCCAGAGCTGGACTCTGACTAAACTGAGAGTGAGGGCCCCAGAGACTGGCACGAGGCTTCCTAAACCCTTTACCAGCCTATAGTGTAACATAGGCCTCTCCCCTCAAAAACCTCGGGCTCTGTGTGTCACTGTTTGCCAAACACTGGTTTGGATTAAGGTATGCTTTTAACCATGGAGGAAGCCGAGTGTGAGTGGTTGGGGGATTTTGCTCATGGAACCAGGTAGGTTTGAACCCAGCTTTTTCCTCCCTCAGATTGCTCTGTGGATCATGGAGCACATATTTCATGCTGATGTCTACCCTACATGTTTTACGCTCTTGTCTCTGAAAAGTTTTTTGAATTCTTAAACGTCTAAAAATCCATGCGTTTATATGCACTGTTTCCTCAGAATGCATATTTGCCACTTTTTTGGGTGCCCCATGCATCTTGGAAATAGTCTATTTATATATTAAGACCCCCATCAAGCACTATCCTTTTCCGTCTTCTCCAAATGCCCAAAGGACATTGTTTCATCATCCTCATTACTCCTGAAGCATTCTCAGACCTCTGTAGGATGGGCAGAAGTCTAAGGTGGGCCCCCAAGAACCCAGCCTCCTGGGGCATACATCTTATATAATCTGTGAGGCTATAAATATGATGGCTTTTCCTCCTGTGATTAGGTTGTAGTCCAATTAAACTTTGAGAAAGGGATGTTAATCGGGATGGAGGTGGGGTGGACCTGACCTATCACATGAGTCTTTTAAATCTGGGTCTAGAGTTCAGAGACGGAGGAAGTCAGAGATACTTGGCATGAAAACATTCAGCACGCAGGGAATTCTGAAGATGAAGCCCAGTTAAAAGAATCATTGAGTTTTGTCATAGTGATAAAATACTTGAATAGGAATTTGAATCTGAAATAAACCCACTGGAAAAGAATTTATTTAAAGATTTTCAGCAGGAATGTCTGGATGGCCCAGTGAGTTAAGCTTCTGTCTTCAGCTCAGTTGATGATCCCAGAGTCCCGGGATCCAACTGCATTTCAGGCTCTCTGCTCAGCAAGGAGCCTGCTTTTCCCGCTCCCTCCCCTCTGCCCTTTGCCTCTCCTCTTGCTCTTTAGCTTGCTTGCTCAGCCTCAAATAAAACCTTTAAAAAAAAAAAAAAAGATTTTCCCTTCAGACAACCCAAGTTTCAGAGAATTTTGAAGTATCTGTTGATTTTTGCAGAGGTATTACACTGAATTGTGTTAGAAAAAATAGCAGACAGAAGGGAAGACCAAAGTAAAAATGTAAAATTTTCAAGGGAGAGGAGGAACATACAACTTGTAAAGAGAGGAAAACTTCACTATTTTACATACATGGAGAAAAGATCACAGTTGAAACGTTATAAAGCATTTTTAAAGATGTTAAGCTGTATTATTTTCAGATGCCTACCATTAATTTTGCTGGCAGATACAGGGAAGAGGAGACCCTCTCTTACCATTCTGGGTTCATTTCTAAATAACAGAAAGAAACCCTTTATTTCTAAAGAAACAATGAATATTTTCAGTGTTTAGTATTTACTGTTTAGTTCCTTTGATAAGCACACAGAGGGATTTTCCATTTCAGAGAGAAAGACACTTTTATTTTTATAAAATTTTATTTATTTATTTGATAGTGAGGCAGCAAGAGAGGGAACACAAGCAGGGGTAGTGGGAGAGGGAGGAGCAGATGTCCCGCTGAGCAGGGAGCCTGATGTGGGGCTCGATCCCAGGACCCCAGGATCATGACCCGAGCCAAAGGCAGATGCTTAACTGACTGAGCCACCCAGGCACCCCGAAAGACACTTTTCTTACACTAAGTTTTCTTTGTGTATTCTTATTTTATTTTATTGAGGAAATAAGCCCCTCTATAATAGGATAGTGTGTTGTGGCCATTGGTTACAGAGAGTTAAATTCTTAATAAAATGATAGATTTTTCTTTAAAGATTTTATTTATTTGACAGACAGAGATCACAAGTAGGCAGAGAGACAGGTAGAGAGAGAGGTGGAGGCAGGCTCCCTGCTGAGCAGAGAGCCTGATGCGGGGCTCCATCCCAGGCTGGATCCCAGGACACTGGGATCACAACCTGAGCTGAAGGCAGAGGCTTTAAACCACTGAGCCACCCAGGCGCCCCTAAAATGATAGATTTTTAATACATTACTGTGCACATCCTGACCCCTTTCTAAGGAATGTCATCAGTGCCTCTTCCACCTAATTTTTTTTTTTTTTTTTTTAAGAGAGTGTACCTGTGGGCAAGTGTGAGTGAGGGCGGGGTGGGAGGAGGAGTGGGGGCAGAGGGAGATCGTCAGCAGATCCCATGCCAAGCATGGAGTCTGATTTGGGGCTCAATCTCACAACACTAAGATCATGACCTGAGCTGAAATCAAGAGTTGGACCCTTAACCAACTGAGCCACCCAGGACCCCCACATAATCTTTTATTAAGTCTACTTTCAAATGCTTCTTCTTCCTCCAGTATTATGAGGTCAGTGCTTCCTTCCATGCAAACTACAGGTTCTCCTTTATGTTACCTGTGTATCACCGATCCTCTCCTTCCTTGCTGATCACACACCAACACTGGGAGAAGGCTTTGGGTGTACCCGGGTATAAAAAATGTAATTTTCATGTTCGAAAGGATGGAGTTTGTGTGTGATCATCAGCTTCTGAGTGCTGCTGATTGCCTCCCCTCTTCTGTTCATCCTGAAGTGCACTTTTCATAATGACAGAGTCATACTTTAAAAGCCCGTGTTCTGCTTTTTACCCCACAGCATTTAGATATCAGGATTGCCTGGCCAGATTCTTAAAAACTAGAATTGGCAGTTCTGTAAATGTCATTTTTCATTTAGACGAATATATACATTTTTTACATATTTTACTATAACTGAAATTGGAATGTATCTTAAAGTTGTTGATCTCTTAGGGCTCTTGGGTGGTTCAGTCTATTAGGCATCCCACCCTTGGTTTTGGATTAGGTCATGATCTCGGGGTCATGAGATTGAATCCTGTATCTGGCTCCATGCTCATCGTGGAGTCTGCTTGAGATTCTCTCCCTCACCCTCCCCATCGGCCCCTCCCCCTGCTTGTGCATATGCATGCTCTCTCAAACAAATAAAATCTTTAAAAATATCCTTGATATATTTTTAAAATTTTTTGGCCAGCCAACAGGTACATATAGTAACTGATTGCAAATATTAAAAATAGGTCCCATCACCTTCATATAACTTGAGTTATGTGCATTGTCAGATGACACATTTGAGTTTAAAGCCTCTTTAGAATATCTTTGAAAAGATTAAACCATGATTCAGCATTGAAAAAAGTTACTATATATACAGAAAGTCATGGAAATAGAACAGCAGGATGTAAATGTCAGAATAAATATTTGTTGTTGGAGGAATTACCTTAGCCTCTTACGTTTTTACAAGGCAATAACCAGGTTTACCATAGAACTCAAGAAAGTAAGAATCTGAAGTTCATGAAGCTGAGTTATATTTTACTACTGCAGAAGGATTGCTTGTAAGTAAGAAAGCCCCAGCACCAGAGCACCAGTTACTTGCGAGGAAATCCCAGAGAAGATAATGGAGCATTCTCTTAAGAAAGACACATCCCCAACACACTTGTTGGCCCAAAGCACCATATTGCTTGGGAAAATACAGAAATAGACAATCTGCTATGAGATGTCATTCCACTCTGTCTATAAAGATGTCTTGGGAAAGTCTCGGGTAATTGATTTTATTTATATCTTTATTTTCATGTATACATGAGTGATAAAGAATAAATATGTATGTCTAGAGAAGTGTTAAGACTTTCAGCAAGTATACAGTCTTATTTCTTACCAAAGATAAATCATAGTGTTATAGATAAATCAGAAGTTTCTCCTTAGTGGTGTATAAAATAACTGCATTTTGTAACTAAAGGCATTTTAAAAAGTACTATGAAATATGATAATGAAAGTAGATAACTGTACAAGATGGAAAATGTATCTTTGAGGGAGCATACAGCAAAATAGCTAACTGGTAACATCTCAATTAAAATGACAGAGTGCTCTTGTTTGATTTTTAGTTTGGGACAGTGTCAGGGCTTAGGGGAGATGAGAAATACATGGAAAGCAAGAGAATGTACAAGAAAGGCTTCTTAGACTAGTGATAGTCTCCATAACTTCTAATTATGGTTCATTTTAATTAGTTCCTTCCCCCATTTAATATTTGGAGACCCTTCTGGAAGTTTTAAACTGGTCATTCACACTTTCAGAAATTATCTTTTAAAGTAACTCACACTAAACCTTCGAAGGTATAAATCCATGCTGAGAGAATAGTATTCTTATCAAAAGAGGGGTTGCCTCTTTTGAGGGGTGCCTGGGTGGCTCAGTGGGTTAAAGCCTCTGTCTTCGGCTCAGGTCATGATCTCAGGGTCCTGGGATGGAACCCCACATCAGGCTCTCTGCTTGGCGGGGAGACTGTTTCCCCTCTCTCTCTCTGCCTGCCTCTCTGCCTACTTGTAATCTCTGTCTGTCAAACAAATAAATAAAATCTTAAAAAGAGGTAAGGAATAGAATGTATGGAATTTTGATTAAGTGGCAAATTTTTACAGAGAATGTATGTAATTAAAAGGCACTGGGTAGCTAGGAAAAGAACAGAAGAAGGGAGAATGTCAAGCAAGGGAGTCAGGGAAACACCTACTCATGATCCTGGAGTTAATGTGAGTAGTGATTATCAAGCACAGCCCTCAGTGTCTTTGACATCCCTCTTTACATGATCCGTGATCAAACAAAGGGCCCTGAATCTAGGTGACTTATTACTGCTTCAACCAATCAGGATGGTGGCAGTTGCTTAAATGATATCCAATGCAGGATTATAAAAGGCCCTGGAGCTTCCTTCTGTTTTTATTTTGTTTTGTTTTGTTTAATATTTGGGGTCTGGATGCTGCTTAGAGTACTTAACTCTTGGACCCATCTTTGCATGCTGTAATAAGCCAAACCAAATGAAGAAACCATAGGAGGCACTTCAAGAGATAGTCCCAGCTGAGGTCATCCCAGCCCAGGCTATAGACATGTGAATGAAGCATCTCTAGAAAATTCTAGCCCCCAGCCACTTAGGGCAGCCCCTTGGCTGACTACGCATCTGGAGCCTGAAAATATCATAGATCCAAAGATAAGTCATCATCTCAGTGCCTAGCACAAAATTCTGATGCGCAGGATCCATTAAAAAAAAAAAAAAACCTTGTTTTTTATAAAACCCTTGTGGTTTTATGTTACTAATCTTGGGGGATTTTGTTAAACAGCATTAACCAGAACATATTGGTTTGATGGAATACACTATGAGAGAGAATTCTTCATGGGTTGCTCACTTTTTTCTATGCTTTGTGAGCAGAGGCACTGGCTACACTAATTTCTGGAACATGTATGTTTGTATAGAGAACAGTTTTGGAAGATAAAGTCTCCCTCTGGAGCAAAAGCAACATTTGCTTATAGCTTTGGAGCAAAGGGATGGTGTCTGCCTTTAACGCAAATGTAGGGATGCCTACTGCTAATTCTGAAATACTTGGTTCCTTAAACTCAGAGTTCCTTTGGCTTTAAATACAACTCCTCTGGTCCCATCATCATTACTCCATGTCACTTGGAGGCAAAAGGAACTAACACAAATATAATGATGTGCATTGTCTTTTCTGTGTCATATGTAATCAAGTTCCTCATCTCTGACCCAACAGACTCATGTCCTCTGCTAGAAGCCATAATATCGTCATAGGCTGGTTGACAGCTTGCAAGCAGAGTAAAGTTTCAGACTCTTTACAGTTCTTGACAAACACATGAGTTTTACAGATAGATTTGGATTCAAATCCTGTTTTTACAGTCTATTTCTGTGATTTCGGGTATGTAAGCTCTTTGAGGTTCTGCTTCCTCATACAAGAATTAAGAAAAGTAATCATGTACCTAACGGCACCTGGAAGAAATACCTGGCATCTTATAAATATTCATTAAGCGGGGATCTTGTCTAGTTTAGTGATCATTTTCCCCAGGCTTTCCAGAACAATGTCAGATGGGACTATCTGTTCACCCATGTACCTACCGTTTAATGAGCAACAGGCATTGTCCTCACTTCTGGAAAAAGTCTGTCCTTCCTCATAGCTTCAAAGCATACTCGTATTATCATATATTGTCTTTTGGCTCAGAAAAGTATTATCACTGTTTTGTAGATCTTCTATTTTCCTAGCATTTATCCTGTGTCAAGGACCACGATCTACTTCTGTTTTCTTTTGATCCTTGCCAGAAACAACCTTGCGAGGCTGACATTGTTAACATCTTTTTAGAGATGATAGATCAGTAGCTTAGAGAGGTTCCAAGCAGCGAATAAATGCATTCTGCAAATAAACAGAAGAGACTTTTTGGAAGATTAGGAAGTGGCAGCTGTAAAGACCTGAAATGGTCTGGAGGACAAGTAGTTCCAAAGAGACTGATTTCTCAAATGCCTGCACCTAGTAACAGTTACAGTTTTTTTTGTTTTAAGGCAAATTTTACTTGATTCCAAAAGATAGTGCTATTATCAGTCTTAGCGAAAGTGATCATATGATTTATTGCCGAAATTGGGACACTTCTGAAAGTGAAGGGGGATGCTATTAATAATTACGGCAGAACAACAAGCATAAGCTGATACTGTGGCAGGGAAATCAGGACAGATGATTTCATTAATTTGAGGGAGAGTGATCCTCCAAAGAACAACTCAATCTGAGTTAGCCTCTAAACTTACCCAGAAACAAAGGGATATCTTGAAAAGTTCTATCACAAACTGAACTGAAAACTCTAGACCTCATACCTTTAAGCCACTGTCTTATATAAAGTTAAGAGCTCCAGTATTGGGGTGAAAACATTTCTGGGTGTTTAAACAGAGTAGCTCATAGAACATTTAAATCATGATCAAAGTCAAAATGAGTATCACAAAAGCTTTCTTTATCACCCATATTCCTAGCTGAAAACTCTATACATCTGTCTCATCTTTAGGTCTAGAAAAACACCCCTACTGCTTTGCTTTCATCTCTTAATATTTGTGTACATGTCCCTGGGTGTGATCGATGATTACTGCCAGGTTTTACTGCCTTACATTCCCAGACTGGTGTTTCTCAAAACTTAGCTCACCTAAGAATCACACAGAAGATTTGTTGGAATATAGGTTCCTGCTCCCATGCCTGATCCCCCAATTCTGACTCAGCAGATCAGGGGTGGGACCTCCGAGTCTCATGTTCTAATAAACTCCTAGGTGATGCTGATGCCACTGGTCTAAAAGACCGCTCTTTAAAAAAACACTGTAGAGGGGCACTTGGGTGACTCAGTGGGTTGAGGCCTCTGCCTTCCGCTCAGGTCATGATGGTCCCAGGGTCCTGGGATCGAGCCCCGCATAGGGCTCTCTGCTCAGCAGGGAGCCTGCGTCCCTTCCTCTCTCTCTGCCTGCCTCTCTGCCTACTTGTGATCTGTCAAATAAATAAATAAAATCTTAAAAAAAAAAAAACCAACAACAACACTGTAGACTAGTAATTCTCAATATTCATGTCCAAGCACTACCCACAGTGATTTTGCTTTAACTGGTTTGCAGTGGGACCCACCATTGGTATGGTACTAAATCTCCAGGTAAATCTAATATGCTGACAGGATTGAGAACCACCATTCTTTTTTTCCTCACTGCCATTTCAATTTCAGTAATTTGAAATATCTGCCATCTTTGATAGACTCTAAGATCCCTGAGGACCAGCACCATGCCTGTGGGGTTTCCTGCTTTATCCCCATACAGGTCCTAGCATACCTCTCTTGAGTCTCATTGGTTTTTAATACATATCTGATCATTACTGATCGATGGTCCGCTATCTTCATGTACACAGTAAGGATGCCAGTGTCTTAACTGCCTTACCTCTGTGGATATAACTATGATTCCTAACATTTCTTCTTTAAATATTTGTGTTATGTATTCATGTATAACAAACCCCTTCAAAACTCAGGGTCTCAAAAAAAGAGGCATCTTTTACTGTTCATGAGTTTACACGTAAAACTCCTAGTTTCCAGTTTCAGTGTCTACATTTTCTGCCCAAGAGCACCAAGCAGTTCTTACATACCAGCTGGGTATTCTACAATTCAACTCCGAGCTAACACTATCTTCCCAGAGATAGCATTAGATTCCAAAATTTAGGGGGTCAGTTCCACAAGACCGCCCTCCAGCTCAGATGCCAATAACAAGTCCAGATTGTTAGCTGTGCTTCTGACTGACTGGCTATAAATGAGAGGTTCCCATGGCCCACACCAGGCCTGGGGCTGAAGGTTCTGGCCCACCATTCACGTGATGGTTTGTTCTTCTGGCGAGGTGTGATCCAAACTCACCTCATGAAAGTAACAAAAGACACCTTTTTTTACTTTCATCCCTTAGGAAATTTCAGTGGTTTTAGGAGCTCTATGCCAGAAACTTAGATGAAGACAAAGTACGCATTTCTTATTATAAATCACAGTATCACAACATGCCAGCAGGTGGTTCTGCTGGCTTTGGATGAGCTCGTTTTTTGCCTCTGTGGTCAGCTGGGGGTTGGGAGGCAGCTCTGCTGATCTTCCCTGCGCTCTCCCAGATGTTCGGGGGCTGGCTGACTTGAGGCGGGTCTATGTTGGCTTTGGCTGAGACTACTGAAGTCGTCTCCAAGTGCCTCTCACCTTCCAAAAGGCTAGCCTGGGCTGGCTCACATGGAGGCTGCTGAAGTTTCTGAGAGAAAGAAGGGAAACATGCAAGGCCTCGCTCTGCCACATTCTGTTGACAAAAACTAGGCACCAGGCAGTCCCAATTCAGGTGGAGAGGGAATAGAACCTCCCCTTCACTCGGAAGAGTTCCGGGGTCTTAATGCTTGGCTCCGAGGAAGTCCTGAATAGGACCACAAGTGCCTTCAGTCTACCCCAGCATCCAAGGCAAGGCCCCTAGGCTGTCTCTTTTCATGGTCCAGCCTTAAAAGTACTGCCAGTCCGTCTAATTGAAAAGGAAGCTGATTGCAGCTCATTCAGTTTGTTAGCTCTAGCTGTTTAGTAAATGAAAATCTCCTAAGATTTAATTTCTAATGCCTGAAAGCTGAAGAGGTGCCAACATCTAAGAAAAATAAATTTCCATTTGCTACTTGTTTTTATTTAAGAATACGTTACAAATTCTCGGTGGGAAACTTGGATCACTGAATGTGACAAATGACTCACCACTAAACTTTGCAGAGATTACAACCTACCGAAGGCTGAAATGTAGGGAATTAAAATCTACTCTAAAAGTCACATTTGTGTTCAATAAGCTGACACCTGCTCTTGCTGGTTCCTAACTTCCTCGTAAAGGTCTATAAACTGAGAGGATGCAGTAAGGGATCTGAGAAAGGACCTCGTGACTCCCAGAGATAAGGATTCGAGTAAATCTGAGGCCATACACTGAGTTTTGTTAAATTTTTCCTGACTGCTGCGCTTTCTTTGGGAGGTAGAATAGCGTCTTTGCTGTTCAAGTTCTCCCTTGACTGCCAAGAATTCTTTTTCCTGCTGCAAGAGACCTCTGGGTAAGAAATTTAACAGCTGTGCTCCTGGAGGACATCGTTTCTGGGGTACATGCAAGCAAACCACATGAGTTCAAAGGCTCTTCCTTCTCCAACAATAAACATTTGATCAACTGCTTTTACAAGACACATCCTACTCTGCCCTCAGGGTTTCTCATCGCTGGGCTGTCTGGCTCCAAGGTAACTAGGCTCTTCTGAGTTTATCCTGCTTATCCCCATTATTTATATTCCAGCTTGTTTTGAAATTGTTCCTTAAAACTAAAGTTGTTTGTTTTTAAAATCTTCCCTCCATTGCCTCCCTTACCACCTTAACCTGAACTCAGCGGAGCACACAAAAAGGCAGGGATGAAGACAGGGTAGACTTCTGAGTGGGAAAGGGAGATATGGCTGGGTGGTAGTTTCCACCTTCAGAAGAGCCTGAACATACCAGCTGTAGATGATCAAAATCCCTCTCCCAAGGAAGCCAGTTCATTGGTTTCCAAAGGCCTTGTTTATGTAACTCTTTAATTATAGCATAACCAAATCACAAGTATTTTGCCATGGGAAAATGTAAAGTCATTAGGCAACTTAAATACCACCCCGCCCTTTTCAAGCAGACAGCACAACCATTAAGCAATTAATGCATGTTAAGACATTTCCAATTTTTTGGCACTAATGCCAGTTCAATCATTTGGGGCTGGAGAGCATAGGTGAAACCTACTCATTACACTTCGGGATGGGAAGCGGAGTACCTTATGTGTTTCTTTTTTAAATGGCACTCAGTCTACAGCCCCCACAATGCACAGAACATTAAACTTCTTGCAAAACAAGGCTGGATACTGTTTGACATTGCCTGGCATCTCCAGGACATGTGTGAGTCATACTGGGACTTTAATCTCAGTTAATTGGGTATCTTCCTGTGCTTGTCGATTTCAGGCCTTCTGAATCCTTGGGTTCTGCCGAGATACTGGATTGCAGTTTGTTCATCCGTTTCTATTTCCCACACAAAAACAGCAACCTGCTTTATTGGGAAAGGTGGCTAGCACTGGTGACATTGAGCCCTGTTCTCTTAGTGTGATGGTAAGAAGTGTGGACCGGGAAAGAGATGAAGAATAACAAAGAATTATGTATAATTTGTTCCTGAAAAATATTAGGCCACACAAAATCTTATGCTTTGGCTTCTGTTCATTTGCTCAAAAATCAGCTGTTTCAGTGTCGTCATTGACAGGGATACTTTGTAGATAAAAATTACTTTAGCCCTATGAGAAGCAGGAATAGGCCATTCATTGAAGATCTAATCCAGATTGACCATGTGCTGGGTACTTCTGTAAGTACTGGGGGTAGAGCACAAAATAAGCAAGAAATCCTTAATTGGCCATGGAGTATATTCCTGTGGGGATAGACAGACTACAGAGAAGAAAACAAATCAATTGACTATGATATAACTAAAGTACTAGGAAGAAAATAAAACATGGTAGTGTGATAGATCTTAGGGGGCTATTGTCAGTTGGCTCATCAGATTGGGCTTCAATGAGGAATTGACACTTAACTGAGACCCACACACTCCGTAAAACATCTGGGTCAAGATCCTTTTTTAGGGCGAAGGAACATCTTGTGCAAAGGTGGAAGTTACTGGTTTGGTACCACCCCAGGTAAATACAAGAGAGAGAGAGAAAGAGAGAGAGAGAGGAAGAGAGAGAATGTGTGTGTGTGTGTGTGTGTGTGTGTGTGTGTGTATACACACATACATATGTATGTATATTATCTAAAGAAATGATCATGATATATGTAGGTCCTTACAGATTTGTTATTCCTATTTGAAAGCCAATTGATATTTTTGTGTTTGTTTTCTTAGTTTTGAAGAAGGTGTGATAGAATCATCATAATGCTTTTCTTTCCATAAGTGGGTCCCTTCTTCAGTTTTTTTCTGATTGGAGCCTGTGGACAATACTGAGATAGTTTGGTTTTGAAAACAAAGAGGAAAAAAGGAAATCCTATTACAGAACATACAGGCCTAATGTCTTATGACAGGTGTATGTGTTAGCTTTTGCTGTGTAACAGACCCTCCAAAATATAATGGGTTAAAACACCACAGACATTCAGCCCATGAATCTGCAGATGGGCCCTTTGTGCTGGGCTCGTGTGAGGATTAGTTTAGCAGGACAACTCGGCCTCTGGATTTTGGCTGGCTTTTAGCTGAGGCAAGGGGGTACACTGGACTGTGTGTGTTTCTTTCCACCCCCGAGGCTTAGTCACATGGGTTGGGTTCCAAAAAAGCAAGCAGAAATGTGCAATGACTCTTGAAGACTAGGCTCAGGGTGGGTACAGAGTCCCTCCTACAGCATTCTGTGCATCAAAACAACTCGCAAGGCCAGCCCAGACTCAGTGGCCGGTGAAATGGGTTCCATTTTCACTGGGGACAGCTGCAGTCACATTGAACAGGAGATGGATTTAGGGAGGGGTTAAGAACTGGCCATATTTTAAAATTTTATTTATTTATTTATTTATTTTTTAAAGATTTTATTTATTCATTTGACAGAGAGAGAGAGATCACAAGTAGGCAGAGAGGCAGGCAGAGAGAGGGGGAAGCAGACTCCCCGCTGAGGAGAGAGCCTGATGCGGGGCTCGATCCCAGGACCCTGGGATCATGACCTGAGCCGAAGGCAGAGGCTTTAACCCACTGAGCCACCCAGGCACCCCATGAACTGGCCATACTTTTAAAACTCATCCAGCAGAGTAGGCAAAGGCTAACACGGAAGCCTAGAAGTGCCTGTATTACTTGGGCTGGCAAACATTATTTTTTAAAGACCAGATAGTAAACATTCTTGGCATTTTAAATTGTTATAGTTTCTGTCACAACCACTCTGTTGTGCAAAAGCAGTACAAAAGTGAATGAATGGGCATGGCTGTGTTCCAGTGAAACTTCATTAACAAGGTAGGTAGCAGGCTGGATTTGGCTCATGGACCTATCATTTGCTGACCCCTTGTCTCTAAATTAAGCTACAAAAGCCTTGCCTTTCAAAAAAAAAAAAAAAAAAGAGGCTGGAATATAACGTGACCTCTAATGGCTTCCATCAGACACTAAAAAACTCTCAGAGTCAAAGTTGAGTGACACATCAGACCACAGACCAACGTGTGGAGGAGTTTTTGTTCTCATGGTGCGGGGAGGGCACACCATCCGCTTTTAATACAGCATTTGTTTACGGAGCTGCTTACGTAAACTAAGATATCTATCATTGGTAGAAGTTGGTTGCTGCCTGGATGTAATAATTGCTTATTTCCTTTTGTTTGTTGTGGTTAGTTCACTTTCAAGGAAGAAAGACAAAAATTTCTAAGTAGAGCAAATGCTAAGAGGCAAGAGAAGGGAACTAGTAAAGCAATTAGATAGCTCCTCAAGGGCAGGGATGGGGCCCTTGAAGCCAAATTTGAAGCCAAATTCTCCAGCTGGAAGAGATCCCGGGCCTCCACATGCTTGTTTTTACCCTCAAGGGCACCTGAGAGTCACCTGGGGAGCTTTGCAAAATCCTGATGCCCAGGCCACACCCCAGGGCAATTAAATCAGGCTCACTAAGGGCAGGAGCCAAACATTGTATTTTTTAAACCTTTCCACCTTGTCCAGTAGGTAGCCAGGTTTGAGAACGGAAAATCAGGGTTCTAGCCTTGGCACCTCTCAATGACTCCCTCTGCGGTCAGGTCGGTCCCATGCATGCTGTCCCGGGCATTCACCTAAACTAACCGTCTGAGAACTCATCGGCTCCAGGCCTTTCCTTGCATGAAGCTCTATACTATGTAATTATGTGATAATCTCTCTGAATTGTGACACATCCCTGGGCCTGGAACTTCAATATTTGTCACCTTGAAAAGTTCATTTCCTCTTTTCAAAATCTCATTTCTGTTTTTAGCATTTAGCTCTATGCTTATCCACTCTGCTTGGAGTATTCTATTTTGGAAAATCACTACTGTTTTCAATGGAAGTATTCCTTCTGTTCAGGATAAAAAATGACTAGCCAGAATGATCTTAAGGTGACTTCACAAAGAACATATCCAGCTTTCTAATAGATAGAACAACCTTCTAGTGAAGTATCCTCTGGACATGCCACTAAAGTCCGTATTTTATTTATTCTACTTTAGATCGTTCACTGCAGCAGGTCAAACAGCCTTAGAAACGCTAAAGGATCATAACATTCTGCTGTTACTTTGCTCAGGTGATGAGTAGAAATTTAAGCTACGAAGTAGTTTAGAGATCATGTGGCCCCGTGCCTTCCTCCTTGTTCATACATGAACTAATGACTCAAGAGTTAAGTGGCTCTCTCAGTGCAGGAGGAGAATTTCTCACAACTGCAGTCTCGTGAGGCAGGAGGCCCGTTTTCGGAGGGAAGGCTCCATGGCATTCTCAGGAAACCAAGGCATGCAAGTGGTGTCCTCAGTTCTGTCCTCAGAGAGCCCTTCCTTTTTCTGGGCCCACTTCAGGGACTGTGACTTCCAGAAGCTCCTCTTCGGAACTGTCTCACTCCAGGCATCTCCTCAAATCCATCCTCATGAAATCCTACTTTTCCAGTTTAGTCTCTAGCTGTCCCCTTTGCCCATCTCCTTAGTGATTCTCATCTGCTTGTCTTGGGACACAGAGTGTCCAGACCCTAACCTTCTCCTGGGACAAGCACACAGCAGAGAAGGCAACCAGGAGTTCTCTTAGATAGCAGGAAGCCTGGCTGCTGGAAAAGGGCAGCTGTTTCTTAGTGACTTTTCTTTTCCTTTTTAAAAGATTTTATTTACTTATTTGACAGAGAGAGATCACAAGTAGGCAGAGAGGCAGGCAGAGGGCGGGGGGAAACAGGCTCTCCACTGAGCAGAGAGCCCAATGCGGGGCTCGATCCCGGGACCCTGGGATCATGACCCGAGCCGAAAGCAGAGACTTTAACCCACTGAGCCACCCAGGAGCCCCCTTAGTGACTTTTCTGTGGTCAAGTCTTTTCCCTCTCCGGTGATGTTCCTCTGAAGCCCTTCAAGTAAAGTCATCAGTATCCAAGGGACCAGCAGAGAGACAGACAGGCCATCCATCTGTCCCGAGGCTGATCCTGCACCTGGAAAGGAGTCAGCCCCCAGATTTTTACAGACACTTGAAGTTTAGGGTCAGCAAGCCCGAGCTGGAACCTCTCCATCCTTGCTGCCCCTGAAGGATCAGGGAACAACAACTGCTGGAATGCTGGCTCCAAAGAACACCTTTTTGTGAAAGGAACTTTGAGAGTTTATTTCTAGCATTTGCAACTTTTACACTGCAGACGAACTTTGCTCATCCCATACTTGGGGAAAGGAGCGGCTGTAAAGCCAGCCCATCCAGATTCCAATCAAAGGTATACGGTACCTCTGAAAGACGGAACAGACCAGCTATTAAGTTTGGGCTGGTTAACAAGTTCGGAATCACATTAGCCAATAATCTTATAACCAACAGTAAGTAGTGACTTTAATACACAGTTATTTTAATGAGTATTAAAAAATAGGATGGGATTATCAAATCCATTTTTAATAGACTATTGTTTTTCTTGTTTACTATTTATATTTGAAAAATTTTAAGTATACAGAGAAGTAAAGGGGTAACACAGTAAGAACTTATGCATTCGTCACGTTGATTGAATATTTTTTAATGTTTTGCTATATTTGCCTCATCTTCTTTTCTATGGTAGGTTGGAGAAATTTAGAGATATATTTCCCACCCATCCCCCAAACTCAGTAAGCATCTCTAAAATAAGTACATTTTTCTACATAACTGCAATATCATTATATTATTCAACATTAATAATTTCTTAGCATCATCTCTTATACCCATCCAGTTTCTCCAGTTCCCATAATATTTGGGGGACTTGTTCATTCACATCCAGATTCAATCAAGGGAATCACATCTTGGATCGGGGTGTTATGAATGGACAAGTATCCAGTCCTTTGTTGTTCTGTGAGGGGAAGAAGTTGTAGGGCACCACATCAGTCAGGGAGGACTGTGTAGAAGATAGTGAGATTTGGAAGGGAAATAAAGGACGATATTCAGGCAAGGTGGAAAACATAGATAATTGGGGTAAACTTTTCCAGAAGAGATAGGAAGAAGGATAACGTATGGGCAAGGAGAATGCAGTGGATCAGTGTCTAGAAATAATTATATGAATTATTTACTCGTGTGTGCTGGGCAGAGAAAGTGGTCACAAAGCCAAATCCTGGACATTTCATGGTTTGGAAAGGAAAAGACACAGAAAGAAAGCGAGAGTATTGGAAACAAGGCTGGAAAATTACAACATAATAGTTCCAGAAAGCCAAGAGAAGACTGAGCCTCAGCGTGTCTCTGAGCTGAATGCTGCAGAGAAAGGGAGACCGAAAGTCTGTCCACACTGTGTTGCTTCTTAGGTGTGCAGATTCCTGAGCCAGCTCTAGACCAATTCCATATGCATGTCCAGGAATGGGGGCCCAGGAGTCTGTGTTTTAACATGTTTCCCAGATCTTCTTCTGCATCGTCAAATTTAGGAAGCACTGGTCTACCTCTTGTCAACTTCTGGCCTCAGCATATATCCTGCTTTTGCAAAAGCACATTCAGTCTTTCGTCTTGCTTTCTGTCCATAGCACAGATTTTCCCTATTCTTAAAAAGAAAGGAAAGCAAGGAAGATAAAACACACATCAATCAAACTGGTGGCGGGAGGATTGCCTTGTGTTTTCTGCCTTATGGTTCTTCTTTTGATGTCTCAAGTTATGTGCAACCAGCAACCTACTCTCCATAGACTCACAAAATGTACTGTTTAAGAATCTGAAGTCCATCTTCTGCAGAACCCCACTCCACAGCCTCAAGCAGCAGAATATTCTAAAATTACCAAAATGCCCTACTAATCACTGATTCTCCTTCTTTATTTATGCTCCCTGGGAGCGTTCTTGAGATTTAACTCATTGGGAATTTTAATGAATCAATGTGATACCATTTACATTCTCATGTCCTGTTTGTCACACCTTCCCATTCCACCCTCACCCCCAAACAAGTGCATTTCCCCAGATTCAGTCCCCAGCATGTACTCATTTATTTATCTATTCTGTCTCTAACAGAGATAACACCCTGTGTTTCTATTTCATTACGTACCTGCTGGTGAATGAGCATGGTTCTGCAGGGACCACTGGCTCAATTCATACCTATCAGTTCACCAGCTGGGCAGCACAGGTTAGATGTTCTTCTGTCCCCTGACATCCATGCATCTTCTCCAAATCCTCAGTCTTTCCAACCAGTTCTTTTCTAACTTCCTTTTATCTGTCAGTTGGCTCTCCACAACTCAAGCCTCAAACCTCATATCACTTCAGCCTACATTGCTCGATTATATTTCCTGGTTTACTAAACCCTGGATCTGTTATGCATACATCTGTTTCTTTCCTAGCTTGCTTCTCTGGTTCTTGCCCCGGTTCCATTATACCCATCAAAATATTAAACATCTAGTTCTGATGATACTTTTTAATGGACTTGAACAAAGTATTTAAGAAAAGTTCTAATTAGTCGATCTCTCAGAGGCACAGTTTCCTGGCTTGTAAAAAGGATGGTTTTGAGAACTGTTTACTTTATAGGGCCGTTGTGAAGAAGAAGACTTAATACAGCACTTTCAGGTTATACTTACTATTTTTCTCTATTCTAGCCCTTCCCTAAATGGCTCTTGAGTATCCTTTTACACCAAGATCTGAAAAATCAGTGTTGAGGTCTAAGTAAAACTATGAAATAAATGAAGTCAGGTTCCTCATCTTATTGAGCCCATTTAAGAATTATTTTTCTTCCTGTCAAACCCGTGGTTTCATGTAGGTCTTAATACTGACTGGCTGACAACAGCTGGGCTTGGCAACGTAGGACCTTAAACATGGTCTTCGTGTTTGCATGCACAGGCACATAGCATCCCTCTGGAGAGGAGCTTTGGGGAACAGTCTCACTTTCCCAGCGTCTTTGCAGTCTCTCTTCCACTTTCAAATGAGGTAGCCCCAAAGGACTTGAGATCAAGAGCAGGGCAAGCTGGAGTCAGGATTTCCTACTGCCTCATGCCCCCCACAGGCACGATTCTTCTCTTCTGGAATGAACGGTCAGAAACCAGCACAGGCTGTTCCTGCGTTATTTATGCTGCAGGATCATTTTGAAGCTGGAGGCTGAAGGCCGAAAGGCTCTAAGTCCTTAGACTGTCCAGAGTAAGGTTTTGTACTATTTGTTCATTAATCATTTTAGTGCTGTCAGATCCCTTGAGGAACCCATTATTCCAAAGGCTGTTAATAATCCTTCAAAATTTAGATATGTTGCAACAGCAAAACAGTCTACAAAACCAAAAGGGAAAAATAAGTACCATGAGTGGTGACAGAATGACCTGTGAAGTTATAATCCATTTTAAGGTATAACGCCTTGAACTGAGAATATTCACACTTGTAAGTAATGAAATAAAGTTCAGAAGCTTTCTTTCTCTCTGTCTCTCTCTCTCTCTGTTTCGGTTTTTGTGGAAGTGAAATTGAGAATGTGATTTTGCATAGTAGTGTAATGGAAACATTGTACTTTGTTTGTCTGGGACAATAAATGCAATTTTACCCATTTTCCACAACAAGCAGGAAGAGGAACTAACATTTATGGGGCCACAGAGAGCTTTATACACATCTTAAAATTTAATCCTTATAAAGATGATGATAATATTAAATTACCACCACTGTGCAAATGAAGAAAATTGGGCTCCAAAAAATCAGGAATGTTGTTTAAATGTAAGCAGTAGAGCTGGGTTTGAACTCAGATTTACCTCATTTTAGAAGTCTGTCTTTTTTTTTTCTTTTTTTGCAGTGGCATCCTTTTTCTTTTTTCTTTTATTTATTTATTTTTTAAAATTTATTTTCAGCATAACAGTATTCATTGTTTTTGCACCACACCCAGTGCTCCATGCAATCCGTGCCCTCTCCAATACCCACCACCTGGTTCCCCCAACCTCCCACCCCCACCCCTTCAAAACCCTCAGATTGTTTTTCAGAGTCCATAGTCTCTCATGGTTCACCTCTCCTTCCAATTTCCCTCAACTCCCTTCTCCTCTCCATCTCCCCTTGTCCTCCATGCTATTTGTTATGCTCCACAAATACGTGAAACCATATGATAATTGACTCTCTCTGCTTGACTTCTTTCACTCAGCATAATCTCTTCCAGTCCCGTCCATGTTGCTATAAAAGTTGGGTATTCATCCCTTCTGATGGAGGCATAATACTCCATAGTGTATATGGACCACATCTTCCTTATCCATTCATCCGTTGAAGGGCATCTTGGTTCTTTCCACAGTTTGGCGACCATGGCCATTGCTGCTATAAACATTGGGGTACAGATGGCCCTTCTTTTCACTACATCTGTATCTTTGGAGTAATACCCAGTAGTGCAATTGCAGGGTCATAGGGAAGCTCTATTTTTAATTTCTTGAGGAATGTCCACACTATTCTCCAAAGTGGCTGCACCAACTTGCATTCCCACCAACAGTGTAAGAGGGTTCCCCTTTCTCCACATCCTCTCCAACACATGTTGTTTCCTGTCTTGCTAATTTTGGCCATTCTAAGTGGTGTAAGGTGGTATCTCAATGTGGTTTTAATTTGAATCTCCCTGATAGCTAGTGATGATGAACATTTTTTCATGTGTCTGATAGCCATTTGTATGTCTTCATTGGAGAAGTGTCTGTTCATATCTTCTGCCCATTTTTTTATCTGATTGTCTGTTTTGTGTGTGTTGAGTTTGAGAAGTTCTTTATAGATCCTGGATATCAACCTTTTGTCTGTACTGTCATTTGCAAATATCTTCTCCCATTCCGTGGGTTGCCTCTTTGTTTTGTTGACTGTTTCCTTTGCTGTGCAGAAGCTTTTGATTTTGAGGAAGTCCCAAAAGTTCATTTTCACTTTTGTTTCCTTTGCCTTTGGAGACATATCTTGAAAGAAGTTGCTGTGGCTGATATCGAAGAGGTTACTGCCTATATTCTCCTTTAGGATTCTGATGGATTCCTGTCTCATGTTGAGGTCTTTTATCCATTTTGAGTTTATCTTTGTGTACGGTGTAAGAGAATGGTCGAGTTTCATTCTTCTACATATAGCTGTCCAGTTTTCCCAGCACCATTTATTGAAGAGACTGTCTTTTTTCCACTGTATATTTTTTCCTGTTTTGCTGAAGATTATTTGACCATAGAGTTGAGGGTCCATATCTGGGCTCTCTACTCTGTTCCACTGGTCTATGTGTCTGTTTTTATGCCAGTACCATGCTGTCTTGGTGATCACAGCTTTGTAGGAAAGCTTGAAATCAGGTACGTGATGCCCCCAGTTTTATTTTTGTTTTTCAACATTTCCTTAGCGATTCGGGGTCTCTTCTGATTCCATACAAATTTTTGGATTATTTGCTCCAGCTCTTTGAAAAATACCAGTGGAATTTTGATTGGAATGGCTTAAAAGTATAGATTGCTCTAGGCAGTATAGACATTTTAACAATGTTTATTCTTCTGATCCAAGAGCATGGAATGGTCTTCCATCTTTTTGTGTCTTCTTCAATTTCTTTCATGAGTGTTCTGTAGTTCCTCGAGTACAGATCCTTTACCTCTTTGGTTAGGTTTATTCCCAGGTATCTTATGGTTCTTGGTGCTATAGTAAATGGAATCAATTCTCTAATTTCCCTTTCTGTATTTTTGTTGTTAGTGTATAAGAAAGCCACTGATTTCTGTACATTGTCTGTCTCCTTTTCTTAAGAACATTTTACTGAATCTTAATACTCACACCAAAAAAATACACTAGTCTTTCCTGTAAGGAGCTGAAATCTTTACTTAGTAAACACTTCATGTAATCAGCCCCCAGATCGAGAAATTAAGCCTTACCAGTACCCTAGAACCCCTTGTGTTCCCTCCCACACCCCTGCCCCACAGAAAACTACTGTATTTAATTCCAGTGCCATAGATGACTTTGCCTGGTTTTGAGCTTAAATAGACGGACTCACATAGCAAGTCGTCTTTTGACTTCTTTTGCCCAATCTTAGGTTTTTGGAATTCATTATATCATTATAAGTAGTTGTAATCTGATGATTCTCACTACTGTGTAGTATTTTAGCATAACACACAGTGATATACTTACCGATTTTATGCTACATGAACATGTGAGATATTTCATTTTTGGTGGTATTACAAATAATCCTGCTATGAACATTCTGCATGAGCTTATATAACATTTATGCTGTGTCTGTATCTCAGAGTGGAATCACTGGGTCAGGGGATATGTGTATCATTAGCTTTAGTGAAAAATACTGAACAGTATCCAAAGTAGTTGGACCATTATACTTTTCCATCAGTTATTCTACATATTTGCCAACATTTGTAATTTGTCTTTTTCGATCTGGTATCTCACTGAGATTTTAATTCATATTAAAATTCTGTGCTCTCTTGCCTTTCTTCTTCCACCTGTCCCTATTGTATTTAATGGCTTGCATTTTTGAGGTAGCCAGCCAGAGCTCCTAACTGCATGCTCCCAGATAGGCATAGCAGAAAAAACAATAAGCCCATGAACAACAAAATGGACTGGTTAGGTGAAAAACAGTGTACTAATAACTGTTTCAAAAAAGAACAGAGAGGAAGCAGTTAGTAGGAGGGTGGCAGATTACAAAATAAGCCCCAATTCTCCACCCTATATCCATGCCCTTTTGGCAATATGCCCTTGCTATTCCTCCAATCAAGAGGTAGAGTGTGTTCCCCCAACCTTTAAATATTGACTGGCCTTTCAGTTTGATCAGTAGAATGCAACAGAAATAACAGGGTGCCAGGCTGGCTTAGGTCTCAAGATGTCTTGAGGGCTTCCATTTATTTTCTTGGAATTGCATTGAACCACCAAGAAAAGAAGCCCAGGCTAGTCTTCAAGAGGGTGAGGGACATGTGGACCAGAGCAGAGTTGCTCCAGCTGAAACCATCCTGATGACCTGGAAAGAGACTCATGAGAGATTTCCTTGAGATCAGCTAAGCCTGGGGCAGGTGAGCAGACCACTGGTCAGCTGCAGAACTTACACATGGCTGCTGTTTGGAGCCTCTGAATACTGAGAGGTTGACAGTGTGTCCTGTGTTATACATTTTCCCAAACCATGGGCCCCTGCTTCAGTCTGATACTGGATTTCTCTTCCCCTTACTATCTCCTCTTCCTGGGAAAGAAACTAGTTTTGAATTGGTAGTGTTCTCCAAAGGCCAAGTGTTGGATGACTCTTTGCTTCCTTAATTTAGCTTCTAGTTTGAAGACCCTTGTTGGAGATTTTTTGGAGCAATCTCTTAGTAAAAGCAGGCTGCAAGGAGGGAAGGCCCTGCTGTATAATCTAATTGACTTCTGGCGATGGTTGCACATCAGCTCCCGGGTCCAGCCCAGGAAAGCCAGGAACCGCTTGTGTCAGCACACGCAGCTCCCCTGAACTCTGATGTGTTGCCAAGTAGTTCTACTCTCAGAGCAATCAAACCATCCCTTTGCCGGTGATGAAAATGACTGCCTTTGATGTCTCACCAGGTCTGTGCTGAAGCATTTCTAATAAAGAAAATGACTCTGCAAAAAATCCTTCCTTGGGAGAGAGGCAATGTGGCAGAGTGGGCCCAAGACTCACCCTAAGAGGCACGGGAATCACCTGGCATTTTGTTAAAAGGAAGACTCTGGTCAAATAGGTCAGCAGTGGGGCTCCAGCTACAGCATATTTCAGTAGCCCCTGAGCAATGCTGATGCTGCTGGTGCATGAGCCATGCTTTCAGTAGCTAGGACCTAGAGCACAGATTTTGGACAAATTGGCCTGTGTTCCAGTGGCTTATCGTCTCCCCTTTCTCATCTGCTAATTGAGTTGGTGCAAGATTTATATGAGACTGCATGTAAGGGACTAACCCTAGCCCCTAGCACATAGGACATGTGGAAGATACAGAGTTATTGTCTTAAGCAGAGGTGGAGAGTTGTCCAACATTTAGTAGGAAGTCTCTCTCTTTCAAAATGGATCTTGACCATTCTAAGAATTTTCCTGGGCCCCGTGCCAGGTAGCTATTGGTGTTTTTGAGCCCCATATTCATGTTTTGGCCGCCTTGGAGTCAGCCCTAAAGCAGAGGTAAAGTCCAAATATGGCGCTTTGGTATTGCAGAGGGAGTCTTAATTATGATGAAAAAAGTTTAAAGTGGGGATCATAGGTTACAGTGAATTAGGGTCACCTCTGTAAAACCTGGGCTGTCTACCCTCTTTTGCAGTTTTCCTTCATATCCGGGACCTACGCAGTGTTTAGTTCTGTGCATTTACCCTTACATCATAAGATTAAGTTGAGAGCAGAATGAATCTGCCCTAAGCAAAAATACTCAGCAGTTTTCCAAATTCATTAACCCATGCCAATCAAATAGACATCAGAAAAAAGTCAGGCAAGTATGGTCCAGGAACCAACAGTATAGACATCATATGGGAGTTTATTACAAATGCAAAATCTCAAGTGCCTGTCCCTGAGACCTACTACATTTCTGGGATGGGGCCCAGGGATCTGTGTTTTAACAACCTCTCTAGGTGATTTTGAGACACATTAAAGTTTGCATGGCCTAAGGTCTTGGGCCAATAGTATCAGTTCATTCCTTTTTCTGTGTTAGAATATAGGATCTGAGGCCCTAATCAACAAGCTACAGGCTTGAAATTTGTATTTTAACAAGATCTTTGGGATATTAGCATGCTCACTAAAGTTTGAGAAATAATGCTTAAGCCTAGAGCACACCTTGGGCCCAATCTGCACCCTGGGGGAGTGATTAGATAGGTGGTAGAATGAGGCAAAATACAAATAAATTATTGGAAAAATAGAAAAGTCCAGATTGTGTTGCCTTTGCATTGTATTTTGAAACAAAGAAAAAGGCATAAAAGCTTCAGGCATTAATATTCCGCTGTTTATAGTGTCACTTAACCAAGATCTGGGATATACTGGACTTAAGTGAGTTATAGACTGTGCTCTTGCTGGAAGACATGTAGAACAATTACCATCTTGGCAACAGTGAAGAAAAAGAGTCCTGATTTTCCTGTTCTGTTTCTGTTCAACTCAGATCAGAAGCCAGCAGAAGGGAGGGGGGATAGGTTTTGTTTTTTGGGTATGGGTGAGGCATTCTTTCCTAAACTTTTATTCAATGCCCTGGGTTTAAAACTGACTGCTTCTCCTGGTTCTGATTTTCTTGAAGCCCTAGGTATAGAAAGAGACTTCTCCGATGAGATGATGATGAGGCAGACAGTGATATAAAGCCTTCTGGACAAGATGTTTCAGTGGAAACATCACCGTTTTATCTTGCCCATTATTTATACTGCAAAGAGCTGGCCCCTCAGTCTAGGTCAGCCGCCATGCCTAAGCTCATCTTATATTTTTTTTATAAGATGGGATAAATACAGGGAAAGCTGGTATCTGATCGAGATCTGGTACTGGAAGCATTATCAGAGGGTATAATAGTTTTAAAATTTATTTTTAGTTTCAAAGTTATTTATATAAACATATATAGCAAGCACTGACTTAAGCATATAAATCTCATCTGCTTCCTTGTCCAAGTTCTCCCAGCAGTGGATACCAAGTACCAAGATGTGATTAACCATGCAAGGGTATTAGAGGAAATGCTTGAGAGAAAATGGGGAGTGAACCCGGCAAGGCTGGGAGAGCGGTCAGACCAAGATGCAGGTCTGCCTCCTAGGAGGAGAAAAGGGAGAAAGGAAGGTTGGAGGGAAGCATCCAAGACCACTGTGCAGTCTAGTGGAGATTCAGTAACGTTATCACAGGAGTCCCATTTCCCCCCAGATATGGGCCTATCTTAATATTCCTACCATACTCAGTCACTGACTAGGAGCTGATGTGGTTCAAGGAAGGTGGTGAATGTCTGTAGCAGGTGGGAGCCTCCACCAGTGTCTCAAAGCCATTACTTTCCTCTTCTTTTGCCTCATCAAAAACATCCAGTGGTGCCTGCTATTTAAACAAACATATACCAGTCAATTCAGCATCTCATGGAGGGTTTCATAAATATGAAATACAGCCAACCTGCACCCTTACTTCAGACTTACCATGCTATTGGAGCAAAGTCCCAACTCTGTATTTGCATGAATGTTTTATGTTCTCTTTGGAAAAATAATAATAAGAACTTTTAAAAAAAGATTTCATTCATTTATTTGTCAGAGAGAAGAGAGAGAGTGTGCACAAGCAGGGGGAGCAGCAGGAGCACAAGCAGAGAGAGGCAGACTCCCTGCTGAGCAGGGAGCCGGATGTGGGACTTGATCTCAGGACCCTGGAATCATGACCTGAGGCAAAGGCAGACGCTTAACCGACTGAGCCACCCAGGCATCCCCATAACAATAAGAACTTTGTAAAACTTGAATAATAGAATTGTCATTCTTTTTTCTTTAATATGTTTTTCAAAATTTATTTATTTGAGAGAGAGAGATGGTGGAAGAGCGTGAGCAGGGGGAGGGGAGAAGGAGAGGCAGGCTCACCGCTGAGCAGGGAGCTCAAAGCAGGGCTCATTCCCAAGACCCTGGGATCATGACCAGAACTGAAGGCAGGTGCTTAACCGATTTATCTGGGGGGAAATGAGCCACCCAGATGCTTTGGAATTGTCATTCTTATCTAAAGTGTTGAGTGTTGTTGGATAGCCTTCAAGAGGGTAAGAGACCAGTGTGATAGAGACAGTGTGAAGCGATATGTATCCTGCCTTGAAATATCAACAGACTGTTGGTGGTTAGGATTTTTTGAGCAGTTCTCTGAGGTTTCCTTTAATTCTCCTCTGACATACCTACCTGGAGGAGACTGTTGCACATTTTTCAATGAAGTATATTTAAAAAGACACACTGTGTGTACCTTACTACAGATGTCTAATTTCAATTTTGATAATATCCTAAAGAGCCTCGGACTGGGAATCAGGAGAACTGAGTTTCTCTTTTGTGAAACGGTGTTAATAGTACTTGATTGCAATTCACCTGACAGACTAGTTTTCCTTGTTGAAGACACTGAAAAATTTGAAATATCAGTCAAAGAAAAGGTGAGTGCTTGAGTTGGACTCAAGTCCTGTTAAGGAAAATAATTTAAAGGCACAAGTAGATTAGAACTGGAAACAGAAAGACACCAACCCCCAGGCCCCATCACCCCGAAAGAGTAGAACCAGGGGTTGGCTATTATGTGTCTTCCAGTTTTACCTTTCAGTTTGTTCAGACTGGCAGACCCCTATCTCTTCACATTCCCCAGTTTGAATTCTGGCCTGTTGTGGGAGGTCACCCTTCATGGACGTCCCTTCTGCCAAGAGGAGCCCAGGGCTGTTTCCTTAAGAAGCAGCTTTGGACCAGGGTATTTTAGTAAGAAAGGAGAAACGGGGCATGATTGGCCCCTATATTAATCCAACAGACGCAGATTATAAACTGGCCAGGTGACATCATTGAAGGAAATCATATAGTTGAATAAAAGTCTCAAAGCATGACCTAGTCCTTCTCCCTGCAGCCCACATGACCTGGTAAAATCACAGAACTGCCATAAACCCCAGTTTTCTTCCTGGGAATAAAAATGGGTTAATGCGGGGGGGCGCCTGGGGGAGCTCGGTTGGTTAAGCATCCAACTCTTGATCTAAGCTCAGGTCTTGATCTCAAGTTCAAGGTTAATAGGAAATTTAAATCAGATAATTTACATGAAAATAGGTTATGAACTCTGAGATGCAAAGAACAATCACTAGAGCTTAAAAAAGAAAAGAAGTAAGGAAGCTCAGTCAATAACCTGCTAAGAAAGTAATATACCCCGGTGAAGAAATTCACTCGGTGAGTAGAAAACATGCCAAATTCAAAAAGGCTTTTTAATTATAACATACAAAATCTTTGACACATTAAAAATAGGTATGATAACGGTTGATTAAGCAGTACTAGGATGACTGAAAAGGCTATCCACTCATCTTTTCATAAAAGATAACTGGCAAAGTTAGGATTCCTTTTAACAAAGAATTGAGTGAACCTTTAGAAATAAAAAAAAAAATCAGATTGTAAATTCGGAAGCACTGGTCTCTGTAAATGTGATCTCCTTTTTTTTAAATTTTTTTTGTAAGATTTTATTTATTCGTTTGACAGACAGAGATCACCAGTAGGCAGAGAGGCAGGCAAAGAGAGAGAGGAGAGGAAGCAGGCTCCCCGCTGAGCGGAGAACCGGATGTGGGGCTCGATCCCAGGACCCTGAGACCATGACCTGAACCAAAGGCAGAGGCTTTAACCCACTGAGCCACCCAGGCACCCCTGTAATCTCCTTTTTAAAAGCTGTGTTTTCAAAGGCTGGCTGGTTGGCAGACAAGCAAATCTCAGAGCATGTTCATGAAAGAACACACTTAGCACATGAAGACTTGGAGACAGGATGCTTGTGTCCTGTGCTACTCGTCACTGGCTGGCTGATGCAAGTTTATTTATTCCCTCCCCTAGGCCCCTGATTTCTCAACGTAATACTGTCGATAGCTCAGGGCTAGTGCTAATGCCCCTTCCTCCTCTGACCTACTCTGATTCCAAAGAACCTCATCTGATCATGACCTCAGAAACCATTTTCATTTCAGAAATGTTCCGTAACATTAAAAAGGTTAGACATGATAGCATGGGTATAATGGTGATCTAATTGTGTCATGACAGTGTTGTAACAAATCGTCCCCGAAACTTGGTTACGTAAAACAACCACCATTTATTTTCACAAGCCTATACGTGGCCTGGGCAACTTGGCCGACATGACCTGCACTTGGTTCATTGTATCTGCTCTCACCCATATTCCTGCAGGAAGCTGGAGTATAGCTCAGGGTGGTTGGTCTGTGTTGGCCTAGGCTGGGACAAATAGAATGGCCCAGGGCCTCCCTCCAGTGGCTGGTGTCTCTGATCTTCCAGCCGACTGGTCCAGGCTTATTCACATGTCATGGAAGTTTCCGAAAAGAGAATGGGAACATGCAAGACCTTTTGAGTCTAGGCTCAGAACTGGCACGTTGTCACTTCCACGGCATTTTCCTGACCAAAGGAAAAAACCTGGTACATTCATAGGCGAGGAAGTATACTTCACCTCTTGATAGGAAGAGTTACAAAAAGTATTGCAGAGTGCATGGGAACAGGCAACAATGCAGAACTGGGGAAATTTTGGCCACCAAATTGTAGTGGGATAGGCCTATATGATTCTTTCGGAAACATTTTGCAATGTGTATTTTCAAATTAGGCAGTTTTAAGCTTCACTTGCTGGTAGCCAGGAGAATCATAAGTAGTGGGAAACTGTTCATCTTTCTAGAAAATCCTCAGAACAAACATAACAGACACATGGCTTTTGCCTAAGGAACAGCAGCTTATTGGCTTATTTACACATTTTCAAAAGAAACGTTAGCTTCCCTGTGATCCTAAAAGGTCTTTGGTTTTTTTCAAAGTTTTTAAATGACAATCCAGAGGTTTTTTTTTCCTAGTGCCATATTCCCTGAAAATGGCAACAGACACAACTAACTTCATCAGAACAGGAGCTGAGAAAGTGCCACCGTGCCAGCTATCGAAACAAGGGCCCTGAAGCTCCTGTTCCTTGTGCACGAGTGCAGCTACAGAACACCCCCACGGTTGGAGAAAGTCCTGATGGAGGACATGGGTAGGTCTAAAGCTACCTGGAGAGAAGGGGCCAGCCCAGGTCTCAGTGAAGGAACCAGACACCCGAGAGAAAAGATGACTGTCCAGAATGGACATTGTGACTCACACAGTGTAGCCCTAGTTCTCCCTACAACAAATTCACTCAGTGACCTTGGGCAACTCATTGCTTAGCACTAGTTTATTCTTCTGGAAAATGAAGGTTAGATCAAGTCCCCTGAAACTCTCATGCATGCATGAATCCCCTGAAGATCTTGTGAAAATACAAATTCTGGTGCAGCCGATGGTTGAGGCCTGAGGTGTTGCATTTGTTGTTGTTGTTTTGTTTTTATTTTTTCAGTGTTCCAACATTCATTATTTATGCACCACACCCAGTGCTCCATGCAATACGTGTCCAATTGTAACCAGTGATGCTTATGCTTCCGGCTCATGGCCCTCCCTTAGTAGGAAAGAATTAAATCATTGTGTACTGCCTGCCACAGAAAGGAACCTTTCAAATTCCTTATTGGAATCTCCTCTCTAAGATACTGTCTAGCTCCTAGAATCCCTGAGGTTGGAGAAAAGCCCCATTCCCATTAGCAAAGGAGCCCTAGTGCCCATGGCTCTTTAAGAATGTAATCGTCTTTTGAATTGTTTTATAAAACAACAAAAATGACTTAAGAGTAACTTCACAGTTTCCTTGTAAGGAAAGGTTTGCTTCTTGTCTAATGGCCTATATGAAAGGAAGAGATCTTATAGCTCAGATATTCCATTCAGTAGAGACTGGGTAGTCTTTACATCACCTTAAATGACCTCCCAAGGCCACTCTCTACAAATGTTAATTGTACACAGTAAAATATGGCTATTCTTGATACCGTGGCTATTTTACTTAAAACTGGCAAATGAACAGAGAAACAGCACACAGTCATATACCAGTGAGACTGCCTCAGTAACTGGCTGACTCTGGATTTCCTCGGGTGGTTGAGTACAGTGGCTAGTAGGAAAATACACTGCATACGTGGACCGTGAGTTTTGTGTGTGTATGTACTATATAACACCATGCAACTCACTTCTTCCAAGTCCCACAGTGTGCTGTCTAGCTCACAGATCATTAGTCTTGAGTCTAAGACCGGCTGCTTTCTCATGAACCGAGCAGTGGGTACTTTTAGTGAGCAGTACTACCAGATGTGGTGCCATGGAGGGCCTCCTTAATGCAAGCCATTCAGTTTGCCCTAAATGGGTGGGCATGTTTTCTGCATATACAACTTGGATTTCAAGGCTGGAAATAGTAATGCTAAGGAAGCCAGAGTACAGAAGAAAAGAATAAAAGGTCAAAGGACTAAAACCAACAGGGAAAGGCAATTACAAGGTGTATTAATGTATACTATGCAGAAGGAGGGATTTATTACACTTTCAAGGTTGTGTTGTGTTTTTGAGGATTTTTTTTTTTTTTGCATGAAATGTAAGGGGTATAGAACTGATATTTGTCAGTCTGAATTGGGTTGCAAAGAATAAAGGGAGCTTTTAGAAAGTGGGCAGCTGCAGCAGAGCCTGAAGCCATGGTACTTGATACTGCAATACACTCTCTCCCAGTGATTCTGGGCAGCTTTTGAGAACAGCAGGCAAAGCATTCAGGGCAGAGAACAATGGCAAATGTCAAGAATGAAAAGGAATCTAGAGTTTAAAAGACTGTTGATTGACAAGTAGGACAGATCAAAGAGAGAAACTCATATCAAGTATTTATAATTCTAATTCTGCTAGAGCTCGGCAATCATAAAAAAGGAAGCTAACAACAACAAGAAAGCTGGTGGCTTTCAATCTGAGAAACAAACAGGAGAAACTGGTCTGTGACTCAAACTTCATCATTTCATCCATTCTGATTTTTTCCCCACTGTGTATTTCATTACTCAACTAATCACTGAAAAGGAAATTTAAGTGTGTTTGGATTTTTTTTTTTTTGCCTCAAAATTATACAGTGGAAATATTTCTGGAGAAGCACAAGATGGGGGTTCATGTATAATCCACTGCATATCAGGCATCAGAGACCATGTCTAAGCATGAGCTTTTATGATCTGTGGGACGAGTTTTGGGAGACGCAGGATTCTGAAAATTCATCATCCGGGCCCACTGGGCTTGCTTTCAGTTCCCTGTCACTTTCATTCTCTGTCCCATAGAGGCATCCATATACAAGACTTCCTCATGACAGATTGGGAGGTAGGGTTAAAGGAAAAACCCTGTTTTTGGAAACTTGCTCAGGCTTGTTCAGGACCAGGGTGGTTTAGAAGCCCAGAGAGAAATGTTGAAATCAGTCATTGCAAAAGAGCTGTTGCAATAAGTAACGAACAAAAACTGAAAGAAAATCTCTTTCCTCCCCAAAGTAAAAATCTACCGTAGAACTTGTCTAAACAGATCCTCATAATAGAACTTTTTAAAAGGCAACATAAACTCAAGTGCTTCCCACAGCCAAGGCCAGAACCTCTGGCTATCATCGATTGATTCATTCATTTAGGAAGTATATCTATTAAGACACAGTATGTGGCAAGCATAGCCTTGGACATTGCTAAGGAACAGGAACATGATGACCCCCTTCATAGTCCTTAGACATCAATTCAGATGTCACCTCCTCAGAGAGTCATTGTCTGACAGTTCAGTCTCACCCCTTTTTACCTCCGTCATTTTCTGCCCTGGTTATGTCCATTGTAGTTCTTGATAAACCTGACTTGTGTCATTTTTTAGTGACATCCACTACTGTGAAAGACCCGTCTGAATTATTTACTGCTGTGTCCCCAGTCTTTAGAACAATGCCCATCTACAATAGCATCCCCAAAAAATGTTTATTAAGGAAAAGAAGATGGAGCAAACCATCCCATAGCCTTCCTGTTCAAATAAAACATCATGCACAAAAAGAAAACTACAAAACAGGAAGTAAAAGATCTGTAAGAAAAATCAGTAGATTACTATAGGATTTAAATGCTTAAAAGATGACTACAGAGTAAGACCATCAGAGAAGACTTTCCCCAATTCCTAAAACCTTCCATTTGGTTTTGGATTCAAATCAGTATGCAAGAACTCGAATAAAGCAATAACTCTTATATAAAAATGATATTCTGGCAATAACATATTCTAATCAATAGAAAATTAAATTATCTAGAAATTACTGTCTTGAAATTATCCAAAATGCACATGGGAATTGAATATGTATCAAAGGAGGCATTTTAAGTCAGTGAAGAAGTGTCAGGTTATTTAATAAAAAGTACCATGAAAACTGTTTTGTCTTCCTTAAAGTTTGATGTCTTTCTTACTCTTTATCCCCATACACACAATGCACAGTTAACATAATTAAAAATAAGGTTCTACAAGGGAACATGGGTAATTTGTAATGTAATTTGTAGTGGGATACTTAGATTACTTTCTGAGGAAGATTTAAATATCTAAAGAACAAAGTCAAAAGAGAGAATCAGCATGGACAATATTTGTAGTATGTATTATAGAGATCTAAATTCCTCAATATATAAAGAAGTTTTATTAATAAGAAACATAAATGAATAGAGAAAGTGAAGCAATGAGCCAAATAGGAAAAGAAATACAAAGGGTTTACAATAAATGAAATGAAATTCAGTCTTACACATAATTTAAAAATGCAAAATAACAATGAGATATGATGTCTTACTTTTAAAATAGCAGAATATAATTGGAGGTTCTCATTACATCATGTCGATGAGGCTATGGGGGAAATATACATTCAAATGTTAAGTATAAAAATGAATTGCTATGATCTTTTTGCAAGGTAATTTGACAACATCTATGAAAATTAAAGCAGGTTTCTTTAGTCCCACTAAACTGCTGTACCTTTTTCTTACATATACTTCCGTATATACAAAAGCATGGTAACGATGAGACAGAGAGAGGGAGGAAGAGAAGAGAGGAAGGAAAAAAAAGGGGGAGGAAAGAAGAAAAGAAAGTATTTAAAGGAGAAGAGGAAGCAGCAGCAGCAGCAGCTGCTGCTAACTGTTCATTTACAGAGACTGTTTATCCACATGGTAGAATAGTACACAACAGTCAAAGGAAGTAGATGTGGGGATGTTGACAGAGAAAGATAACAAGAATATCAGAAAAAGGTGAGATAGGAACTGTGTTAGAAACCATATTAAAAAGAAAATATGCATAGATTCTGGATGAAGAAGTAAGAAATTATTCTGGTTATTATGTGATTGTCATTCAGCTAGAAACCCATCCTGCCACACTCTGCACTGATGAAGGAGCTGGGATGCTATAAAACACACTTCTCCTTTGCTGTTTGGCTCCCTGTTAAGTTCTGGTCACAGATCACTCATCATGGTTCTCTTTGGGAAGTAAGACTGGAGCTTGGTGTGGTAGGGGTAATGTTTCCTTTAAAACATAAGTCACATCAGTGCAAGTTGAGAATGTTGGACTTCTAATAGGTGTGCATGCAACCCCAGTATTCCCAGTTCCTGAACCTGGTAGGTATCCATGGCATCCTCTTTTTAGAGATATTTCTCAACTTTTCCCAGATTCGGTATCCGCATAGGCAGCCATACTAGTTGGATAAAATGATAAATAGGATGGATTAGTGAAAGAACAAACTTTCAATTAAAAAAAAGGAGTTGAGAATGCCAATCAAATATTTTAGCCATTGGAAGACAAATAATAGGTAGTAAGGCGATGTTTTTCAAATATTTTTAACCCACAGGGAAAATTTGTATTTGGCATTAGAAGAGAGCGAACATACACACAAAGAGAAACAAAAGTTTCATCAAACAACACCTTAACGTTATTGCATGTAATTCACTTTGATATTTTTGATCCCTTTTCATTCCATTCCATTATAATTAGAAAAATGACCCCCAGCTTTATTTCACACTCTATAATGGTATGAAACCTACAATTTGAACAACACTGGCATAAAAGAATGCATATAGACTATCTAATCAGATTGACCTTGGTCTTAAATCCAGGCTGACCCACTTAAGATTGTTGCTATAGTAGTTCTCTTAATTTTGCCCCATGTGTAAAATGGGCCATTTAATACTTAGATGGTTGAAGAATGAACTTGCATAATGTGTGTAACATGTGTAATGTTGTTTGGTCCATGGTTGGCATCAGTGGTCCACTTTTCCATTTATTAAACAAAGATTTGTTGAAAGAAGTTGATGTGGTTCATGGCTTCTTGTAGCTTATTTTCTTGCTGTGCATTCAGTAAGCTGAAAACTACTACTGGACCATGCTATCAGGCCATAGTGAGGGTCATATTCACCATTACTTCCCACAGTCTGTCAAAGAGACTAGGAGCTTGTTAGCACAAAGGCAGTAGAGAGGAAGCTATATCCATCGGAGAATGCATTTGTCATGGAGTCTGATTCTCTTATGACAGTGGTTCTCAATCACAGATAACTGTGTCCTCTAGGGGATATTTTTTGTTGGGGATGTTACTAACACCTAGTGGGTAGAGGCTAGGGATGCCAGTAAACAACCTATATTGCACAGGATGGACCCCCACAACCAACAATTTTCTGTCCCCAAGTTTCAGTAGGTCCAGATTGAGAAAGCTTATGTTATGGGAACTGAACCACTCTGATTACTGGTGATTCGAGGTGCCCTTAGACTCTTAGTGTGGGAATCATTCTCATGTGCTTGGGCAAGTCTCCAAAGTTCTCAGTTTCAATTTTATCATCTTCAAAATGGATATAGGAATATCTGCCTTACCTCTATAATTGGTTGAGATGTGCAAACCAATCCAAAGTTGAAAAGCTTTAAGAATTAGAGGTAGGTGGCTAATTTCAAATGGGTACTTTTTATTAAAATTTTTATTATTATTGGCCTTTTCATAAAATAAAAAATTGTCAACAGACATCAAAGATTTTCTTACTTAAAAGAGATATATCAAAAATATAACATTGGTATAATTATGGCACCAGCACCCAATTTTCATCACTAGGAATATGGCTCATTTGGAAGGTTTGCATTATAACATCATGGTTTCAGAAGAGAATAAAAATTAAATTAGTGTCCTAATAGTGCCAACATTCCAAATAACTGATGTAAAAATAAACAAAGAATATATTATGGTTACACATTATTCATTCTGTTTATAGATACTTCCCTTTTCAATACTGTTCTGGACCCAGGGAGCCAATAAAACAAACCATGCCAAGAATTACAAATTGTGTATTGCTCAGTACTTGACATTTTCTGAAGTTATCAAGGTTCATTTAAAAACTGACTTGCCAGTAGCTGTTATAGAGCATTGTGGAGATGAGTTGGTAATTTCTTTTTCTTTATGCTCTTACCTCGGTCTTGGTGCCTCTCTTAGAGAACAATTTGTCTTGTAGCTTCATTCATTATGCTAGTCTATTCATCTCCTTTGTAAGCCCAGTACATACTCTGATGGTGAGTCCAGAGAGAGGAAAATCTTGTCTTACTCATCTTGTAGCTTTGCAAGGAGTGGGTGTGCCATGCAACCAAGTGAACTGAGTTCTGTGAGCATTTAAGAGAGCGCTCCTCACTTTCAGTCTTTCCTTGCTTCCATCTATGCAGAGATTCTTGGTGAACACTTCTGGAAGGAAATGAATATGGTCCCTGTCCTTATGTAGCTTATACTCTCTGTGCCACCAATAATTTGAAAATTGCTGCCAGGTTATGCCATCAGGTCATAATCAAAGCCACACTTAACATAGCTCTATGCTCTTTTTTGAAAACTAAGCTTCCCATTAGCCTTTTCAGTGGAACATCATGGATCAGAACAAACCCTGCAGCTCAGAGTAAGTAGGAGTGATTTCCTAAGTCTCCGCTGTGGGAGGAACAGGGCTCTGCGCTGGGGTGGGGAGGGGTGGTGGAACCTGAACAATCAATGTGAGTGAGAATGGCAGTAGGGCAAAACTTAAGAGCTGATAGATTGGTGACTTTAAGAAGTTACTTAAGCCAAAGGTCTTTCTTTGAGTTAAACTGTTCTTTGAGACCCTTTCCAAAAATCTAATTAAAATATGAACAAAGCCAGTCTTGATCAATGCAACCAAGCTTTCTTTCAGTGCTTATAAAACACTTAAACCTGTAATCTACTGGATTCTGGGATTATAGGAATGAAGAAAACTTGGTCTCTATCCTTAAAAAACCCACAAGGATTCAAGGATGTCTACAAATAATGACCTAAAGTGGGATAAGTGCTAGGAGAGGGATATGAGAGCACTTGACTGCATCTGGCAGTATCGTAGAATTGGTGATATTTGAAAGGAGATATAAGACAAGGAATAACTGGCATCAGGGCATGTGGTCATGAGTTGCAGTGACACAAATAGAGAAGCATGACTCCTATCAGAGGCTGCGTGTACATAATCCTGGAGATGTTGGCAGGGCCAGAGCTTGAAGAACTGTGTATTCTGGGCTGTGTTGTTTAGATTTCATAGAATGCATCAGCTGTTCCCAAACTTTGGCATTTTATGCATTGATAGATTGTCCCAAATTAAGTGGGTTGCTCACATAGGGTGTCATTTTTTTCTTTTGTCATTTCATGGCATTAGGAAATTAATGTGGCATCTACCACCATAATCTGTAACAAAAATTCCTACTGAATAATATTTTGTATCTTGTTCTTACCTTCCTGGTCATACTTAAAACTGCACTTTCCAGACTTCTTTAATTTAGGTCAGGCTATGTGACTTTTTCTGGCCAATAATCTGGGCTACAGGTCACTTCAGAGCTGAGATAGAAAATAGCTCTATTGTATCTTCCATCTCTCTCCACAGTGACCCTGAAGGACCACATGTTTTAGGTGGCATTGCTACAATGTGTAAGCAAGTACAAGTATATCTTGGAGATATTGTGGGTTTGGTTCCACAGTGTCCCAATAAAGTGAACATTGCAGTAAAGTGAGTCAAATGAATTTTTTGGCTTCCCAGTGCCTGTAAAATTATGTCTACACTATATTCAGTTAAATGTGCAATAACTTTAAGTCTTAAAAAGTATACATACCATAATTAGAAAATACTTTCTTGCTAAAAAATGCTAACCATCATCTAGATGTTAGTGAGTTTTAATCTTTTTGTAGGTGGAGGGTCTTGCTTTGTCAATGATGGCTGCTGACTTACTAGGTTGATAGTTGCTAAAGGCTGAGGTGGCCGTGGCAATTTCTTAAGACAACAGTGAAGTTTGCTGCATTGATTGACTCTTCCTTTCTTGCAATTTCTCTATAGCATTTGGTGCCATTTGGTAGCATTCTATCCATGGTAGAACTTCTTTGAAATTGGAGGGAGTTCTCTCAAACTCTACTGCTACTTTATCAACTAAGTTTATTTAAGATTCTGAACTTTTTGTTGTCATCTCAACAGTTTTCATGGTGCCTTCACCGGGAGTAGATTCCATCTCAAAATTACTTTCTTTGTTCATCTTAGGGAGTGATTCCTCATCCATTTAAGTTTTATTGTGATATTGGAACAATTCAGTCACATATTCAGGCTCCACTTTTAATTCTTGTTCTCCTGCTATTTCTATCACACCTGCAGTTACTTCTTCCACTGTAGTCTTGAACCCCCAAAGTCATCCATGAGGACTGGAATCCAACTTCTTTTAGACTTTTGCTCATGTTGATATTTTGACCTGCTCCCATGAATCACAAATACTCTTTAAAAAAAAAAATCTTATTTATTTATTCGACAGAGGGAGAGATCACAAGTAGGCACAGCAGCAGGCAGAGAGGGGGGGGAAGCAGGCTCCCCGCTGAGCAGAGAGCCTGATTCGGGGCTTGATCCCAGGATCCTGAGATCATGACCTGGGCTGAAGGCAGAGGCTTAACCCACTGAGCCACCCAGGTACCCCACAAATATTCTTAATGGCATTTTGGGTGAGTCCTTTCCGAAAGTCAGAAGGTTTTCAGTTTACTTTGGATAAAATCAGAGGAATCTCTGTCTATGGGAACTTGGAAGCTATAGCCTTGGAAGCTATAGCCTTATAAAATGTATTTCTAAAATAATAAGACTTGAAAGTTAAAATTACTTCTTGATCCCTGGGCTGCAAAGTGGATGTTATATTAGTAGGCATGAAAACAACAGTAATCTCCTTGAACAGCTCTATCAGAGTTCTTGGATGACCAGCTGCATTGTCAATAAGCAGTAATATTTTGAAAACAATCCTTTTTTCAGCAGTAGGTCTTAATAGCAGGCTTCAACTATTCAGTAAACCACGTTGTAAACAGATGTCCTGTCTTCCAGGCTTTGTTGTTCCATTTATAGAGTACAGAGTAGACTTAGCATAGTTTTTAAAGGCCCTGGGACTTTCTGAATGGTGAATGAGCATTGGCTTCAACTGCAAGTCACCAGCTGCATTGACTCCAACAACAGCCTGTCCTTTGAAGATTTGAAGCCAGGCATTGACTTCTCATCTCTAACTATGAAAGTCCTAGATGACATCTTCCTTTGTAAGGCTATTTCATCTATACTGAAAATCTGTTGCTTAGTGCAGCCACCTTGATTAATGAGCTAGATCTTCTGGATGACTTGCTACAACTTCTACACCAGCACTCATTGCTTTACCTTATAGTTTTATGTTATGGAGATGCTTTTTTTCCTTAAACCTCATGAACCAACCTCTGCTAACTTCAGCCTTTTCTTCTGTAGCTTCCTCACATTTTTCAGCCTTCATAGAATTAAAGAAAGTTAGAGCCTTCTTCCTCTGGATTAGGCTTTGTCTT
Source organism: Enhydra lutris kenyoni (assembly GCF_002288905.1). Lineage (NCBI taxonomy): Eukaryota > Metazoa > Chordata > Mammalia > Carnivora > Mustelidae > Enhydra > Enhydra lutris. The sequence goes on along the minus strand of NW_019154090.1, from coordinate 36,687,721 downwards.
GAGGGGAATGTTGTGGCTGGTTTGATCTTCCTTCCAAACTACTCAAACTTTATCTGTATCAGCAATAAGGCTGTTTTGCTTTCTTATCATTCATGTGTTCACTGGAGTAGCAATTTTAATTTCCTTCATGAACTTTTTCTTTGCATTCACAACTTGGATAACTGACCCACAAGGCCTCCTTTTCGGCTCATCTCTACTTTTGACATGGCTTCCTCACCAAGCTTAATCATTTCTAGCTTTTGATTTTAATTGAGAGATGTATGACTCTTGCCTTTATGTGAACACTTAGGGTCCATTGTAGGCTTATTAACTGACCTAATTTCAATATTGTTATGTCTCAGGGAATAGGCCTGAGGAGAGGAATAGACACAAGGAAAATGCCAGTTGGTGGAGCAATCAAAACACATACATTATCGATTAAGTTTACCATCTTGTGTAGATGTGGTTCATGGTACCCATGGATAATTACTATAGTAACATCAAAGATCCCTGATCACAGAGAACCATAACAAATATGGTAATCATGAAAAAGTTTGAAATATTTTAAGGATTATCAAAGTGTGGGGTGCCTGGGTGGCTCAGTTGGTTAAGCGACTGCCTTCGGCTCGGGTCGTGATCCTGGAGTCCTGGGATCGAGTCCCGCATCAGGCTCCCTGCTCAGCAGGGAGTCTGCTTCTCCCACTGACCTCTCTCCTCTCATGCTCTCTCTCTCTCAGGTAAATAAACACAATCTTAAAAAAATAAAAAAAGAATTATCAAAATGTGTCACAGAAAAGACGCAAAATGAGCACATGCTATTGGAAAAATGGCACCAATAGACTCATTGGATGCGAGATACAACAAACTTTCAATATGTAAAAAAGATACTGTCAATGAAGTACAATAAAGTGAAGCACAATAAAACAAGGTATACTGATAGTCTAAAGCCCTGCATCACTGCTCGGAAAAATGGATCTTGGGAATGCCAGTAGATCAGCAGCAAACTTTTTGTTAGAGATCAACTTCCGTGTTAAGCCTCTAAGGTTTGAGGATCCGTTTGTTACTGTACCCAAGCAAGCCTCTCCTGACTAATGTGCAGTAATTTTATAAGGAGAATATATTTGCAAATTATTTGACCAGAAAAAAATAACCCTAGAATAATGAGTAATCCTTCAATTCGGTAAGTTTAATATAATAGAGAACTCCCTATATTTTATGTTTTCATTTGACTTCAAATTAAACTAAGGCCAACATTATTCTTTAAAATAGATTATAGATGGAAAGAGGGGAACTGAAGGGCTTGAGGTGGGAGGTTTTATAGATTTATAGATTTATATTTAGAAAGACCAATCTACTGCTTATCAAGGGTGAGTTGCAGATACCAATGAGAAAAGAGGATGTCAAAGATGTTTCAGATGAGCCATGGATGAGATCAATGTAGTGTGTAGAAAGAGAAAATGTGGCTTACTGCCAGGAAGAATTGGCTCCACATCTATCTGTGCTGGTGTCTTGAGGGTGATAAAAAAGTATTTCTTTCCAGAAGATGCCAAATTTTAAAAAACTGCTTTTGTGTGCTTCCCCTACCACCTGCTCTTGCTGGACACTTGCCTGAGTCAGTACATCACTTGGGCCCTCGGTCATCCTAGCACTAAGCTCCAGTGCTTTCAGAGAACTACCTAATTGGCTATACAGCATGGATTATTCTAAATCAAAAGCTTAATATGGAAGCTTTCTAAGAAAAATATATTCAGAGTTTGTGTTCTATCATTGATTATAAATTTTGACTCTCCTATGTAGACAATCTAGTTTAGAAGAATGTTTTGAAAGCATACGTATAAATATATATAGTTTTAATTGCAGAGCTTTATTTTAATGCAAATATTATTCTCCAAGTAACAAAGGGTCTATAATACCAATTTAGTGTCTTAGAGTAGTGCTTTCCAGTGGATATCAAATAGCAAGTGGCTTTTTGGTTATAGACTCTGGATTCTATGTTAGAATATTGGGAGCTTAAGTGAGAAAAGGGTGTGAATACCAATAAAAAGCCATATTTCATTGGGCATAACCAGATTGCCCCTTTACCCATAGTACTCTTACCTTTCTAGCTGAGTTCAAGAGAGAAGCAAAATGCTTCTAGTCAGCTGGACATTTTCTCTTGCCACCTAGACAGCCAGAATTCTATACAGGTTAGGATGGAAGAATCCTGACTGTCATACCAGTTCTAGCTTTATTTTTTCATTTGAAGCAGGCATGGCCAGCATTTTGTCAGCACTGCCAAGAGGAGATCTTAATTCTTAATCTCATTGTGAAAATAGGAAACTGTTAGAGAAATTTTATCAGTTGGAAATTAGGTTGGTTTTTTGCATGTTTGTTTTTGGAGAGAAAACACATGCGAGTGGAGGTGGGGGGAGAGAATCTTAAGCAGGCTCCATCCTTCACACAGAGCCCAATACACAGGACTTGATCTCACAACCCTGAAATCATGACCTGTGCCAAAATCAAGAGTCAGACCCCTAACTCACTGAGCCACCCAGGCACCCTGAAAACTGGGTTTAGATGCATCTTTATCACCTAATTTCTCCTGCATCCTTTCATGTATACTTTGCTCCTACCCAGCTGTCATTCTCTCAGCTTAGAAGGTATTTTTCTTTTTCTTTTTTTTTTTATGTATTTGACAGACAGAGGGAGCTCACAAGGAGGCAGAGAGGCAGGCAGAGAAGAGAGGGGGAAGCAGGCTCCCCGATGTGCAGAGAGCCCAATGCAGGGCTCGATCCCAGGACCCTGAGATCATGACCTGAGCCGAAGGCAGAGGCTTAACCCACTGAGCCACCCAGGTGCCCCAGAAGGTATTTTTCCATCTGTATATCTTTATGTGTGTGTGTGTACCTATACACACACACTGTATATGGCCTTCCACCCCATTGTCCTTGCCATTTCACATTCACTGGCTCATCTTCTAAGTGTTTGCACTTGCCTTTGTTTGCTTGAAGCTTTCTCTGACAATGAAGCCTATTCTGACCTTGTACAAGCAGGTAGGAAGTACCAAAGTAAGTATCTATCAGATTTGTAAATTTTAAGAGCTGGGAGAGAGAAGTATATGTTTGCTGGAAGAATCATGAATCAAAATTTCCTTCATAGTTCAGAATAACTGGATATGTTTAAGAAAGACCAGTGTAAATGTCCATGTCTGGGATCAAATAGTCATTTGTATTGGTGCACCATGACTGACTTCTGTCTAATTACATAAAGATTTGCATAGTTGAGTCATTATTATTCAAAAAGAACCATAATATAGTGTTAAAAAGAAGAACTAATACATTTTTAGAGGGTATCAATAGACATAGAACCCATTCTTTTGAGATCCTTCTAGGTATTAGTAACATATGCATTTCCTTAGCTCTTCCCAGATTTCCAAGTTCCACACAAATAGTACTGGGCATCCTCAGAGAGAGTCTCACAGGCATGGCACTGAGTAGAGTCAACCATTTTTCTTTGTTCACTGTTCCATGATTCCTGGGGAGTCCATTTATACTCCACAAGGCCAGCATGATAATGTGTTGAAGACCTCTCCTATTCCCTCTTCAGATGTAGCTTTCTCAGAACTCAGCTCCAGCACAGCTCCAGTGCTGTGTTCCAGCCATATCCCACATGTGGAAAGCACTCTACCTGCTTGGTTACACATGGTTAGAACATGGCTATCTCATGCTTTCCGTGGCTTAGGGACATTACTGCCCCTTCCCGACATTGTTACTTGGGTTTGAAGAGAACATACTAGAGTTTGTCGGTGGCAGACAGTTGTCTAAAATGTTGACACTGGCTTCTTGCACAAAACTTCATGTGACCATCTCCTCCTTTAAGACTTCCCATGCATGTTGATCCATCATGTATGTTCCCTCACGCCTGGTCAGCAGGCCTGAATTCTAGGGTAGGCATAGCTAAGGCTCAAACTGGGACTCCCTGCTTAAAGCCAGCCAATGGGTCAAAATCTTAGCTCCAGCCATTACTTAAATGCCTCACCTTGGTCAGGCTGATTTATCTTTCAAAGTCTCAACTCTCTTATCTGTGAAACGGGGATACCAATACCCACCTCAGAGATAGTAAATGATTTCATGAGGAGTAAATGAGATGATACACAAAATGTACTTAGTAGAGCCCTGGTTTACATACTGACCTATCAATGGATGCCCCTACTATTATTATTACAATGATTGCTATTTTATATAACTAGATTATGTACATATACACAGAAGAGTACTGCTGACCTAAAAATAATCCACCTCTAAAGATAATTACCTATAGAGCAGTGTCTATACCAACCACCTTGGTGTCTTTGTTGGCAGATGTTTAGGCAATGTATTCAAAGCCAATATCATGGAAACAATGAGCAGTTCTACATAAGCCACATGAACCAAATGTAAATGACAGTGTTTAAGTTGGAATATATAGCATGCAATACCATGCTAGTTTATTATGCTTCCTGGAACGATCTTTATTTACTGTGTGAGGGAAGGATAGAAACAAAATGGAAAAAGACCTCTAGCTCTCTCCACCAAGTAGAATTGAACTTATTCCTTAGATTTACTATGAAAGTAACTGAAAAACTGGAATAGTAAATTTGTGAATACTAAGTATAAAAATATTTTTCAAAAAAGTATTTTAAAAAGTCATAATGATTTCATTAAAACCATATTTCTTGGAGAATAAAAGAATTACTGATATTATGAAGATGACTGCCACTGTGTTGTCTCTCTTGGTCATTATGTCTCTGGCATATTGTCCCTGGAGCCATCTAAGAAGCCAAGACAAGATGGTGAGGACTTTAAGAGGCCAGTGTAGTGAGGTGCCTGAGTGGCTCTGTTGTTAAACAACTGTCTTTGGCTCAGGTCATGATCCCAGGGTCCTGGGATCGAGCCCTGCATCAGGCTCCCTGCTTGGCCAGAAGCCTGCTTCCCCCTCTCACATTCCCCCTGCATGTGTCCCCTCCCTCACTGCATCTCTCTCTGTCAGATAAACAAATAAAATCTTAAAAAAAAAAAAAAAAAAGAGAGAGCGAGTGAGAGAGAGCGAGAGGACAGTGTTGTAATATGTTTCCCAAGCTGAGGAATCTGGGCATTTGTCTCAAATAGTCCAAGTAGATGAACTGTTTTTATACAAATAAGTGAACTTGGATGGACTCTTTGTAGCTATATATAGTGGATTCTGGACAGATATGTAGAGATCACTAATGATTTAGTTTGTCTAAAATAGAAGAGATGGGGTGCCTGGGTGGCTCAGTCAGTTAAGCATCAGAATCTTGATTTCTGCTCAGGTCATAACCTCAGGGTTATGAGATCAAGCCATGCTCAGCATAGAGTCTGCTTAAGATTCTCTCTCTCCGTCCACACTCTATCTCTGCACCCCACCCCATGCTTGCACAAGCTCGCTTTTGGAAAAAAGAAAGAAATGGAATGGACACAGTGTGTGTTGAGGCTGCCCCTACCCCATCCCTAGACCAGAGACTGCTCTCAGTTGCCTGCACCCACAGTGCCCCCACTTGCCTTGCTGTTTCCAAGGCTCCTCAGAAGCAGCCAGATACAGAGTAGGACCACAAAGTGAGGCCATTTCCACAGCTACATGGACGAGCCCAGCCTCAGCCACAGGGGAACACTGATAGGTCCCTTTCCCTAGTGGACACACTCCAGGGCTGTGGCAATATGGCAAGAAGCACTGTACATGAAGAGTTTAATAAAAACCCTTTTGAAAATGATAAAATAAAATAAAATGGACTGTTTTTTATCAATTAAAGCCCTTTAGACTTCAAGGAACCTTCCGGTGGATGCACAGTTTTTTGAGGGTCAGAATGCAAATCCAGGCAGGCTAAGTGATCTTCAGTTCCTCTTAGGAAATACCAGAGACAGAACTAAGAAAAAGTCTTCAATCTACTGTCTAGTGTTCTTCTCCCCAAAACTTAAGCTTACTCTTTAAGCCTCAGTCACGGTCCATCTGGCAAGGATGTTAAACCATCTGTAGCATTCTTAAATCCTGTGGTGAAGACCATTTTCTCCCCCCCATATCCCTAATGAATTAAAAAACTGGCCTATTATTTTTATTTTAAGTATCTTTGTTCTGATATCTGTGTTCTATATCCACTTGGTGCATCCAATGATCATGCACTTAGATGTCAAGCAATACCAAATTTCTTAAGGCTTGGTTTAGCTCCCATTCTTATCTCACATAGACCAATAGAAGTGGTGTGTGTGTGTGTGTGTGTGTATTTTTTATTTAGTCAGTGAATGTGTAAATTTTGTAAATTTACAAAATGTGTAAAATTTGTAAATCATTCTAATAAAAGTACAGTGTGTTCTACACTGGTTTTCTTCTGTAAATTTCTTTAGGTATATATGATGGACTGCGTTTGGGGATAGTTGTCAGCTTATGAATAGTCCTACACGGAAACCCACAACAAGATCTATCTGGCAAATAGCCAGTGAGGAATTCTTACCAGCTCCCATGTGAGTGAGATTGGCAGCAAATCTTCACCCAGTAGAGCCTTGAGGTGACAGTAGTCCCAGTCAACACCCTGACTTCAGCCTTATGCGAGACTGTGAGTCAGAGGCCTCTAGCTTAAGCCATGCTTAGATCCCTGACTGAGAGAAACTGGGAGATAATATAGGTTTCTGGTTTTATGCCACTACATTTTCAGGTTGTTTCACAGCAATAGGTAACTAATAGACCCTGCTTGGAGCATAACCAGGCAAAGCTGTAATTAGCATCAGCAATTTAGCATAAATAAGTGTACTTACTTCTTAGCTGCACAGTTGAAATTCAAGAGAACAAATGTGAACGATTATTTGCATAGAAAGTGCAGAGTGGATAGTCTTCTGGAGCCATATACCCATTCTCCAGATGGCTCCTAGCTTTCCTCCTCGTGAGACTTTCCCTCAGGGAACTGCCCCTGACGAGAGCATGACAAATTAATGCAGGGACACAAGAGTCTGGCTTCCAGACTCTTGGGATAACTTAGAAGACCTTGGGATAACTTAAAAGACCATGCCTGGCCCAGAGCTCCTCATGGGGTCAGCTGAGGCCTCTGTTGTAACTGTGTTAAGGGGTCAGATTTCCTCTCTATCCAATCTTCCTTCCTCACTTACTTACCCATATAGCTCCTGTTGTGTTTCTGGTTGAATTCTTTGTCCAGGGCATCATGTGCTAATATTTCTAAGGAAGTAGATATATTTATCACAGAAACTTCAATGGCTTTATTATCTCTCCAGGATAGAACCCAACTCAACCTTCTTTACCACAGTTGGAACAACCCTCACCTCCGCCCCCCATGCTTGTCAGCTCTAGCTTGTCACATTACCCCAACTCTGTTAGCTTCACCTAGAGTTGGGGAAATGAAGTAAACTGGTGGATTTGGTAGCTGAGAATCACTGGGCCACTGGCTGCTTTATCGGCCTCTGGAGTGGTTCTTGCAGCTCTAGCCATGTCTGGCAGAGGATGTGAAGCCATAACTGACTCCATGTTTGTTTGGCCGGGCCAAAGAAGTCCCCCACCAAATGGAACATTATAGACAGGACTTATGTTGGACTAAAAAAAAAAAGTTGTAGACAAGTTGTCCTTTCCTCCTGAGCCTCTTGCTCTTTAAGTCAGTTGGCCTCTGCCTCCATCTTAAGCACATGACCTTGTTTTCTTAAACAGATTTTGTGAGAAACAATGTGAGATCATCTCTTGCTTTTTTGAGTAAGAATAAAATGGAGGTTGGAAGGAATAAATATCTTTGAATAATAATGCACTGAATGCTTACAGTACTCTAAGGATTTCTGAAAATTATCCCCATTCAACAAATGAGGAAATTACACCTGAGAAAATACGTAACCTGGGTAAGTTCCTACAAACTAGTCATGGTCCAAGAGAAATTATTCCAAATTTGGAAATAATATAAAAGATCACTACATATCTTTTCAAAGTCCTGTTAGAGCATTCTCTAATAGGGCCACCCAGGATTATTTAAAATTCTCAGGCAGGGGTTGTTAAACTATGGCCTGCCAGCCAAACCTGACCTATAGCATGTTTTTATAAATAAAGTTTTATTGGAACACACCCTGTTCATTTGTTTATATATTGTTTACAATTACTTTTGTGCTACCGTGGTAGAGATGAGTGGTTGCAACAGATACCCATTTGGCCCACAACGTCTGAAGTATTTATTATCTGGCAGTTTACAGAAAAGGTTTATTGACCTCTGAATTACTATTTACTGCTAATTAGGGATCAGACTTGAAGTTACTTGTTAACTTAGAGTTTTATCTGATGGAGATGTAAATGACTTGTGTGGTTTAAAAAAATAATAATAATAACCCCACAGAGTTCAATCTTTTTACCAGTAGAACAATAGCCAGTTCTGCACCTAACCTAACAATTTTATTTCAGTATTTTCTGTCAGTGTCTGTATACACGTGTTCTCTCAAGTTATCTTTGAGCCAGCTTTATCATTGCTGATTTCTTCATTAGTGAATCAAATTAATTTCTGACTTGTGCTCACTATATATTTGCATCAGATTAGTGCTGTTAAGTTTATGAAAATTATACATTGACATAGGCAGAACTGTGATTTGAAGAAAAGGTATCTGATTTTAAAAACCCATTTTCATTCTGCTGCCTCCTTATCTGTAAAAATTAGAAAATAGACATGTTGATGAGCCCTTTCACTGTGATGTTAGAATGGTAGGGCCAGAGATCGTCAAATCTGTTTCCCCTTTACTCCAGTTTGAGTTCTTTGGGCAAGAGCTCTTATGTAAGTCTAATAAACACATCCTAACAAATAGCTTCATTCAGTGATGATGAAAAAATAAGCAAGTTTCCTTTCAAGCCTCAGCAAGCAGAAATTGATTTGGAAGACAAATCAAATGGCTCAGCTTTTTGTTGTTTTACTTTCCATACTCACTTCATTACCAGGTTCTACAATCCTTCCAATCTCCAGGGTTCACCTCATAAGGAAGAGAAAAAAATAAAAGCCTCTTGCAAAAAGCCTTTTGCCAGATGGCGATTTTTGAGCAAGCCACTTGTCATTGAACAATGTGAGGAGTTTGGGGAGTAGCAGGTCAGATGGTCTTATAGCCAAGGCTCATCTTTCACCTACCTTTGACCAGTATCAAGTGAGACAGAAATATCCTCTTTTATCAAATCAGAATTACCATCCTTACATTGCAGACTTGTGAGAAAAATTGAACAATATATTTAAATTGCCCATAGTTTAGGAGATGCTCAGTAAATGTAATTACTACACATTCTTCTCCCATTTAACTGGGGGCTGTCCGGGACACAGGTATACACTATCTGGTTATATTCCATCAGAGTGGGAGAGCAAACATAAGTTTAGTAGGAGTCCTAAAATATGCTGGAACAGAGGGGCCTTAGGTGCGATGAGTGGTGTCTCTTATTCTTCTGGGAAGGTCTCTTTGGCTGTTATATTCATATTCTATTTTAAGGTATTATTCATGCCTTAGCATTATTGATGCCTAACATCATCATTTCTGTCTCTGTGTTCCTAGTGGACTGAAGTCTTAAGATGGATCATGAAAACTCTCCCATTGTCCCACTTTATCTGTGGAGTGAAGTTTATGTCCTCCATTGGCAAGCATACACCTGTCGGATTTGCTGTACCCAAATGATCCGTGGCATAAGAATGCTTCCAAATTACCCACAGCTCTCAGCACATGCTTACCTCTCTCTTTCCGAAATGAGAAAGTCTTCTAGAAAACTTCATTTCTGTGTGGTGACTACCATAACACACACACACACACACACACACACACACACACACACATACACAAAACCACAAAAAAAACCCCAAAAAACAAAAAACAAAAAAAAACCCAAAAACAAAAACAACCCTTCATTTCTTCTCCCCGTGTACCTACTTGACTCTTCAGTTACTGAAAGCACTTCTAGGTTCTGCTTTACAGAAACTTGGCAGCCAGCACCGTGGTTCCATTTATCCATTTTGACTTCTCTGTTAAAGGTGCCATACTTGTGTGGAGCCCACTGTACAGCACAGTCTCTGCTCCACGCGGCAGGAGACCAGCAGTCTCTGAGATGGCTTCCTAGCTGGGCCCTGTGAGAGGTGACACTGCCGTGATACCCAGAATGCATACTCTCATTGGGTGTGTGGTTCTTACCCTCCAGAGGCTCAGTATGTCAATGCTACTGCTCTGTAGATCACACTTTGGGAAGCTGAACTGAACTAAATCCTGTTGCTTTATTTAACAAATACACTTTCAACAATCTGATAACTGGCTTTCAGATTGCCACAGAACTGAATCCTTCTTAAACTTTCATAGTGTGAGTTATACTTGATTGCAAACTCAGTAGGGCAAATGCCTTTTATGGGGTATGAATGTTGTCCAGTCCCTTGATGTAATATTAATAACAGTATTTTAGAGTTTGAAGGGACCTTAGAGATTATCTCATTCAACCTCTTCGTGTTACAAAAGAGCAAGCATGTCTTGCCCAAATTTATTGGAGAAATAAATTTTCTGGTTCAATAAATTTGTCAGGAACACAATTCGTAGTTGTTTAGTGTATCTATTTCTGGCCAACTGAATTCTTTCAAAACCAGAACAGGGTGATTTGGGCCAGTTTGTGATTAGAACCCACCTTCCCATAGTTTTAGCAAATGGATGTTTAAGAATCCAGCCTTTTCATTCATATACCAAGCAAAGAATGTATGTGGCCTGGGATGGCAGTTCTTCCAGAAATTGGTCATGGCATCTCTCTGATTGGTATGTGTGGGAAAAGGTATGTGCATCCATACAAGCTATGAGGAGTTTTATTGTGTTTTTCCTGAACCTGATCCAGGGATCCTGACTCAGTAAGAATTTCCCAGCACTGGTTGCTTTTAAACTAAACCTGCCCTGGACGTAATTTTTCACTCGTCCTTAGTTCTTCTGTATTTCCTTTCACCTGGACTTTCTTTCTTTCTTTTTTTTTTTTAAAGATTTTATTTATTTGTTTGACAGACATTAGATCACAAGTAGGCAGAGAGGCAAGCAGAGAGAAAGGAAGGGAAGCAGGCTCCCTGCTGAGCAGAGAGCCTGATGCAAGGCTTGATCCCAGGACCCTGGGACCATGACCTGAGCCGAAGGCAGAGGCTTTAACCCACTGAGCCACCCAGGTACCCTCACCTGGACTTTCTAAATTATAAACAATCAGCTCAAGAAAGCCTTGTTCATATTACTTTGTTTCTAAATAGAATATAAACAACTTGTTTTTTCTTGGATGAGCTCATTTTAATGGAGTTCGCTTTTGTCAGTTACCCAAGTTCCACCTTCACATTCTAGTGTTGAAAGTTCTCTTCCAGCAGTTTGGGGAATAAAGCCTGTGATGGAATGATCTGAGTTATTAAACTGGGAGTACAAGAGTATTGAGTCTAATTAAAAGGGTAAAGAGGTTCATTACCAAATGCCTACAAATGGGGGAATGGCTTGGAGGGAAGTATTTTCTGGGATGCCAGTAATCTTTGCAGATAGAATGTCTGCCTGGATGGTTTGGACAAACAAATAAATGAAACTTCTTTACAGTAGAATGGAAACTGTGCATCCAATGACTGTAAGATAATCACTAAAAAATATTTAACAGTGGTAGTGTTCAAGTAGAACTAAGGAATAAGGGCTTCGGGGTAGGAAAGACACCTATCTTTACTGTATAACTTTCACAAATTCTTGATATTTTTACTGTATAAATGCATTACTATCTCCAATAAAGAAAACCAAAGTTTTATTTTCTTAGATGTACAACCACAGTTGAGGTAATATGTGACAAGGGACTGAATGCAGTTACTCCAAAGAAACATCACTGGTCACAGATGGAAAGTAAAGTGCCAGTAGTGATACTCACAGCCCTACCATCCTTCATAGCACCTTAAAAATTACCTTACTGAGAGCACATTGCTCCAAGAGATTTTGGCTATTATGACTGAACTCCAGATGTGTGTGAGGCCTCATGCTGGGCACTGAAAGGTATAGAAATACTAAGTTAAGTTTTAGAAAATAAGGTGCACTCTCATACAAAAAGATTGATTGGATAATATCCAGAAATATATGCTGCTTCTGCAGGCCAGAGAAGAGGGAGCTCAAAACTAACAGGGAGCTCCATAATGATTGTGGAATCAACATGGAGCAGGCAGAATTTGAATAAGCCCTTGAAGGCTAGATCGGGTGTCAGAACATGTGGGTGGAGGGAAGTGAGCCCTTGAGAGTGTGAACCCCACCCAAGATGCATAAGAATAAAATGGCATGGATCCTTTTTGGCTGCCTTGGTAAACATTAATCCATAATGTCAGAAAGATTTCTTGGGGCTAAATTTGGAATTTGCAGGAGGACTTGAATGTCAATGATGAAATTGGAAAGGAACTATGTATACTTTGGATCAGGAGAGACACAGGACCATTATAGCATTTTTAGGTTGGTTTTATTTTCTTCTTTGTGAAGAGCTTGAAGAAAAAGCAAATAGAAGCTGGGAGGAGAACTCCTCTCTCCAGAGGAGTGACCGGGGCTCAGTTACTTCCGGGGCCATCTGGAGAAGATGAGAGGGAAGAGGTGAGCCCAGTGGGGTCTGTGTGACCTAGGCTTGATATAGGATGAAGGACAGAAGGACAGGTGTTAAAGACATTGAAAAAACAAGAACACTTGGCAGGAATTTGTGACTGGACATGTGGTGGCGGAGGAGGAGGATCACAAGAATCATGGTGGTCATGATGCATTGAGCATGCATGTGTCATGCATTATAAATGGTTATCTGATCTGATCAGCAGACACTCCAGAATGTGCATATTATTATCTTCATTTTACAGTTCAGAAACGTAGCACAGAGAAGTAAAAAAAAAAAAAAAAATGCCCAAAGTCACAGAGCTATTGCATCATAGCCCTAGGATTCAAACCCAGCTGTCTGGCTCCAGAGCATGTAGTCTTTCAGAAGGTAACCAAGAGTTTTTAAACTTAACACAGTACTCTTCATGGGAAGGCCAGAACACAAATGATCTCAGTTACTTGGTAAAGGATGCTTAATGTGGAATTTAGGAGTCAGAAAATATGGCCTGCCCCTATTCAGATAATTCAACTTTCCAGGTTGAAACTTCTTTGGTGGGGGTGGGGGATGGGGAGGTGGTGGTGGTAGTGAGGGGTGTGTGTGTGTGCACATGCACGCTCGTGCATGTGTGTGTGTGTGTGTGTGTTCTACTATTGATCACAGTGCAGATAGACAGGATAGCTCATCACTTTGCTATCATCAAATATGTCTTCTTACCTCAAAATTGACTTTGCCAGCTCTGTTTATCACAATGAATCAGTGTACATAGGGTATTCACACATTTCTCTTCTGAGCTAGTGCTCTTTTAGCTTGGATTTCTATTTAAGTTACAGTTTAGATATCTGCAGAACTCTTGGGTTAATATCATCAGGGAAAATCTTTTAAACTTCTTTAATTGTGATACAAGTCAGAGGATTTATACAGAATAAAGTGTGGACTCCTTTTGTTACACATGCTTTCAAACACGTGTATTACCACCCTAAAAAGAAAAAAAAAATGAAAAAAATATTCAGCAACTGGAGACCCATTAGGTGAAAACCCTTAACATCTCAAGGAGATGTCATCAATGTGAACCAAGACCGATCAGCTAACACCATAGACAAAAATTATTTTTAGAGAATAATGAATCCCCCATGATTTCACTTTTCTTGTTGTGTTTTCATTTTCAAAGTATTATTATCAGCTCAATGGAATAACATTATTCTGTAACTAACTTCTGTGGAAACATGTTCAAAGAAAGCTTACTTGGTAACCAGCTTTCCAGATTTAGGGGAAGAGGAGATCATAATACAGCTGAGGGAAGTATTTGTCTCAGGAGGGAAAATATTGGGGTGTTAGAGTCTGATACTCTCTTAGGCTAAACATGGGAAGGATTTTTAGAGACCCCAGAGTTGTCACTTATTGGGAAGTAATTATGGGAAAGAGGTTCATCTTTCAAGCCCATTATCGTATTTGAGAGTCTTCTATCTTTCATACATATTTTACATGATTTGACTTTGCATTGCTCATAAACTGTTGATGCTCCCTGGAGTGCCCATTCTTTTTATGTCATCTGATTCCCAGAGTCTTTTCCATTAGGCTTGATGAGCTACAGGCACATATTAATTGAACCTGTGGGGGTGGCAGATGGATAAGCTGACAGGTCTGACTCAGTCATCCAGTAGCTTCTCCAGTATTGTTGACACCACGAAGTAACGTTGCTGTTTCTATTCACACGTGGACCTTTGCCTATAATAATTTTGGTACTTTATATGCTTTTTTTTTTATTATTTTTTTAAAGATTTTATTTATTTATTTATTTAACAGACAGAGATGACAAGTAGGCAGAGAGGCAGGCAGAGAGAGAGAGGAGGAAGCAGTCTCCCCACTGAGCAGAAAGCCCGATGTGGGGCATGATCCTAGGATCATGACCTGAGCCAAAGGCAGAGCCTTTTAACCCACTGAGCCACCCAGACACACCTCTATTTGCTTTTTTAAAAGTTGGCTAGGCTTTAGCCCATTTGGAATAGCACTGAAAGATAGCAAGGTGTACCTTATGTCTGATTTGTGGTTAAGTCTGATGAAAGGAAAGAGACTAACCAAATTTTTGAACATGCTGTCATTATTAAAGCACTTTTGTGGAATTTGGCATTGAAATTGAAGTTGCAGTACCAAATGGCTATATTGCACAGAATACCCATGTGTGGTTACCTTGGTAACCTGTGGCCTGTGTTGCTGGATGTGATGTTTGAGGGAAAAGGCTCCTGGGCTAACACTATTAACCCACCTTTATGAGCTTCAGTAAGCACAGGTCTCTCTTGGGTGTGGTGATGGTGGCCAGAAATAACCCTTGTCAGCTACAGGCTGTGCTTCCATGTCTTCCTTATTCTACTCAACTGTATTCTACTCAGCTGTTAAACAGTACTGGAGATTTCCATGACTTTCCTGACACCCAGATTAAATCAAGGAACACTTTCTTCATTTCTACCATGACATCTATCTTTTTGTTCCATAGTCTACCCTAAATAGACAAACATACACTCATGTACATAAACTTGTAGGTGCATGTTCCCTCACCCATTAATAGGTGACAGTTTTTTTTTTTTTTAATCACATTTTGGTGTTTTGACATTTACTAATTTAGGGCCAACAACATTTTAAGCCATTTCTAATACTTCCTTAGCCATTTTCTAACAGCAAGAAGAAGAAATCATATACCAGTTTTTGAGAGACACCATGAGCCAGGCTTGGAGACAGATGCTTTAAATAAAGCATCTTATGTAATTCTTATGCAGACATTGAACACTAGCTGTTACTAGCTCTGTTTTATGAAAATAGTTCAGAGAGGACTTTGTCCCAGAGGATATAGCTAACAACTGATAGAACCAGGACTGCCCACTGCCAAAGCCTTGATCACTTGCCCTTGATAACAATATAGCTTATCTCCACAGTGGTCTTTAAACTTTGAAAACTGAATTCCCAGAGGGTCCAGAAGTTGTCCAGAAGGAATGGAGAGCCAGATACTTCTGATCACTGTTGAACTCTACCAGACTCTCCATCTCACCTCCAAATCTCCCTCCTTTCTTCTTCCCTCCCCACAAACATCCTGTCCTTCATGCATCATTCCCTTTCTTTCCATTACTCCCTTTTTGTTTCTTTCTGTCCTCTCCATCCTCTCTCCTTCCCTCTTCCTCCATTGCTTCCTGCACCATCTCCTTAATTCTTCATCTAACACTATCCCCACACCGCACATTTAATATACAGAAGAGTTAAAATGTGGCAGGTAGCCTGCTATGTTTATTACATGGATAAACTTACTGAATTGTCACAGCAGTTTTTGCTACATTATATGTGTGGAAATTGACCTTCAACTTGATTAGGTGACAAGCCTAAAGCCATACCATCTGTAAATTCTGGACTCAGATTTTGAACCTCAGCAATTTGACTCTTGATCCCTTATCTGACACTATGCTACCTTCATTTCACTAGGTAGAAATACATGTAAATTAAAACAATCAGATATTATCCAAATTATAGTGTGTGACACTAGTGAATGGACGGTAATTAAGAAATCATTAACATTATGGGGAGTGTGGCTTGCATAGTCATTTAGGAGAACAATTTCATATTATACCAAAAACACTTTAAAACTCCATATGGTCTGACCCTGTCTTATTCTAGCAGTTTATTCTAACAAACCAGTAAAAACTATGTACACAAACATTTGTCTCTTAAAACACTGTTTTGGTCAAGAAAACAGGAGAAGGCAATAAAAGTGTTTAGCAATGCAGTAAATCATTAAATATGACAAATCCACATATTAAAATGTAGTATAGCCATTAAAATAGTTCTAGATAATGATGAGTGCTGTGAAGTGTGTAAACCTGGCGATTCACAGACCTGTACCCCTGGGGATAAAAATATATTATATGTTTATAAAAAAATTTAAAAAAATTTGAAAAAAAAATAGTTCTAGATATGTAGATACTTACAGAAGAGTCTACAATAAAGTATAATTTAATGAATGATTGTGAAGAAAATAGCTATGTATCTATTATGTAGTTTACAAAATGGACCAGCATTCCTTCTAGACTTCTGCCCCCTACCTTCCTGATCACTGTTTCTTTCCTGACCTTTTTTTTTAGTCATTCCCTTGCTGTCTGACTAGGGATGGTAGCTTAATTTTTCTTGTCTTTTTTTTTTTTTTAAGATTTTTATTTATTTATTTGACAGAGAGAACATGACAGCACAAGAAGGGGGAATGGCAGAGGGAGAGGGAGAAGCCGGCTCCCCATTGAGCAGGGAGTCTGGTTTGAGCATCTATCCCAGGACCCCGAGATCATGACTTAACCAACTGAGCCACCCAGGCGCCCCCATTGTTCTTGTTTTTGTGCGCTAATAAATGAAATTTGTAGGTATTCTACTGTATCTGTTTCTTTGGTTGTTGTTTTCTTTTTTTCTTTTTTTCCCCTCAGTCACTATTTATCCATTCTACTGATGATGCAATTTGGGTTATTTCAAAGTTTCAGGCTACTAAAAACAAAACAATGCTTCTATAAAATTCATGAACTTCTGTCATGGTGCAGGTGAGCACACAATTTTATATCTGTATTTCTGTCTCTACCAATGGCATTACTTGACCTTAGAGTCCATAGATCTTCAACTAGGCTCTGTATTGATTGTCTGTTTTCCAAAATGACTGCAGTAATGTATTCTCCTGCCAGCAGGTTTGAAAGTTCCTGCTGCTTAATACTTTCACCAAATATGCATACTAGTATTAAGGATCTATTTAAATCTTTAGTTTTCTGGGGTTGGCTTTCCTTTCTTTCGCAATTTATACATGTTCTTTATACATTCTCAGGGCAAGTCATTTTGGATCTTTGTGCTGAAACATCTTGCAGATGTGATTTGCCTTTCCACTCTTTTAGTGGTGACGTTTGATTAAACATGTTGTTGTGTTGATATAGTACAATCTTTTTTTTCTTATGTTAAAATAATCTTTTGCCATTGTCAGGACAATAGTTTTATTGTCTTTCTAAAAATGCTATTTATTTATTTATTTATTTATCTATTTATGAATGACTATGCTGTAATTTAAGTTGATCTTTTTAAAATTAATGTCTAAGAGTAATGTGAGGTAGGGATTTTCAATCATTTTTTCCCATGTACTTACCTCCTTGTCCCATGACTTCCATTGAAAAAACTATTTCCTTACTACTCTTTAGTGTCACCTTCTAGAAATCAGTTGCATTCTGAGCGCTGCATCATTGATCTGTTTATCTATCCTAATCTAAAACCAAATCCTATCCTTAACTCTACTGCAAACTCAATGCTAAGCCAAACATTAAACCTAGTCCTAATTGTAGGTCTACCCCTAATACATCACTAGTCCTCTAATCCTAACCCTAAAACTAACTCTAAAGCTAGCAAAGTAATAAAATCTAACACTAATCCTAACTCAATTTCTAACTCTACATCTAAAGCTAACCTTAAACTTGAAGATAAGCATAAGGCATTTTGACTTAAATCTCACATTTTACCTTAACCCTTAATGTAAGTAATAAACCTAACCCTTACTTTCTGAAATTACTGAAACTTTGTTTGTTGTCCTGTATAAGGTTAGTTTTTATAAATGCCCCACGTAGATTGAGAAGAACGTGTATTTTGCAGTTGTTAGATGCTGTGTTCTACTCATGGTCAAGTTTGTTAAATCGCTCACCTCTTTAATTTTATTGGTATTTGTTATTTTCTGAGAAAGATGTAGTAAAATTGTCTATGCAGGAATTTTAGCCCTGTGGTATCATTTAACTTATTTTTGGTAAAATTTTCCTCATTCAACCCTCTCTAATTTTCAGTCCATGTGTGTGGGTGGGGAGGGAGTTCGGAGGTAAGGCAGTGCAATAAAGAAAGAGTTGCTTATTCTTTTGAAATCATCAGCCATCATGTGAATAAGCATAGGGTTGTCAAATGGATGATGAGACCCTGTGGAGCAAAGGTTGGCTATACGTGACCACCCAGCCACTAGCCCACCACCAAATGGTAGGAGAGGCCAACCAATATCAGCAGAATTGTCTTCATGACTCATAGCTGAATGCACATGCATGAGGAATCCCAGGTGAAATCAGCCCAAACTGATAACCTAGTCATGAGCAATGATAAATGCTTATTGTTTTTAGCCACAGAATTTTGGGATGGTTTGTGATGCAGGGCTAGTTATACTGATACAATATTCATATCCAAACAGGATTTTGTGGTATTTTAACAAAGAATTCACAAATTTCATGGATGGATGGGATCCTCACAAATGTTCATATCTTCCTGCCTAACAAGCATCTGCATCAAAGGTTGGACTTTCACCAATTTCACCCTGAAAATTTAAAGCTATTTGACCATCTGTTGTAGAAAACAACCACCCAATAAGTCAGGTCACTGTTATAATACCACCAAACTATCTGAAGGTGGAGGAGTTGAAGGATACTTCCTGCAGATTTCAAAATTCTTGAACACAATTTCAAAACTCAGACTTCACCTGTGTCATATTTTGATATTGCATGTTTTCTGGAGACTGATTTTCTCCCTTTTAAGCTAATAAAATACTCCCACAAATCAGGAGCCATATGTCTTATCATGTGGTAGTAACATTTTAAAATATATGTTAATAAAAAAACACTAAGAAAAAGAAGAAAAAAGAAACTCAGTTAAATATTTAATGTCACTTCTTACAGTTGTTTCCATTTCTTGGAAAAACTCCTAGCATAATAAATGAAGCAAATATTTCCATCATAAATGCATTTATTATTTCCACATGGTCTGTGTATGTGCAGTATATGCAATTAGGTTTGCTTTCAAATTAGAAATGCTTTAAATCTCACACAAAGAGTCATTTCTCTTTCATCAAGGGGGCCTGTCAGCTTGGATTTTCTCCCGGAAACTGGAGAGACCCAAAGCAACTCTACAATTTGTGCTCCTTGGAGAATTAAAGTGATGTCTTTGGTACTTTCATAGCTTCTTTTATTTTTTAAAACCATGAAGGAATTTATGTGTCTGATTTAGTGGGTTTCCTTGTCTTATTTCACAAGGTGCCTTAGATCTTGAAGGGTACTTCTCTTCTCCTATGGTGTTTACTCACCTAGAACCTATTTGTTTCCATGTCTTATTTCACAACTTGCCTTAGACCTTGCCACACTCTGGAGTTCAGGAACACTAGCTTTGAGTTACATAAGATATTGAGTTTCCATGTCTTATTTCACAAGTTGCCTTAGACCTTGAAGGGTACTTCTCTTCTCCCGTGGTGTTTACTCACCTAGAACCTATTTGTGCCTTAAACACAGCATTGGTGGGACTTATCAGGATAAATGGAATTGCCTTATGTCCCTACCTGGCTGTGAGTATGTAGATCTACATCACTCTGTAGCCACACTCTGGAGTTCAGGAACTCTAGCTTTGAGTTACATAAGATACTTGGTTGTGACCATGGAATTTAGTTCCTCAACTTAACTTTCTTATCTGGCAAAGGAGGTAATCCTGCAAGGCAAGCATAGTGAGAGAATGAACAACAATGTTTGTAAACTAATGGTAGAACTTAATAATTTTTTTTTTAAGCAAATGTAGTGTTAGTGTAAGGAAACCTCTTTTTACAGCAAAATTTCAAAAAGACAGAAATTGCCTAGGGTACACTTTGAAATCTGTTACTTGACTCAGTTAGCTAACATTGCAGCTAGGGAAATAGAGTGCACTCTAGAGTTGACGGTAGACCTGGGGTTCTGGAAAAAATTTTCCATTCTGGAGACTCTCCATTTAACATCTTTGCCAGACTCTTATAAAGGATGCCTGTCCTCCCCATTACTGCTTTTTTTTTTTTTTTAATTTGCCATTTATTCTATAGTCACATGCTTCCATTGCTCTACTTACCAATATCATGAATGTCATCCAAATTGTCATGCCCACTGGATGTCTTCTGTTTTCATACCTAAACTTGCCATATTGGACAGTTACAGTAGTTGTTACTTTTTTTTT
Organism: Enhydra lutris kenyoni; assembly: GCF_002288905.1. Taxonomy (NCBI): domain Eukaryota; kingdom Metazoa; phylum Chordata; class Mammalia; order Carnivora; family Mustelidae; genus Enhydra; species Enhydra lutris. The sequence goes on along the minus strand of NW_019154090.1, from coordinate 36,667,180 downwards.
TTTTAAACTGAAAGCCTATTTAATTTGATAAACGTCTAGCTATTCTGCTTTTTGGTTTGCCTGGAATATTCTTTTCCATTTCTTCACTTTTAGCCTATGTATATCCTTAAAGTTGAGTGAGTCTCTCATGGATAGCATGTAATGATCTTGTTTTCTTATCCTTTTAGCCACTCTATGCCTCTTGATTGGAGAATTTAGTCCATTCACATTTAAAGTAATTACTGATAAATAAGAACTTGCGAGTATTATCTTACTGTTTTCTGACTGTTTTGTAGTTCCTTTGTTCCTTCTTTTACTGTCTTGCTTTGTGGATTGATGATTTTCTGTAGTGGTATGCTTTGATTCTCTTTATCTCCTTTGTTGTAGGCTTACATAAAACATAGTTATACTCTTGTCTTTCAACTTTTGCCCTGGAGTTCATTGACTAATACACCATCATATTATAAAGCTAGAGTATTCTGAATTTGGCTATATACTTACTTTAGCAATACATTTTATATTTTCATATGGTTTTATGTTTAGGTTTCATTTCAGCTTGAAGAACTCCTTTTAGCATTTCTTTTAAGGCAGGACTAGTGGTAATGAACTTCCTCAGCTTTTGTTTATCTGTGAAAATCTTTATCTCTTCATTTCTGAAGGACAGATTTGTCAAATGAAGTATTCTTGGTTCACAGTTTTTGTTCTTTGAGTACTTTGAGTATATAATCCCTTTTCCTGGACTGCAAGATTGCTGCTGAAAAATCTGATAGATTTATGGGAGCTCCTTTTTATGTGAAGAATTTTTTTTTCCCTTTCTGCTTTTAAGATTTTCTCTGCTTTTGATTTTAGATAGTTTTATTGTAATGTATATTGAAAAAATTATTTTGGATTAAATTCTTTGGGAGACTTACAAGCTTTATGAACTTGGATTTCCAAATCTTTCCCCAACTTCAGGAAATTCTCAGCCATTATTTCTTTAAATAGGCTTTCTGCTACTTTCTCTCTCTCCTCTTTCTGAGACTCTAATAATACATAAATTGTTTTCTTTACAGTATCCCATAATTTAAATAGGCTTTCTTTACCCTATTTCATTCTTTTCTTTCTTTCTTTTTTTTTTTTTCTGGATTGGAAAATGAAAGTCCAAATAAAATGAGTATAACGTGACATGTTCAGTGGTCAGCTTCATCATATATTAAGGAATTCTGCTCAAGTCTGAGACATTGGAGTCACTCTTGATTCCTTTCTTTCTCATTCTTGGCATCTAATCCATCAAAGAAACCTATTGGGTTTATCTCAAAAACAGATTCAAAACATAGTCACTTTTCACCATGACCTTTTCTGCCACTCTGTTCCAAGCCCCAATCATCTCCCACCTAGGTTACTAAGACAATATCTTAGGTGATTGATTTGCTTCCATTCTTGTCTATTCTCAATACAGTAGTTAGAGTAGACCTTTTAAAACATTAAGCAGATGATGTTACTCTATTCAGAACCCTCCAATAGATCTGTTTTTTACTTGGAACTGTTCTACTAGGAACAAAAGTGATAGGCCTTAACTAGTCCCCTACTATAATTATCCCTCTGATCCTCTCTGTTACTACCTTCCCTCTCACTCTTTCTATCCCTATTACACTGGCCTTCTTTCTGTCCTTGGGGAAAAGAGACACATCCCCTGCCTTACGGCTTTGGTACTAGTTGTTGATTCCACTAGAAATGCTTTTCCCCATATATCTTTGTGGCTAACTCCCTCCCCTCCTTCATGCTTCTGCTCATTGAGACCTACTATTTAAAATTGCAGTGTGTGCACCTTCCCAGACCACCTTTCCAACACACTCTTGGTCATTGTTTTTCTCCTATTCATAGCACCACATTCAGACATTCTATGCCAAAATTACCCAATGTGTGGTCTTCTGACCAAAAACGTCAACATCACTTGGGACTCTGTTAGAAATGCCAGTTCTCAGGGTCCACTTTACACCTGCTGAATCAGAATTACTAAGGGAGGGCACAGGGATGTATGTTTTTAAAAAAACTTTTAGAATCTTATGTATGGTAAAGTCTTAAAGTTTTTTTTTAAGTTCCTAACTTCTTTATCACACCTTGTATTATCTGCATCTCCTGATAGAATATAAGTTCCATAAAGGCAAGGTTTTCTGTTTATTTTATTCACTATGTTTTTAAGTGTTTAGTCTGGCACATTGTGGACACTCAATGAACAGTTTTTAAATAAATTCTCTAGTACTTCAGAGAAAATAATTCATTGTTAATATTTTTAAAGTCAAGTTTTAAGTATAATTTGCATAAGTAAAACTCATTTTAAGGAATAGTTCTGTGAGTTTTGATAAATGCTGGTAAAGTTGTAGAACTACTACCACAGTTAAGACACAGGAGAGTCTACTATCACCAGAATTCTCCTGGGCTCCTTTATACCCACATGCTGCTCACACACATGCAGTTCTTGGAAACCACTGTTTTCTGTTTCAACACTTCTCCCTTTTTCAAAATGTCATATACATGGAATCATACAATATAGATCTTTAGGTGCTGTCTTTTAGGTCTGGCTTTATTCTCCATGTTGTTATGTATATTAATAATTCCTTCTTATTATTGTTGTGTAGTATTCCATTGTAGAAATATAATACAATTCATTTAAACATTCACCAATTGAAAAATATTTTGTTCTGGATTTAATGACTATGAATGAAGGCACTTTAAACCTTTACATGCAGACATTTGTGTGAACATAAATTTTATTTCACTGGGGTAAATATCTAGGGATCAGATTATTGGTCATATGATAAGTACATGTTTAACATGAAAAAAACAAACAAACCAACCAACCAACCACCACCACCAAAGTGCTTTCCATTTTGCATTCCCACCAATTTGTAAGAATACCAGTTGTTCTGGATTCTTGCCAGCATCTGTCATTGTGAGTTTGATGATGGTGGTGGTGATGGTTATATGATGTGATAACAATGATAATGACATTAGCTAATGTTGTGTATCAGCTAACAGTTGTGCAGTGGTCTATTTTTATGGTTTTAACTTGCATTTCCATAATAACTAATGATGCTGACCATATTTTTTGTGGTTTAAGGAACATCCTTTTATTGAGATTTGGGTTTGGATGTTTTGCCCATTTTTAAAAACTAGTTTTTTTTCTTTTTAATTGTTAAATTTTGAGAGTTCATTTTCCATTCTGACTGTAAGTACATTATCAACTATATGATTTGCAAATACTTTCTCCACATGTATGGCCTATTTTTATATTTCCTTAAAAACATCTCTCAGAGAGCAGACATGTTAAATTTTGATTAAGCCTAATTTATCATTTATTCTTTTCTGGATTGTGCTTTGTGTAACATTTAAGATCTTTGCCCAAATCAAGGTCACAGAGAATTTTTTTGTTTTCTGTTTTCTTTTTTTCTTCATCATGGTATGTGTACTCTTTAATCCCCTTCCTCGACTTCACCCATCCCTCACCTAGTGCTCTTATGGTAACCATCTGTTTGTTCCCTATACTTAAGAGTCTGTTTCTTGGTTTCTCTCTCTTTTTTTTTTTCTTTGCTTTTTTGTTTTGTTTCTTAACATCCACTTAATAAGTAGAATCATATACGGTATTTGTGTTTTTTGACTGACTTATTTCACTTAACATTATACTCTCTAGCTCCATCCATGTTGTTGCAAATGACAAGATTTCATTCCATTTTGTGGCTGAATAATATTTAATTTTACACACACACACACACACACACACACACACACACACACAAAATATACACAACACACATGCCACATCTTTATGCATTCATCAATTGATGGATACTTGGGCTGCTTCTATATCTTGGCTATTATAAATAATGCTGCTTTGGGGTGCCTGGGTAGCTCAGTCAGTTAAGTGGTTGCCTTTGGCTCAGGTCATGATCCTGGGGTCCTGGGATTGAGCCCCACATCAGTCTCCCTGTTCAGTGAAGAGACTGCTTCTCCCTCTCCCTGCCACTCTGCCTACTTGTGCTCTCTCTGTCAAATAAATAAATAAAATCTTTAAAAAAAATAATGCTGCTATAAACCTAGAGATACATGTAACACTTTGAATTAGTGGCTTTGTATTCTTTGGGTAAATACCCTGTAGTGCAATTGCTGAATTGTAGGGTAGTTCTCTTTTTGACATTTCAAGGAAACTCCATACTGTTTTCTAGAGCAGCTACACCAGTTTACATTCCCATCAACTTGCATAGATGTTCCCCTTTCTCTACATCCTCACCAACAACTCTTGTTCTTGTGTTGTTGATTTTATTTTTAATTTTTAAAAGATTATTTATTTCAGAGAGAGAGTGCACACGCGTGAGAGAGTGCCAGAGCAGGTGAACAGGGTGAGGGGCAGAGGGAGAAGCAGGCTCCCAACCGAGCAGGGAGCCCAATGTATAGGGCTTGATCCTGGGACTCCAGGATCATGACCTGAGTAGAAGGCAGACAGCTAACCGACTGAGCCACCCAGACATAATGTGTTATTGATTTTGATTATTCTGACATGTGTGAGGTGGTATCTCATCATAGTTTTGATATGAATTTCTCTGATAATAAGCGATGATGAACATCTTTCCTGTGTCTGATGGCCATCTCTGTGTTTTCTTTGGAGAAATATTTGTTCATGACTTCTGTCATTTTAAAATTAGATTATTTGTTTTTTTGAGTGTTGAATTTCATATATTTTTTGTCTGATATGTTATTTGCAAAAATCTTACCCCATTGAGTAGGTTGCCTTTTAGTTTTGTTCTTTCCTTTGCTATGAAGAAGACTTTTATTTTGATGTAATCCCAATAGTTTTAATTTTTGCTTTTGTTGCCCTTGCCTCAAGACACATATCTAGAAGAAAGGTGCTATGGCTGATATCAAAGAAGTTACTGCCCCTGCTCTCTTCTAAGAATTTTTTATGGTTTCAGGTCTCACATTTAGGTCTTTAATCCGTTTTGAATTTACTTTTGTTTATGATGTAAGAAAATGGTCTAGTTTCTTTCTTTTGCACATTGTTATCCAATTTTCCCAACACCATTTGTGAAGAGACTGCATTTTTCTGTCAGATATTCTTTCATGCTTTGTCAAAGATTAATTAACTATATATTGTAGCTTTATTTTTGGATTTTTGTATTCTGTTCCATTGATATACGTGCCTGTTTTTGTACCAATACTATACTGTTTTGATTATTACCACTTTGTAATACAACTTGAAGTCTGGAATTGTTACACCTTCAGTTTTTTTTTTTTTTATTCAAGATTATTTTGACTATTTGAGGTCTTTTGTAGTTCCATTCAAATTTTAGTATTGTTTGCTCTAATTCTGTTGGTATTTAATAGGGGCTGTGTTACATCTATAGATTGCTCTGGGCAGTACAGACATTTAAATAGTAATTGTTCCTCCAACTCATGACCATGGAATACCTTTCCATTTATTTGCATCCTCTTGAATTTCTTTCATCATTTTTTTTTGGTTTGTTTCATTTTATTTTATTTATCTCTCTCTCTTTTTTTATTGTGTTATATTGGTCACCATAAAATATTTCATTAGGTTTTGATGCAGTGTTCCAAGAGTCATTGTTTATGTACAATACCCAATGTTCCATGCAATCCATGCCCTCCTTAATACCCACCACCAGGCTCACCCTTTCCCCACCCCCCCTCCCCTCTAAAACCCTCAGTTTGTTTCTCAGAGTCCACAGTCTCTCACAGTTCATCCCCCCTCTGATTTTCCCCAATTCAGTTTTCCTTTCCTTCTCCTAATGTTCTCCATGTTATTCCTTATGTTCCACAAGTAAGTGAAACCATATGATAATTGACTTTCTCTACTTGACTTATTTCACTCAACATAACCTCCTCCAGTCCCATCCATGTTGATGCAAAAGTTGAGTATTCATCCTTCTGATGGCTGAGTAATTTCCATTGTATATGTGGATGACATCTTCGTTATCCATTTGCCTGCTGAAGGGCACCTTGGCTCTTTCCACAGTTTGGCTATTGCGGATATTGCTGCTGTGAACATACAGCCCTTCTTTTCACTACATCTGTATCTTTGGGGCAAATACCCAGTGGTGCAATTCCTGGGTCATAGGGTAGCTCTATTTTTAATTTTTTGAAGAATCTCCACACTGTTTTCCAAAGTGGCTGTACCAACTTACATTCCCACCAACAGTGTAAGAGGGTTCCCCTTTCTCCACAACCTTTCCAATATTTGTTGTTTCCTACCTTGTTAATCTTTGCCATTCTAACTGGTGTGAGGTAGTATCTCATTGTGGTTTTGATTTGAATTTCCCTGTCAGCTAATGCTGATGAACATTTTCTCATGTGTCTGCTAGCCATTTGTATGTCTTCATTGGAGAAGTGTCTTCTGCCCATTTTTGATGTGATTATCTGTTTATTGGGTATTGAGTTTGAGAAGTTATTTAAAGATCTTGGATATCAGCCCTCTGTCTGTAGTGTCATTTGTGAATATCTTCTGTCATTCCGTGGGTTGGCTCTTTGTTTTGTTAACTGTTTCCCTTGCTGTGCAGGGCTTTTTATCTTGATGAAGACCCAAAAATTCATTTTCACTTTTGTTTCCCTTGCCTATGGAGATGTGTCTTGAAAGAAGTTGCTGTAGCTGATGTCGAGGAGGTTACTGACTATGTTCTCCTCTAGGATTTTGATGGATTCCTGTATCATGTTGAGGTCTTTCCTCCATTTTGAATTTATCTTTGTGTACGGTGTAAGAGAATGGTCGAGTTTCATTCTTCTATATATAGCTGTTCTGTTTTCCCAGCACCATTTATTGAAGAGACTGTCCTTTTTCCATTGGATATTTTTTCCTACTTTGTCGAAGATTAGTTGACCGTAGAGTGGAGGGTCCATATCTGGGCTCTCTACTCTGTTCCATTGGTCTATGTGTCTGTTTTTGTGCCAGTGCTATGCTGTCTTGGTGATCACAGCTTTGTAATAAAGCTTGAAATCAGGTGATGTTATATCCCCAGCTTTGTTTTTCTTTTTCAGCAGTTCCTTAGCAATTTGGGGTCTTTTCTGGTTCCATACAAATTTTAGGATTCTTTGTTCCAGCACTCAGACTACATCCTTTTATTTTATGAATCCTTTGAGTCATTTTTATAGAAATATTTATTTTCTGCTTTTGTGTTTTTTACTTTTGATACACTCGCTAATGACTCAAACAGTCCTCTTTAACATCTTTTGTAGGGCTGGTTTAATGATCATGAACTCCTCTGGTTTTTGTTTGAGAATTTTTTTTTTTTTTAAGTCTCTTCTTCTATTCTGAATGATAGTCCTGCTGGATAGTGTCTTGGCTGCAGAGCTTTCCCTTTTCAGCACTTTAATAACACTGTGCTGCTCCCTTCTGGCCTGCAAATTTTCTTCTGAAAAATCCACTGTTAGCCTATGGGGGTGATGGTGAGGAGTGGGGAAAGTTTCTCCTTTTATGTAACTGTCTTCTTTTCTCTTCCTGCTTTTAAAAGTTGTTGTTTTTTTTTTGTTGTTGTTGTTTGTTTCCCCGATCACCAAGTTTGCCCTTTTAATTACTGTATATCTTGGTGTGGACCTCCTTGGATTGAATTTTGGGGGGATCTCTGTGTCTCCTGGATCTGGATTTTCTGTTTCCTTCCCCAGATTACGGAAGTTTTCAGCTTTTACTTCTTCAAAGAACTTTTCTGTTCCCTTTTCTCCGCTTCTTCTGAGATCCCTATAATATAGATGTTATTACACTTGATGGAGTCACTGAGTTCCCTAAGACTAGTCTCAATTTGCATATTGTCTTTCATCGTCTTCCCTCATCTCAGTTACTTTCTATTACTCTGTCTTACAGGTTGTCAATTTATTTCTCTGCTTCATCTAGCCTATTTATTCCATCAAATATATATACTTGATGGAATATATATATATATATATATATATATATATATATATATAAGATTTTATTTATTTATTTGACAGACAGAGATCACAAGTAGGCAGAGAGGCAGGCAGAGAGAGAGGGAGGAAGCAGGCTCCCTGCTGAGCAGAAAACCCGATGCAGGGCTCGATCCCAGGACCCTGGGACCATGACCTGAGCCGAAGGCAGAGGCCCTAACCCACTGAGCCACCCAGGTGCCCCCCATCAAGTATATTTTTAATTTCATTTATTATGTTCTTGATCTCTGATTCCTTTTTTTATCTCTGTGTTAATGGTCTCACTGATGTCCTCCAATTTTTTCTCACATCCAGTGAGTATCTTTATGATCATTACTTTAAATCCTCTATCAGGCATATTATGTATATCCTTTTTGCTTAGGTCTATTGCTGTGGTTTGGTTCTGTTCTTTAATTTGAAACATATTTCTCAGTCCCCTCATTTTGTCTAACCCTCTGTGTTTGTTTCTGTGTTGGGGAAGGCAGCTACTTCTCTTGCTCTTTATGATAATAGCCTTATGAAGAAAAGGTCCTGTAGTGCCCTGTAGTGCAGTGTTCCCTGTTTCCCAGGGCCTGTTGCTTTAGGGAGAATCACCTATGAATGTTGCACGTGTTATGCCTCTTTTTCCTTTAGTCCAGTTGTCTGCAGAGGCTCTCTTTGCCTGTTGTGGGCAGTTTTTGATTCCCCAGCAGGGATTGGGCATATTTTAACAATATGTGCAGTGGTCTGCTTGTGAAATGAGACCTGTTCCCACTGCCACTAGGACTGAGGTTTCACAAAACATGCAGGTCAGGAGCTATGGTTTTGGCAGATTTTGAGCTGGTCTTCAGGGAAAGCAGGCCTGTACACCAGAACTAAGGTGATGGTGACTAGGAAGAGTGGATCTACCAAAGTGCACTGGGCAGGGCTTTGTTCAGGCAAGTTAGGTAAGGAGTGTTGGTGCTGTGCTCATTCTCACAGGTGGCTGTTTATGCTGGGAGGTAAATGGGACCTGCCAGCTCCTTTATTCCTAGAGGGATTTCCCTGTGATCCTTGTCTCTTCAGTTCCCAAGCACAAGCTCTGAGATGAGCAAACCACTCTCTTTCCTTCCTGCCCCTGGCATTTTTCAAACTACTGGTTGTACAACTTATCTGCATGGGCTGTTTGTTGTGCTGTCTCTTTAAGGGCATGATTCCACTTCCTAATGCCCTACAAGAGACTGATTTTTAAAATTCCAGGCTTTAAGTCCTGCTGGTTATAAGAACTCATGAAATTTAGCCCCTCTCACTTTCATAGATAGTTCTTATAGGATTCATCCTCCCCATTTGTGGGCTCTGTGCTGTGTAAATCTGTCTTTTCACCATTCTTGGCCACCAGCTACCTCCCCACCATGGACAGCCAGTGTCCATTTCACTCCCAGACCACGTTTTTCTTCTTCCTACATTACTCAGTGTAGCTGCCTCTCTGTCTTTAGTTGTGGAGTTTGTTCTGTGAGTCTTTGGATCACTTTCTGGGTTACCTATTTGTGAGTTGTTACCTATTTGTTGTGAGTGTTACCTATTTGTATCTGTTGGATGAGTTGAGCTTAGGGTCCACCTACTCAACCATCTTTCCTGTTGACCTCTTCTGTGTTTTCTTCTAGGATTTCATAGTTTTGGGTTTTAAATTTTGATCAAGATCAATTTTAGGTTCTTTCTGAATATGGTGAAAATTCTCTTTTTCTTGTATGCGGACAGATGTTCAATTGTTCCAGCATAATTTTCTGAAAGTACTATTGATATTTTGAAACTCAAAAACTGCATGTTATTTCAAAAGGTTTATATGAACTTCTTTAATAGGCCCCTAAAAATAATTTCTTTGTTTGCATATCAAGTAAAATATAAATATGATTTTATGTCCCAGTATTAAATGAAGGACCTGACAGAACTTAGAGATGATTATGACACTTTTAAGAAAAGCACAAATTCAGTAATATAATTCATGAGGAATTATAAAACTAAAATTCTCAAAAGTTAATCCTGAGAAGTTAGAAATAAAGCATCTGATTTGACCATGGCTTTTGGTGACAAGCTAAAGAATGTGACTTTTTTAATTCAAGTAGTAAAAGAACAGACTACAGTGTATTCTTAGAAAAGACAGGAATTCTAGAAAACAGACTTATTTAGACATCAAGTAGATCGAGAGCCTCACCAAGACCCAGCTCCAGTAAAGGCCACTTTTACCATCACTGCCTTGTACCATCACCTCTTGACAGCACACCACACTACTGCCCCACTGCCTCTGTCACTGATGCTCTATATACTTGCTTCTTGCTGCAAAGCCACCAAACCCAGACACTTCTTGCCATGTCCTTAAACTTGCCACATCACATCCACTCTGCCAGAGCTGTCATAACGGTTTTTTAGGCTTGTAATTTTCCATCGCATTCTGAAGATTCATAGTCACAACTTGAAGTCAGTCTCCAGTTCACCACACTTCAGCCCCCAACACAATCCCCAGAAGATGTAAGGTGATGAAAAGGAATATGCATATACCCTTGGCATTTGTATTAGTGGTATTCCTTCTGAACATGAAAGGTGTATGGGTGAGGAATGACATTTTATGTGTGCAAACTTTTGTAGGTACATCATTAAAATCTGGCTTTTCTCTGGAGGAAGGGAGAAAGAATGGGGGGGGGGGAGTATGTAAAACCAAAGCCAGAAATGTCCACCATGATAATTTTGACAAATGCCTTAATTTTACAAGTAAGGAGATTATATTAAAACCTAAACTTCAGGAGGCGGAGTCAAGATAGCAAGAAGTAGCAGGCTGAGACAACATCAGGTAGCAGGAGATCAGCTAGATAGCTTATCAAACCATTGCGAACACCTACAAATCCAACAGGAGATTGAAGAGAAGAAGAACAACAATTCTAGAAACAGGAACTCGACCACTTTCTGAAAGGTAGGACCTGTGGAGAAGTGAATCCAAAGTGGCAGGAAGATATGCCACAGAGGGAGGGGCCGGCTTCCGGCAAGTGACAGAACAACGGAGCACAAAATCAGGACATTTAAAACTCTGCTCCACTGAGGGACATTGCTCCAGAGGCTAAACCTGGGGGAAGCCTATGGGGGGTCAGTATGGCCCCAGTTCCCATGGGGTCACAGAAAGATTGGGGGCGTCTGAGTGTCGTAGAGCTTGCAGGTATTAGAGCGGGGAAGCCAGCTACGGAGACAGCCAAGGAGTGAGCTCTCAACTTGGGGTTACCTTGAGCTGGTCACAGGCTGGGTGAGCTCGGAACACAGCCAGAGGCCAGGGATGGAGTGATTGAGCACTTTTCTCTGAGGGCGCACTGAGGAGTGGGGTCCCCAGCTCTCAGCTCCTCTAGGCCAGAGATTGGGAGGCCGCCATTTTCATTCCTGTCCTCTGGAACTCTACAGAAAGCATTCAGGGAACAAAAGCTTCCAAAAGCAAGCACAAGTGGATTACTTAGCCTGGCCCCTGGTAAGGGGGTGGTGCAATTCTGCCTCAGGCAAAGACACTTGAGAATCACTACAACAGGCCCTTCACCCAGAAGATCAACAAGAAATCCAGCCAAGACCAAGTTCACTTACCAAGGAGAACAGCAGAATTCCAGAGGAGGAGAAAGCAAAGCATGGAATTCATGGCTTTCTCCCCAAGATTCTTTAGTCTTGCAGTTAATTAATTTTTAAAATTTTTTTTTCTGCTAAATTTTTTTTAACTTTTACCCTTTCCTCCTTTAATGTTTTTTAGCTAGTTTATCTTAACAATAACTTTCATAAAAAAAAATCTTTTTGAACCTTCATTATTATAGTCATATTTTATCCTTCATTGTATCTAACTTTATTTTTTGAATATACATAGGGTTTTTTCTTCTAAAAATTTGGGATACAACTTCTTCTAATAGGACAAAATATACCCTAAATCTACCTCTGGGCTTGTTCTAGTCTCCAGCCCGAGCAAATTCTCTCCACTTTCTTTTTCTTTATTCTCCCAACCAGCTTACTTTATCAACTCCTTTTTTAGAAATTAAAAAAAAAATTTTCCCACCTTTATAGGCATATTCCATCCCTTCATTGTGTTTACCCTTATATATGTTTTTAATTCTTTAAAATTTTGGGAGGTAGTTTCTTCTAAGAGACCAAGATACTCTCAAAATTAAGTGGATGACCCTGTTCTAGTCACCAGTCTAATATATATATATATATATATATATATTATATATTATAAAATAAATATATATAAGTATATATAAATATATATAATATAATTCATACTAATATTATATATTATATATTATATATTATATATAATAATATATAATATAAATATATAAATATAAATAATATATAAATATATAACAATATAATATATACATACAATTATAATAATATATTATATTACATATAATATATTGTATTATATATAATATATAATATAATAAAAATAAAATATTAATAATATATACATATACATATAATAAAATAAATAAATAATAAATAAAATAAAAACATATAATAAAAATATTTTTTTTCTTTTTTCTTTATTTGTTCTCCTTTCTAAATTTTTTTTTTCCTGAACTTCTTTTTATCCTTTTTCTCCCTCCCATGATTTCAGGTCTCTTCTGATTTGGATAAAGCACATTTTCCTGGGGTCTTTGCCACCCTTTTAGTGTTTTATTTGCTCCTTCATTTATTCTTATCTGGACAAAATGACAAGGCAGAAAAACTCACCACAAAAAAAAGAACAAGAGGCAGTACCGAAGGCTAGGGACCTAATCAATATGGATATTGGTAAAATGTCAGATCTAGAGTTCAGAATGACAATTCTCAAGGTTCTAACTGGGCTCGAAAAAGGCATGGAAGATATTAGAGAAACCCTCTCCAGAGACATAAAAGCCCTTTCTGGAGAAATAAAAGAACTAAAATCTAACCAAGTTGAAATAAAAAAAGCTATTAATGAGATGCAATAAAAAATGGAAGCTCTTACTGCAAGGATAAATAAGGCAGAAGAAAGAATTAGTGACATAGAAGACCAAATGACAGAGAATAAAGAAGCTGAGCAAAAGAGAGACAAACAAATACTGGACCATGAGGAGACAATTCAAGAGATAAGTGACACCATAAGACAACACATTAGAATAATTGGGATTCCAGAAGAAGAAGAAAGAGAGAGAGGAGCAGAAGGTATATTGGAAGAATTATTGGAGAGAATTTCCCTAATATGGCAAAGGGAACAAGCACCAAAATCCAGGGGGTGCAGAGAACCCCCCTCAAAATTAATAAGAATAGGTCCACACCCCGTCACCTAATAGTAAAATTTACAACTCTTAGTGACAATGAGAAAATCCTGAAAGCAGCCCAGGAAAAGAAGTCTGTAACATACAATGGTAAAAATATTAGATTGGCAGTGGGCTTATACACAGAGACCTGGCAGGCCAGAAAGAACTGGCATGATATATTCAGAGTACTAAATGAGAAAAACATGCAACTAAAAATACTATATCCAGCTAGGCTATCATTGAAAATAGAAGGAGAGATAAAAAGCTTCCAGGACAAACAAAAACTGAATAAATTTGCAAACACCAAACCAGCTCTACAGACAATACTGAAAGGGGTCCTCTAAGCAAAGAGAGACCCTAAAAGTAGTAGATCAGAAAGAAACAGACAATATACTGTAACAGTCACCTTACAGGCAGTACAATGGCACTAAATTCATATCTCTCGATAGTTACCCTGAATGTTAATGGGCTAAATGTTCCAATCAAAAGACACAGGGTATCAGAATGGATAAAAAAACAAGACCCATCAATATGCTGCCTACAAGAAACTCATTTTAGAGCCGAAGACACCTCCAGATTTAAAGTGAGGGGGTGGAAAACAATTTACCATGCTAATGGACATCAGAAGAAAGCTGGGGTGGCAATCCTTATATCAGATCAATTAGATTTTAAGCCAAAGACTATAATAAGAGATGAGGAAGGACACTATATCATACTCAAAGCGTCTGTCCAACAAGAAGATCTAACAATTTTAAAAATCTATGCCCGTAACAGGGGAACAGCCAACTATATAAATCAATTAATAACAAAATCAAAGAAATACATCGACAATAATACAATAATAGTAGGGGACTTTAACACTCCCCTCACTGAAATGGACAGATCATCCAAGCAAAAGATCAACAAGGAAATAAAGGCCTTAAATGACACACTGGACAAGATGGACATCACAGATATATTCAGAACATTCCATCCCAAAGCAACAGAATACACATTCTTCTCTAGTGCACATGGAACATTCTCTAGAATAGATCACATCCTGGGTGTCAACCAGTGTCAAAATATTGGGATCATTCCCTGCATATTTTCAGACCACAATGCTCTGAAGCTAGAACTCAATCACAAGACGAAATTTGGAAAGAAGCCAAATACATGGAGACTAAACAGCATCCTTCTAAAAAATGAATGGGTCAACCAAGAAATTAAAGAAGAATTGAAAAAATTCATGGAAACAAATGATAATGAAAACACAATGGTTCAAAATCTGTGGGACACAGCAAAGGCGGTCCTGAGAGGAA
>NW_019154090.1:36322361-36652616 GCF_002288905.1 Enhydra lutris kenyoni | reverse complement strand
AATGCTCTGAAGCTAGAACTCAATCACAAGACGAAATTTGGAAAGAAGCCAAATACATGGAGACTAAACAGCATCCTTCTAAAAAATGAATGGGTCAACCAAGAAATTAAAGAAGAATTGAAAAAATTCATGGAAACAAATGATAATGAAAACACAATGGTTCAAAATCTGTGGGACACAGCAAAGGCAGTCCTGAGAGGAAAATATATAGTGATACAAGCATTTCTCAATAAACAAGAAAGGTCTCAAATACACAACCTAACGCTACACCTAAAGGAGCTGGAGAAAGAACAACAAAGAAAGCCTAAACCCAGCAGGAGAAGAGAAATCATAAAGATCAGAGCAGAAATAAAAGAAATAGAAGAAAAAAAAAAAAAAAAAAAAACCCACAAAACAAAACAAAACAAACAAACAAACAAAAAAACAGAACAAATCAATGAAACTAGGAGCTGGTTCTTTGAAAGAATTAGATTGATAACCCCCTGGCCAGAGTTATCAAAAAGAAAAGAGAAAGGACCCAAATAAATAAAATCATGAATGGAAGAGGAGAGATCACAACCAACACCAAAGAAATACAAACAATTATAAGAACATACTATGAGCAACTCTATGCCAACAAATTCGAGAATCTGGAAGAAATGGACGCATTCCTAGAGACATATAAACTACCATAACTGAGCCAGGAAGAAATAGAAAACCTGAACAGACCCATAACCAGTAAGGAGATTGAAACAGTCATCAAAAATCTCAAACAAACAAAAGCCCAGGGCCAGACTGCTTCCCAGGGGAATTCTACCAAACATTTAAAGAAGAATTAATTCCTATTCTCCTGAAACTGTTCCAGAAAATGGAAATGGAAGGAAAACTTCCAAACTCATTTTATGAGGCCAGCATCACCTTGATCCCAAAACAAGACAAGGATCCCGTTAAAAAAGATAATTACAGACCAATAACCTGGATGAACACAGATGCGAAAATTCTCACCAAAATACTAGCCAATAGGATCCAACAGTACTTTAAACGGATTATTCACCACAACCAAGTGAGATTTATTCCAGGGCTGCAAGGTTGGTTCAACATCCACAAATCAACCAACGTGATACAATCCATTAATAAAAGAAAGAACAAGAACCATATGATACTCTCAATAGATGCTGAAAAAGCATTTGACAAAGTACAGCATCCCTTCCTGATCAAAACTCTTCAAAGTGTAGGGATAGAGGGCACATACCTCAATATTATCAAAGCCATCTATGAAAAACCCACTGCAAATATCATTCTCAATGGAGAAAAACTGAAAGCTTTTCCGCTAAGGTCAGGAACACAGCACAGATGTCCATTATCACCACTGCTATTCAACAGAGTACTAGAAGTCGTAGCCTCAGCAATCAGACAACAAAAAGAAGTGAAAGGCATCCAAATCAGCAAAGAAGAATTCAAACTATCACTCTTTGCAGATGATATGACGCTATATGTGGAAAACCCAAAAGACTCCACTCCAAAACTGCTAGAACTTGTACAGGAATTCAGTAAAGTGTCAGGATATAAAATCAATGCACAGAAATCAGTTGCATTTCTTTACACCAAAACCAAATCAAAAGAAAGAGAAATTAAGGAGTCAATCCCACTTACAAATGCACCTAAAACCATAAGATATCTAGGAATAAACCTAACCAAAGAGGCAAAGTACTCATATATACTATAAAGTACTCATGAAAGAAATTGAGGAAGACACAAAGAAATGGAAAAATGTTCCATGCTCTTGGATTGGAAGAACAAATATTGTGAAAATGTCTATGCTACCTAAAGCAATCTACACATTTAATGCAATCCCTATCAAAATCCCACCCATTTTTTTCAAAGAAATGGAACAAATAATCCTAAAATTTATATGGAACCAGAAAAGACCTCAAATAGCCAAAGGAATATTGAAAAAGAAAGCCAAACTTGGTGGCATCACAATTCCGGACTTCAAGCTCTATTACAAAGCTGTCATCATCAAAACAGCATGGTACTGGCACAAAAACAGACAAATAGATCAACGGAACAGAATAGAGAGCCCAGAAAAGACCCTCAACTCTATGGTCAACTAATCTTTGACAAAGCAGGAAAGAATGTCCAATGGAAAAAAGACAGCCTCTTCAACAAATGGTGTTAGGAAAATTGGACAGCCACATGCCGAAAAATGAAACTGGACAATTTCCTTACACCACACATGAAAATAGACTCAAAATGGGTGAAGGACCTCAATGTGAGAAAGGAATCCATCAAAATCCTTGAGGAGAACACAGGCAGCAACCTCTTCGACCTCAGCCACAGCAACTTCTTCCTGGGAACATTGCCAAAGGCAAGGGAAGCAAGGGCAAAAATGCACTATTGGGATTTCATTAAGATCAAAAGCTTTTGCACAGCAAGGGAAACAGTTGAGAAAACCAATAGACAACTGACAAAATGGGAGAAGATATTTGCAAACAACATATCAGATAAAGGGCTAGTATCTGAAATCTATAAAGAGCTTAGCAAACTCAACACTCAAAGAACAAATAATCCAATCAAGAAATGGGCAGAGGATATGAACAGACATTTCTGCAGAAAAGACATCCAGATGGCCAACAGACACATGAAAAAAATGCTCCACATCACTTGGCATCAGAGAAATACAAATCAAAACCACAATGAGATACTGCCTCACACCAGTCAGAATGGCTAAAATTAATAAGTCAGGAAATGACAGATGCTAGTGAGGATGCGGAGAAAGGAGAACCCTCTTACACTGTTGGTGGGAAAGCAAGCTGGTGCAACCACTCTGGAAATCAGCATGGAGGTTCCTCAAAAAGTTGAAAATAGAGCTATCCTATGACCCAGCAATTGCACTACTGGGTATTTACCCTAAAGATACAAATGTAGTGATCTAAAGGGGCATGTGCACCTGAATGTTTATAGCAGCAATGTCCACAATAACCAAGCTATGGAAAGAACCTAGATGTCCATCAACAGATGAATGGATAAAGAAGATGTGGTATATATATATATATATATATATATATATATATATATATATACAATGGAATACTATGCAGCCATCAAAAGAAATGAAATCTTGCCATTTGCGATGATGTTGATGGAACTAAAGGGTATTATGCTCAGTGAAATAAGTCAATCAGAGAAAGAAAACTATCATATGATCTCCCTGATATGAGGAAGTGGAGATGCAACATGGGGGGTTTGGATGGTAGGAAAAGAATAAATGAAACAAGATGGGATTGGGAGGGAGACAAACCATCAGAGACTCTTAACCGCACAAAACAAACTGAGGGTTGCTAGGGGAAGGGGGGTTGGGAGAGGGTGGTGGGGTTATAGACATTGGGGAGGCTATGTGTTATGGTGAGTGCTGTGAAGTATGCAAACCTGGCGATTCACAGACCTGTACCCCTGGGACTAAAAATATATGTTTATAAAAAAAATTAAAAACAAAACTAAACTAAATTTCAGGGGTGCCTGGGTGGCTCAGTTGGTTAGCAGTCTGCCTTCAGCTCAGGTCATGATCCTGGAGTCCCAGCATCAAGCTCCATATCAGGCTTCCTGCTTGAAGGAGAGCCTGCTTCTCCTCTGCCCTTCACCCCACTAGTGTTTTATCTCTCTCTCTCTCTCTCCCTCTCTCTCTCTCTCTCATAAATAAAATGTAGAACAAAAACCAAAAAACAAACAAACAAAAACTAAACTAACCTAAATTTCACTGGGATGTTACCAAAAGAGAAGCTTTACCTGAAGTAACCTTAATTGAACCCTAAAGTATAGGCACTGGGCCCAATTCCCATTAAGTATAATTCTGGAAAGAGACTGTGCTGGTGATTAACCAAAGTATTTCCAGTTGATCAAATTGGCACCCAGACAGATCTGTCTTGTGTGGCAACCTATGAGGTATTGGGAGGGACCAGAGGCCAACTTTTTAAGAAGAGCTGTATAAAAACATCCCCTGAAGTGTAATAGTCTTGTGCCTCTAGAAGTTTGTTGTAATATTGGTCAGCTGGAAGCATGCACAGATGCCTCCTGATGAGTTCACCTACCCTGCTTCCTAAGAGGTAATTGTGGTCTTTGGCCAAAGTTGGATAGAAACAAAAAATCCCCAAAGAAGAACATTTTCTTGCCCATTGAATATATTTTTAAAAGGAGAACACTAAAATTATGTCTGGTGTTATGTTAGCTGTTGTATGATTTAGTTTTTGTTTATGACTATTACTCAAGGTCATGTGTCTTATTCATTCTGATTTCCCCCCACATATTTGGATACGGTGGTTGCTGCTGAAAACTTCCCTGTTTCTGCAGGCAAGATTTGGCAGTTGTAACTACTTGATATTGGCTCTGCTATGATAAAGACCATGTTTGCCATGGAGGTGTGTTTTTCCCCCCTTGGGAGTAATTCTGAACCAGAGTAGTATTCAGCTTCATATAATAAAGAAGGAATACATTTAAAGAGAACCAGAATTCTACTTTCAGGAAAGCAGAATTTGTTTCCACTTTGCAGATGAGGTATCCAAGATTTAGAAAATTGAGAAATTTTGGCAATTCCCCTGATCAAATAAGTGATAAAAGATGATTCTTTAAATCTAGTATTATGCACACACACACACACACACACACACACACACACACACACACCATTCAACATGCCTTTTATCAGTCAGAATAGGGTAAGTTATATTGCAGTAACAGATAACCCCAAATCTCAGTGACTTACATCAACAAAGGTTTTCCATTTCTTGCCCATGCTACCTCATCCATTCTGTAGACTGTGGGTTTTTTCTACGTGTGTTTATTCCCAGATGCAGGCTTATTGAGACACATCTGCCTAGACCATTGCTGGTTTTATTGTAGAAGGAAAAAAAGTCATGGAAAGTCATATGTTACCTCTTTAAGCATCTGCTAGGAAAAAAGCACACATTGCTTCTACCCATTTCATGACCCAAACATACATGACCAAGCCTGACATTAAAGAGCTGTGAAAGTATCAGCCATCCCAGAGATAAGCAACACAGTTTGGGAAATAACACAATCTTCCAACTTGTTTTTTGAAGTTTGGTCTGTAGACCAACCACTCAGTATCACCTGCGATGTTATATGAAATGCATGTTCTCAGACCTTTCCCCAAACCTAACCAGAATCTGCATTTTAACAAGATGTCTAGGTAGTTTATATGTCATTGTAGAAGCACTGGTTTAACATACTGCTCAAATGTTACTGTTATGTATCCCAAAACTTGAACACTTCTTGTTTTGCTAATATTTTTTTATGTTTTTTTTTATGTTATGTGTATCACCATACAGTACATCATTAGTTTTTGATGTAGGGTTCCATGATTCATTATTTGCATATAACACTCAGTGCTCATTGCAACATGTGCTCTCCTTAATACCCATCTCTGGGCTACCTCATTCCTCCACCCCCTCCCCAAACCCTCAGTTTGTTTCCCGGTGTCCACAGTTTCTCATGGTTCATCTCCCCCTTGGATCCCCCCACTTCAGTTTTCCCTTCCTTCCCCTAATGTCCTCCATGCTATTCCTTATGTTCCACATATGAGTGAAACCATATAATTGCCTTTTTCTGCTTGACTTATTTCACTTAGCATAATCCCCTCCAGCTTCATCCATGTCAACGCAAATGTTGGACATTCATCCTTTCAATGGCTGAGTACTATTCCATTGTATATATGAACCACATCTTCTTTATTCATTTGTCTATTGAAGGGCATCTCGACTCCTTCTACAGTTTGGCTATTGTGGCCATTGCTTCTGTGAACATTGGGGTACATGTGTCTCTTCTTTTCACTATATCTGTATCTTTGGGGTAAATACCCAAATAGTGCAATTCCTGGGTCATATGGTAACTCTATTTTTAACTTTTTGAGGGACCTCCACATGGTTTTCAAAAGCAGCTGTAACAACTTGCATTCCCACCAACAGTGTAAGAGGGTTCCCCTTTCTCCACATCCTCCCCAACATTTGTTGTTTCTTGTTTTGTTAATTTTTGTCATTCTAACTGATATAAGGTGGTATCTCAATGTGGTTTTGATTTGAATTTCCCTGATGGCTAATGATGATGAACATATTCTCATGTGTCTTAACCATTTGTATGTCTTCTTTGGAGAAGTGTCTGTTCATGTCATCTGCCCATTTTTTGACTTGATTATCTAGTTTTTGGGTGTTGAGTTTGAGAAGTTCTTTATAGGTCTGGATACCAGCCCTTTATCTGTAGTATCATTTGCAGATATCTTCTGCCATTCTGTGGGTTGCCTCTTTGTTTTGTTGACTGTTTCCTTTGTTGTGCAGAAGCTTTTTATCTTGATGAAGTCCCAAAAATTCATTTTCACTTTTGTTTCCCTTGTCTCTGGAGATGTGTCTTGAAAGAAGTAGCTGTGGTTGATGTGGAAGAGGTTACTGCCTATGTTCTCCTCTAGGATTTTGATGGATTCCTTTTTTTTTTTTTTTTTTTGCCTTTTCCAGTTCAATTTTATTATTTGGAGAACTTTTATTTTTTTATTATGTTTGTCACCATACAGTACATCATTAGTTTTTGATGTAGTGTTCCATGATTCGTTGTTTGCATATAACACCCAGTGCTCCATGTAATATGACTATCTCATATGGAGGTCCTTCATCCATTTTGAGTTTATCTTTATGGTGTAAAAGAATGGTCTAGTTTCATTCTTCTGTTTATAGCTGTCCAATTTTCCCAGCACCATTTATTGAAGAGATGGCTAATTTCTTACTCTACCTCCTTCTGTAATATTTTTCATAAATTGAAAGGAAGACTGAGATGCAGAACAAGATCCCCAGCTTCATCTGTAAACTTACTATGAGCCCTTGATTTACAGTTCAGGACAGAGTATAAATGTTCTTTTCCTTAAGTATTAGCTGCAAAGTAAAGGATTCAAGGTGCCTATAGTAGCCTCTCAGATCTATCACTTGAGTGGTAAACTCCAGGCTTTACAAACTCCATAGGTTATGCCCTGTGTGGTTTTTACTAGAGACATTTTGCTAGGTCTCTGTTTTTTTTCAGCAACAATGTATAGACTCTAAAGTGACTGCTGCTCTAATACCAATGACATGCAAAGAAAAAAATAAATAAATAAAAGGACATTCTGAGTCATAAATCTCCAAACCTATGTTCCATTCTTTTGCTATACCAAAATACTTGGAAAAAGCAAAGGCCAAATCTATAGATTTGGGTAATTCTCTGAAAATATACATATAGCTATGGGCAAGAACTGGATGAAATATTGGTATGGTATGGTATGAAATGGTATGAAATAACATATTATACTGAGTAAAAGTCCTGGAGAAGATGAAGAACTCTTGCAAACATTAATTTCTAATACTTACAGGCCCATAGAAGACAAGAAGTAAGTTCAGGACATCCTCAGACTTTCATTTTATTTGAGTTGATGGTGGAAAGTCTTCAGGAAAAGAAGAAAGAGTATGGTTTAAAAAAAAATAAAAAGAAAGAGTATGATTTTGGTATCCAGAAGAGAAGAATTTTGGCCTTGAATCTCCCTTTGGCTAGCCATATGACCATGAACAAACAATTCACTTTTCTGGACCCAAGACTGCACAAACCTATGTGTCCCACAAGGTTAAGTTACTGGTATAAATCTAGTGAATTTCAAAAATTCCTCATTTTCTGTCAGTTTTTTTCAGTTTGGCTTGTGTGTAAGATTTCCTTAAGAAAATACAGCTTGACAGAAACAGGATTTCCATGGTACTTTCTCATTGTAATCATCTAAGAATCCATGCTTTCCTATCAGCACAAAGGACATTGTGGTGATGGTTGAGATGGGGAAGTTTTCATCTGTTGTACTTAACGGGAGAAAATGTAAATTAGCTTAATAAACAAGGGTATAGTCCTATTTCCAGAAGATTCACTTTTTAGAGATACTGAGCTTCCACAGAGGGTGAGAATAGTCAGAGAATCAAGTATTTATGTAAATGACATGAATGGTGTTTAATGTATGGACTTTAGGCTGAGTCTTGGCCCTGGCATGTACTAAATAGTGACTCTGACTAATCCCATCATATTTTTATTAGCAATCTAATTTCAAATACAGTATGGACATATTTGTGTCTAACTACTGTAAAATCCTTGTGAAGACCAAATGAGGTACTATATACCAATCACTTAATAAAGTTCGTGGAACATGGTATATTGTCAGTAAATTCTGTTATGATTAGTATTGTCACAATAATAATAAAATTATAACCTTGCTTGAAGTTTAGTTACTGTATGTTAAAGGTTGAATTCTGTCTCCCACCACAAAAAGATACATTGATACCCTAACCTCTAATATCTCAAAATGTGGACTTTGTGAGAGATAAGATCTCTACAGATATAATTTGGTGAGATGAAGTCATAATGGAATGTGGTGAGACCCTACTCCAGTATGAACTGGTGTTTGTATAAGTAGACAAGTGATGAGACAGACACATAGAGAGATGGCCATGTGATGATAAATACAGAGATTGAAGTTATGCAGGAGCAAACCAAGGAATATCAAAGATTTCCAGCAAACCACCAAAAACTAGGAAGAGGTGAGAAAAGATTCCCCTTCAGGTTTCAAAGGGATCCTGGTGCTGGTCCAGTTGATGCCTTGACTCTGGACTTCTAACCTCCAGAACTGTGAAAGAATGTATTTCTCTTGTTTTAGCCACCCAGTGTGTGGTACTTTGTGAGGATACCCCTAGGGAACGATTATATTGTATTGACCAAGTGCCTTAACTCTAGTGAGTCTCAGTTGTCATTCGCATGCATATACACACACAAACACATACATACATGTACATGTACACACATATATATGATGAATAATAACATTTTCCAATGAAAGAAGGTTTATAAAGGGGCTTTGAAAAACACAAAATACTATAAAGATTAAATTATATATCTTATTATTAGTATTTAGTCTGTATTAGTCACCCATGGATAACTTACATAGAGGAAGGAAGAAGAAATGGATACAGTTAGTCTCTAAGACTACTGACTAAGCCTTGGAATTATTATAGATTTCATGCTTTTGGTAGACTATTATAGTAGTCTATCCCCAATGAATCATGCCTCCCTGAGTCCATGCCCTTGTGTAGTCCCTTCCCCTTTTGACTCTGGGATTCCCCAGGTGACTTGTTTTGGCCAAGGGAATGCAGCAAACATGATGGAGGGTGATGTTTGCAACTGAGCCTTCTGGTCTTAGAATGCTGCTGTCATGGGAAGAAGCCCAAATTGATTACTGAAGATGCATAGCCTAGCTAGCAGCCAGTCCCAAACCCCAGACCTGGGGTTTGAGTGAGTGAGGCCATCTTAGACTCTGCAACCCAGCTGACCTGCCAGCCAAGTGCAGCCATAAGAGTGACTCCCACTGCGACCAGCAAACGAAGTGCCCAGCAGAACCCAGCCCTAATTGCTGACCTGAAGAACCCTAAACAAAATGGTTTTTGTTTTAAGCCATTGAGTTTTGGTATGGTCTGCTATGCAGCAATTGATCAATGATACACAGGGAGAAAAAAAAAGAAATAAAATTCAAGTACATACCCTTCAACCTTCAGAACACTGTTAAATTTATGACTGAGTGCTTAGGATTTTTCTCCTGTTTCCAAGTGGGTAAAGGACCTAAGCCAAGTTGCAGCAGCTCCCTCTATCCCTATACTTTGAAGCCTTTTAATCAGAACAGATGATGTATCTTGTCAAATGCTTTTTCTGCATCAATTGAGAGGACCATGTGATTCTTCTCTCCTCTTATTGATTTGTTCTATCACATTGATTGATTTGCAAATGTTGAACCACCCTTGCATCCCATGGATAAATCTCACCTGGTCATGGCAGATAATCTTTTTAATGTACTATTGGATCCTATCAGCTAGGATCTTGTTGAGAATCTTGGCATCTATATTCATCAGGGATATTGGTTTGAAATTCTCCTTTTGGTGGGGTCTTTGCCTGGTTTGGGGACCAGGGTAATGCTGGCTTCATAAAGAGAGTCTGGAAGTTTTCCTTCTGTTTCTATTTTTGAATTTTTCAATTTAAATTTTCGTTTCAATTCAAATTCAAGTTTCGATTTTTGGAAAAGCTTCAGGAGAATAGGTATTATTTCTTTTCTGAATGTTTGGTAGAATTCCCCAGGAAATCCATCAGGTCCTGGGGTCTTGTTTTTTGGGAGGTTTTTGATCACTGCTTCAATCTTGTTACTAGATATTGGTCTATTCAGGTTGTCAATTTCCTCCTGTTTCAGTATTGGAAGTTTAAGGGCTTCCAGGAATGCATCCATTTCTTCTAGGTTGCTGAACTTACTGGCATATAACTGTTGATAATAATTTCTGATGATTGTTTCTATTTCCTTGGCATTCATTGTGATCTCTATCCTTTCATTCATAATTTTATTAATTTGGGTCCTCTCTCTTTTCTTTTGGATTAGTTTGGCCAGTGGGTTATGGATCTTACTGATTCTTTCAAAGAACTAGCTTCTAGTTTTATTGATGTGTTCTACTGTATTTCTAGTTTCTATCTCATTGATCTCTGCTCTGATCTTGATTATTTCCCTTCTTGTGTATGGGGTTGGCTTAATTTGTTGTTGGTTTTCCAGTTCTTTAAGGTATAAAGAGAGCTGGTGTATTCTGGATTTTTCAGTTTTTTTGAGTGAGGCTTGGATGACTATGTATTTCCCCCTTAGGACAACCTTTGCTGTATCCCATAGGTTTTGGACTGATGTGTCTTCATTCTCATTGGTTTCCATGAATTGTTTAAGTTCTTCTTTGATTTCCTACATCTAGAGGAGCACAAAGTGGGCATGTGCCAAATTCAATGATCCCTACTTTCCTTATTCTTGCAATGGGCTTATAAAATATTCATGTTCATAAAATATTTATGCTTTTCTGTACTTCATACCCACAATTATCCCAATAAAGTTAAATGTCCACTTTCCTCCTTTATGATGAAAATAAAAAGAGACCGAAGAGAACTCTGGTGACTTGACCAAGAGAATAGGGTCAACAATGTTGAAAGAAATCCAGATTTTTAAAATACTTTTCCCCAGTACCTGCTTCATTTATACCCAGTTAACCTATTTGATGAATCCTTACTGAGGTTGAAAAAGGGAAAAAATAGAAATTAATTGATCTACTGATGGGTTACAGGTATGAAGACCAACCCTAAGCAGTAACAAGAAGATTGTAAGTCATGTTATATACTTTATTCAATCCTTAATCATGACAGTATTTCCCAGTTAGTATTTACAAATTGCTTCCTTGATTTTCCTCATGTTTTAAAGCCAAACAATGTGGATAACCTGCTGAAAATGGGAACTCACATTTACTTACATAAGGACGTCCTTTCCTCCTTGATGATCTCAATGTTGAAATCCAATTTTATAGAAAAGAAGGAACAGTTGAAAAATAAAGTCATGTCCTCACTTTCAGAGAGGTTGGAAGTCACTTTTGGAGGCTCTAAAATACGATGAGCTTTAAACACTGAATGGTTAAACAGGTATTTGAATATCTCTGAAATGTCCTTCTTAGTGTGTATACTACATACTTTCACCTTTTGCAGCATAAACATGCTAAAGTGGGTGTCAGTGGCTGTAACTTGTCACCATTTCTGAGCCTCAGTGATTTCTTATGTGAAGTGAATATTAACTACCACCATGTCATTGAGTAGCCACATGTGTAACATATCCGTAGAGTACCTTTCTTATAGAAAGCTCCCAATAAACAGTGGTTGCTTTCATTATGACCACCTACATTGTAAGGTAGATGCAACAGATACTAAATTTCTCATCTGTCCATAAGCTGAAAAGAGTTAATATATCTATTTAGTCTATTTAGTCTTACACAGGAAATTAGTGTCTGCTCTGAGTCAGAGTTGGAGCCCCAGTCTCATTATCTGTCTACCACATTCCTGCCAAATCACATGGTAATAGTCATGTCATGGTAAAAGACAAAAATGTCTTAATTAGTGCAGTATTCACGTATCTAATATTTATGGAGTGCCTCCATTCTGAAAAGTATCCTCCTAGGCACTATGAAAGCTATACAGATAGCACTGCACGGCCTTTAGAGACAGCAAGACTGGGCAGTGAGTCCTCCCTCTCATCAGCTCTCTGAATTTGAAAAAAACAAATTAACCTTCTCAAGGTGTGATTTCCTCATATTTAAAAGAGTAATTATATTTATTTCTCATCACAACTCTCTGCAGCAGAATAATTCAAAGTGTGTGAAGTCATAGCAAGATTCATCAATCGTATTTGCTAATAGTATCTTATGCTTGCTATTTATCCAGATCTCGAAAAAGCTTATAATCTGGTAGGGGATATAGGACATTAACATTAAATATATAATAAGGAAAAAAGAGATGAGTGCCTATGGACAGAACAGATTAAGAATTGTGGGGTGGGAAAGGGTGGACATATTACTTCTAGCTGTGGAATCTGACAAGGTTTTTTGGAAGAAATATTATTTGACCTGGGCCCTAAAATACAGATGGATTTGGTGCATGTAGAGACTTTTAATGGACTGTTTTCATAAAGTTATGTTTCATATTGGGCATAGGTGGGTTCTTCAAGATATCTATGTAATATTTTTGGTCAAAAAATATTTGCACGTGGGTGAACGGAAACATCAGGAAACAAAGAAATTCTTCATGGTTATGGAAACCAAATCTCAGTTGTCCTCTTGTGTTCTGTTTTCTGATCCAATTTCTTCACTGAGCATTGGTCCCGGAGAAGTATCTGTTGACACAAAGAGTAATTCAATACTATATTTCCCTATTAGAGTATTGTAGGATCTTGAAAGATTATAAAATGAGATACGTGTCTAGAATCAGGTTCTGCCATCTATCATTTTGGAAGCAAGCATGCTGTAAGTAAGGAGTGATTTTCCTGAGTGGCCAATGTAATTACTTTTGTTCCAGAAGCCAGCAGGGTGTGACCTGGAACCCCCTTCACATTCCAGCTAAACCCCTGATAACAAGTGAAACTAAATTGCTTCTTTCCCCTCTCTGCATCTGGGTCCATTTGTGCAGGCCAAATAGATTAGCCTCTTATATCTTGAAACAGACGTTTGCTGTTGGAATTGTCATATGTGTGCAACATGTTCCACAAGTTGGTGGGGATATTCTGGGCTACAGGGTGTGTAGAGACATCATTCTGGGTGGGGTTTTCCAAACAGTGTGGGTGAGAGTGTTGCTGGCTAGGCTTTGCTCTCCCTGGCACTTTCCTCAGTAGGAGAGCTATGTGGAGGAAAGTGCCAGGTGCCTCCATGAGAAGGGTGAATGTGTTTAGAGCCTAATGTGTATATGTATAGTTAAGATCTGGTCAAGAAAACCAAAGACATACCAGCTGTTTAACAAAAAGTATTTAATATAGGTGATGTAGTTGGTAGGGAAAGGCAAAACTGGAAAACTAATAGCAGAAAGTAATTGCAGGAAGAACTATCACCCCTGGGGTTAAGGGAGGAAAGAGAAGACATTGGCGTTATTAAAATGGAGAAAGCTTGGGAAAAAAAAAAATGTCCTGCATCAGTGAAACCCAGACTTCTAAGTTGAAAATGTTTCCTAACTGAAGCTGATACCCCAGGAACACAAGTGAGTGACCCTGCAGAGCTGGTACTCAGGGATGTGACTGGCTGGTACTGGAATCTGGAAGGGGTTGCAGTGAGCTTTTCCTGAGAGTTCAAGGAAAATGAAAACTGCAGCCAACTGGCTATCTTGAATTTGCATGCCTAGGCCCCACTCTGGACCCACTGACTCAAAATCTTAGAGTGAGCCTGTATATTTTTTAACAATCTTTTCAACTGCTAATTGACATTATCAACACAGGTGGGACAACTGTACCCTTACCTTCTTTCCCAAAGCATTTTAAGATCTTTTCAACTGATTAAGTATGTCTATGAATTGTCTTTGGCTGTCCTGACCTTTCCAGCAATGGGTGGTATGGATACATGAGCCTGTCACCAGCCATGACTTTCTCAGTGACCATCAGATAGTAGCTAGATCTGTCTGGGTCATATTGCCAACACTTTATTCCCCATGCTTATGTTAACCTGGCAAATTAGCCACAGGATAATTAATTAGTCATTCACTTAGTGCTTATTTTATGCCAAAAAAATATGCTGGAAGCAAACATCCAACTGAAATAAAAACTAACAGAGTCTTGGCCCCTATGTAGCTTTCATCTACTAGGAGTGAGGCATTTACAAATAAACACATTAATCATATGTGGTGGCAAATCTAGGTAGATTTTTCCGAAGAAGCAGAAGAATAGAATATTGTAAAGGCTTATGATGGTAGATGGGTTGCAAAAATGGCCCTGATTTACTGTACCCATATAACCTGCATCGTGACTTTGGAGTTCCTCCCAGTAGAAGTGAAGTCTATATTCTCACCTCTTTGAATCTGAGCTGGCCTCTGTGATTTGCTTTATTTTTTTTAAAGATTTTATTTATTTACTTTACAGACAGAGATCACAAGTAGGCAGAGAGGCAGGCAGAGAGAGGGGGGTGGGGAAGGAGGCTCCCTGCTGAGCAGAGAGCCTGATGCGGGGCTCCTTTCCAGGACCCTGGGATCATGATCCGAGCCGAAGGCAGAGGCTTTAACCCACTGAGCCACCCAGGTGCCCCTGTGATTTGCTTTAGCCAATAGAATGTTGTGGAAGTGGCACTATATCTGTTCCAAGATTAGGTAATACCTGTTAGTATCATGGGAATAAGGTAAAGCTGTTGTGCTGAGGATAGCTGACCATGTGAGCTGGGATGATCTGTCTCATATAAGTGAGACCTCATGGAGTAGAGATGGGCTATTCTAGCTGAAGCCATTCCACCCAGGACCCCTGAGCAGCTGGCCACAAATGCATAAACGTACAGCCGACGCTGGAAAAGCTGCCCAGTTGAACCCAAATCACCAACCTGATGCATCCTGAGCAAAGAAACTGTTTATTGTTTTTAAGCCATTAGGTTTTAGAGTGTGTGTGTGTGTGTGTGTGTGTGTGTGTGTGTTTTAAGTACAACAGAAGGAATTGATAGAAGTAATCAAAGTAGGGAAAAATCTGTGCTACAGAATTAAGTATCCTTCTGAATTATCTGATTTTGATTCTATATGGGGAGCTTCTGGGCCTCTCATTACTTTAAGCTGTTTTACAACTCTGCTGTAAAGAACTGATGTCAGTGCAAATGTTTCTTGTCTGTGGACATGAAAATAAATTGTATTTGTGGAGGAACAACCCTCTTCCCTATGGAAAAGCCAGTTTTAAGCCCATTGCAACTTCATTTCAGTATTCTTAATCTAAAGATGATTGTTTTCATTTGCACACTGTCTTAATTACAACTTATTATATAATTTATATAGCATATATATTTATAATTTATATAGCATAAAGTTCAGCCATTTCAACTCAGTGACTATATAACTCAGTGTTTTTAATACGTTTATAGAGTTGTGTAATCATCACCAAAATCTAATTTTAGAACATTTTCATCATCTTAAAAATAAGCCTTGTACCATATAGCCATCATTTGCTGATAATCCTCCTATCCTTCCACCCTCCCAGGACACTGGTGCACATTAATCTACTTTCTCTCTCTACAGATGTACTTATTCTAGACAATTTATATAAAGGAAATCACACAGTGTATGTTTTTTTCTGTCTTCCTGAATTTAGGATATTTCTGAGATTTATCCATGTTGTAACATGTAGAAATACTTAGTTACTTTTTATGGACAAATAATATTCCATTATATGGATAATACCAGAACTTGTTTATCTATCAATTAATGGACATTTGGGTTATTTCCACTTTCTGACTATTATGAATGAATGAACACAATTCATAGTATGAGTGAACACAATTTTGTGCGGACATATATTCTCATTTCTCTTGGGTATAGACTTAGGAGCAGAATTGCTAGGCCAAATTGTAAATGTATATTGCATTTAAAAGAACTGCCAAACTGTTTTCCAAGGTATCTGCACCATTTTACATTCCCAGCAATGTATGTGGTGGGTTCCAGTTTCCCACATCCATGCTCTCACTTGCAATTGTCTGTCTTTTTTATTACAGCCAACCTGGATGAAGTAGTATCTCACTTTGGTTTTGATTTGCATTTTACCAATGACTAATGATATTGAACATCCTTCATGTGCTTATTCGTTATTTGTATATCTTCTTAGGAGAACTGGATATTAAATCCTTTGCACATTTTATGGTTGGATTATATGTCCTTTTATTATTTAGTTTAAAAGTTATGTATATATTGAGGTTGCAAGTCCCAAATCAGATACGTGATTTGCAATGACTTTCTCACAGACTATAGACTGTCTTTTCATTTCTTGATTGTGGATTCTAAAGCACAAGAGTTTTCAATTTTGTTGAAACCCAATTTCTTTTTTCTTTTGTCAGTTGTGCTTTTGGTATCACGTAAGAAACCATTGCCTAATCTAAGTTCACAAAGATGTGTTATTCTAATAGTTTTATAGTTTTAGCTTACACTTAAGTGTACAATCCACTTGAGATATTTTTGTGTATCATGTGAAATAAGGGTCCAGATTCCTTCTTTTGTATGTAAATATCCATTTGTCCCAGCACTTTTTTCAGAAGACTGTTCTTTCCTTCTTGAACTGTCGGCCATTTTGTTAACAATTGACTATAAATGTTAGAGTTTATTTCTGGATTCTCAGTTCTATCCCATTGATCCATGTGTTTATCCTCATGCTAGTCTTGATTCCACATTGTCTTGATTTCTATAGCTATGTAGTAAGATTTGAAACTGGAAAGTATGTCTTTCAATTTTCTTTTTTCTTTTTCAAGATTGTTTTAACTATTTTAGGCCTCTTGCATTTCCATATGAATTTTAGGATCAGTTTGTTAATTTTAGCAAAAGCACCAGCTGAGATTGTGATAGGGATTGTGTTGAATCTGTAAATCGTTAAGAGGATTGGGCCAAATTGTGAGATCTGACTGTTTCCATAATTTAAAATGAGTTAAATACAGTCTTTACATATGTTTATTTTAAATGTTTATGAAAGTTATATTTTTATATTTTCTTAAAAATATTTTTAGGGGCGCCTGGGTGGCTCAGTGGTTAAAGCCTCTGCCTTCAGCTCAGGTCATGATCTCAGGGTACTGGGATCGAGTCCCGGGATCGAGTCCCGCATCGGGCTCTCTGCTCAGCAGAGAGCCTGCCTCCTCCTCCTGTCTCTCTCTGCCTGCCTCTCTGCCTACTTGTGATCTGTCTGTCAAATAAATTAAAAAAAAAATCTTAAAAAAATATTTTTAATAGCAGATACTGAATTATGGAGCATCAAAGGGCTCAGCTCTAGCTTTTCAGCATTCCTTACTTTTACACTTTTTAATCCTAAGCAATGTAATTCACACTCACAGCTTCAGTTAGCCTCAGTCTACACATTAGTGCCTCCCAGATTTTTTTCTTCTCTAAAAATCATTGTTTTAAAACCAGACGTAGGCTCTTTAATTTTATCTGCCTACTCAATATCTCCACTTAGATATCTCAAAAGTGCTTCTAACTCAACAGGATTGAGCTTGAATTCATTCCTTTACCTCCTTGGCATAGGTCCTCTTCTACCATTGATTGCTATGTCATTAAGTATGAACATCTTCCATCAGGTTGCCCAAGCCTGATTCCTGAGAATCACAGTTTAGCTGCTTTCCTCTCTGCTTCCTTTCCTACCAGATTTACCTTAGACATGTTCCCACACCCAGTCCAGCCCTCTCCATTGCTACTGATAACCTTCCCAAAGAAGCTACCATTACGTCTTTCTCAGACTACTGAAATAGTCTTCTAACTGGTTTTCTTACATCTACTGTGTCCACATTTTCTCTGTTTTCTTCACCGTAGGCATATTTCAAAAATCAGGTCTGATCCTGTCAGCATGCTGAAAATTGTAATGCTTCTTGTATCTCTGGCATCTTATACCTCTTGGATAAAGGTCCAGCTCTTCCCTATGGTACAGGGCCATGTGTGGTTTGGCTCTTGCTTACTTTGCTACCCTCTCTTATACCACTCTTCCCTTCTATCAACTACCTGAATTTTCATTCATTTCATTGGATATACAGTTGTCCCTTTTACTGCTTCTTTCCCTGTACTGGAAAGATAGATTATCCAACTTTCCATCTATTTAATTTCTATGTATCTTTTAGAATATGGTAATTTTTACAAAACGAAGAAGAAGAAGAAGAAGAAGAAGAAGAAGAAGAAAGAAGAAGAAGAAGAAGAAGAAGAAGAAGAAGAAGAAGAAGAAGAAGGGGAAGAGGAAGAAGAAGAAGAAGAAGAAGAAGAAGAAGAAGAAGAAGGAGATTATTTGATTCCCCAGCCAGGCAAATGTTTGTGATTTTTTTTAAATTTATTTTTTAAGGTTTTATTTATGTATTTGACAGACAGATCACAAGCAGGCAGAGAGGCAGGCAGAGAGAGAGGAGGAAGCAGGCTCCCTGCTGAGCAGAGAGCCTGATACGGGGCTCGATCCCAGGACCCTGAGATCATGACCTGAGCTGAAGGCAGAGGCTTTAACCCACTCAGCCACCCAGGCGCCCCTGTGATATTTTTGTATATGTGTGATATATTTTTACAGGACAATGCCAATTTCCTTAGGGTATCCCTTAACATTTATACCATTTATTTAAATGAGTATTTGAGTGTTACCCATCTTCTTACTAAAGTCTTTATTAAATCAGAGACCCAATCTATTTTAACATTGTGTGATAGCCAGGCATCGTTCTTGTGCAAATAAGACAGGAAACCAACCTATGTTTGAAAGAAAGAAGGAGGGATGCCTGGGTGGCTTGTTGGTTAAACGTCTCTGACTCTTGGTTTCAGCTCAGGTGATGATCTCAGTGTCCTGAGATTGAGCCCTGTGTCAGGCTCCCTGCTCAGTGGGTAGTCTGCTTGAGATTCTTTGTCTCCCTTTCCTGCTCCCCCTGCCCATACTCTCTCTTCTTGAAAATAAAATAAATAAATCTTTAAAAAAATAAAGGAGGAGAGGAGGAGAGAAGGTAGAGAAAGAAAAAGGGAGGGAGGAGAGGGGAGGAAAAAAGAAATTTTTTTGAGTAATGTAACTGAAAAGCTTAGAGGTTCAAGTCTCAGTTCTAATTAAGTCAGGAGTCAGGTACACGAATGGTGTTTTCTCCTTATCTCTTTGCTCAACTTTCTTTAAGAAGCACTTCGTTTTCAGAAAATTTCCTGCCATGTTTCAGAAGGATGCCTAGCAACAGTCCAGGCTTAAGTTCTACCGCCCATTCTAATAGAAAACATTTCCTTTTGCTAATAGTTCCAGGGAAAGCTCTCAGTCTGATTCTCAGGGACTTGGATTGGATCACATCCACTCCTGAACAGATTACTGTGGCCAGGGATGCTCGATTGCTTCCAGAGCCAAAGGATGGGATTGGTCTTACTCCAACCATACGAGGAAGACTTTAGGAAAGGGTACCCCTCAAAGAAAGGAGAGAAAGAAGAAGGGAAATAAATGCTGAATAGAAAAAGCATCAGAAACTCTTTAACACATAGTGTTTGGCATATAACTCTTGACCCAATAAATACTAACAGAACGAATGAAGTAAGTCAGGCACAGTTGATATGAAGCAAGTGATGAAATAGGATGGTTGGAGCAGCTTGGTTGAATGAATGAATTTGGCCTTGAATCCCATTTCCATCATTTACTACATGGGTAATGTATAATAGGCAAGTTACTTAAATGCCTTGATCTTCAGTTTTTTTTTTTTCATCTATTGAACTATGATAATAATCCCTAGCAACCAAGGGTTTTGTAAGAAAAATGTACTAAGAAACATAAAGTGCCTGTGTCTGTTCTTCCCTCTTTGTTCTTTGAAGTGGGGGCCAAAGTGTGGATCTGGAGCACTATTTTCCCAATTTTTCTAATGAATACTGAGCATCTGCCAGTCATGCAGGGAAAGAAAAAAGAGAGAAAGGAGAGAGGACTAAATTTAAGAAAAAATGGAAATGATGGTTATGAGTCAGATGAGGTTGACAGATATTCCGCAAGCCTTCTTTTCTACACCAATCGAAAGAGCCTTGAGCTGGTAATATCCTTTCTATTCAATTCACACCTGGTTCTCAGGGAGCTGTAGCTCAGAGTTAGCACAGTGAACTTGGCTGTATTGTTCTATGCTATTTCCTCCTGTCCGTGCCTGAAACCACACTTCAATCAATTGCTAATGTCAGTGTGGGAGTTATAATCCTGCTTTAGCACTGCTGCAAGTTACCACATCTCCGTGGGTCAGGGAAGGGAGTTTGTCTTAGGGAGTGTACCTGAAAGCCAGACAAAGCTTTCTGTTTTCTCCCAGACAGTGACCCATAGTGAGATCCAACCCAGTCAGTCTCATAAAATACCTTCCTTCTTGCCAGGGAAGGAGTTAACTCTACAGCTAGAATTCCTGCCAGTCTGTGAACTTCTGAAAATTAATGTATCCCCAGTTCTGTCTAACTTGTCTTTACAGACCAGGGGAGTCTTGCCTAACATCAACAGCCTACAAAGAGACATAGCCAAAACTGAAATGACTTTTTTCATTTCAAATGACTGAAAAGTCTTCGGGCTGTGTCAAGCATAGAATACTCCTCTTCTATGTTATCAGAGACATCACCATGAAAATAGTGGTATACTATAGAGCTCAGAGAAGAGACATCCATAGTGTCTGGAGACAGGACAAGCAATGACCTTCTGATTCCCAGTGACGTGGCATTACCATCCCTGTGAGATGTGTCACAGCGCCTCAGCCTAGTCAGTGTAGTATCATGGGCTTGTCAGTTAACTTCAGCTTTACCTCAGGTGATAGTCCTCTTCGTAAAAATGCACAATCCGGGGCGACCAGTCAGCATTACTTAGAGAGTGCCGTACTGCAGGAACAGCTGCCACAAACTCATCTCTAATCCTGCCTTGATCATGGTTCTTTTAGCTCCTATACTCAATGTGACAAATATTGGTAAAACTGAGTGGCTTGTTGAGAAGCACGATGAATACCAGAAATAGGCAAAATCAAAGGCTACAATATTTTTTAGAGACATTCCTAATCATAACTAAATGGTAAATTAGAATTCAGTTAGTGCAAATACCTCTTAACCAGTTCCTAAGTGATGCTATGTCTAACTATTGATTTTAGGGCATAGATGGTTACCTAAGCCCAATTCCAAAAGGAATGTTGTGTCTACCTTAAGTGAATTGTCATGCAAGGAGTAATCAAGGCATTTACAAAGACAGCTGTAACATCATTAAGTTTGTAGTCAGGTTTTTTTGTTAAATTAATGTCCATATGTTCGGTGAACTTGGACGTGAGACCTGAGTTCATTAACATAACGGTGAAGTTGGGGGAAACTAACTCACTTACCTCATACTGTTTTTAATGGTTGTGCCATGATCTACCCCAAAGAATCTAAAGTAGAGCATAATTAATTTAGTTTGGTTAATAACACATAATTTTTAAGAATTTTTTTATCTTTTGTCTTCATCAGATTGTATTAGCCATTCCCGAGTCTTAAAATATTACTTCAGAAGTATAGATGGACTGGACATAGTAATCATTAGGATGATAATTATAATTTGATAGGCAATTGACATTTGTACAAAGCTGTGTAGATCACACATACACTTTGTCACACACAGAAAGCAAGCTGATATCAGTTAATAATGGACATATTTATTCCCCCCTGCAGCACATAGGGATCAAGTGTTAAAATGGCAGGATATTGGTATCAGGTAGGGGAAGTGCAAGGATGAGCAAGGCCAAGTGTGCAGTGTTTTTTCAAGCTTCTGCTAGTGTCACATTTACTAACATCTCGTTGGCCAGAGTAAGTCACATGGTTGAGTCAAGAGTCAGAGTGAGATGGTTTTACAAAGTCCTGTTTGCTGGCCTGGGGGGATGCCAGAATAACCACAAAGCCATAGAAGGTAAGGCCCCAACATGGAGAGTCTGGGCATTGAGTTAACAGGGGAAGGAGAGACAGCCAGGAATGTCCTCCAAACTTCATCAGGTTGGGAAGCAAGCTGGAAGTAACCTGTTACTGTAGTGTAAGTCTCTGAGCTCTCTTTTTTAGGATTGTGGTTGATTGTTTATGAACCCCACCTAACTGGACCTATTTTGACTTATAGAGAAATCCTAGCATTTCTCCCTTTACTTTCTTTCTTAGAGGGCTTCATGGTATATTCTCTGGTCTAATTCTGTGTGTTTGTTTAGAGTTACACTTTTAGTCAATCCATATCTGTAGAAAAATCTTTAAGACTCACAATCAGAAAATGTGTGCTAGAGTTGTAGTTCTGCTACTTAATAAGCTACTAATGTAAGCTATTTAGCTTTTCCAAGAAATTTCTTCTTCTAAAAGTTTGAGGCAATAGCATCTACTTTGTGTGGTTGCCATGAGGCCATGAGAAGCATATGTGACAAATACCTATGAATTTTTCTCTTAGACTAGGAAGTGTGCAAATACTGATTATTACTAGTATTTATTTTGGAGCCTGTCAAATCAGATGAGGAATAAACACTGTGTTGTTATAATTCTGGCGATCCATCCCTTATATTTTCCCAATTCAAACTTACTGGACTTGAACAACAGTTTTGTATCCAAGATTCTGAGTTCTTTAGGTTCACAGACAGAAATTCCTGCATTAAGTGATCATCTCCTACAGGCAAAGTCCAAAGGTCTCCTTCATGGCTTTTACAGGTTCTTTCATATGGAGGCTACTTTTCTACCTAATCCCCAGCCACCTCACCACGGACTTCCTCTGCATTCCTGCCATCCTGAACTTCCCAGGGTTCACAGGCCTGTGTCTCTGCACAGCTTCCCCTAGGACTGGAATCTTCCGACTTCCTTGCCAGGCCACCTGCACGTACCCATGCCAGGGAGGCAAGCCGCTCCCCATCACTGAAATCTGGCTTCCAACCTTGTGTTTTTGGGAAAGCCTCCCCTGCCTCTCCTCCCGCCCTCCAGGCAGAGTTAGTCATTCTCTTCCTGAGCTGGAACAGGGCCTTATACATTCTTCTTATAATACTTCATTTATTTTGTTTACATGTCTGTCTCCCCAACAAGATGCTGAGCTCTTGGGAACAAGTCTGTGTTACTCATCTCCATCCCTAACACCTAGCCCAGTGCCTGCAACATTAACAAAGGCTTTTGGGTCTCCAGAGAGATTCCTCTGAATTTTCTGTGCTGTAGTCAGAGAACTGATAGATTAGATTTGCTGAAAATAACCTCTCTTCTTTGAGGCTTTGGTGAACATTTGAAATTTTAAGGTAATCATAATATAAAGAACATATATTTCGCCCAAATAAATAGAGTTTCCCCCTCTAGACTGGTGGTAAGTTCCAGCATTGAGCCAATGGTTATTAAACTCCAGGAGCATCTAATTACCTGGGAGAACATGATTAAAGTACAGAGCTGAGATTCCTATGCCAGACCTCAGGAATTAGTCTTTGGGGGTGAAGCCCAGGTACCTGTATTTCCAGAAACTTCCCCAAGTGATTCTGAAGTATATCACTTTTTAGAACCATTGCACTAGACTGATCTGAGTTATAAATTGCTGGTTCCAATTGCTTCAAATGTTTCCTGTTGTCAAAAGGAACAGAAACAAAAGCGCCCATTCAGAGGGCTGGGTGCTCTTTCCCCACCTGGCTACAGGTGCCCAGGCTCTCCCTGGAGAAGCACTGTCGCCTTTCTTATCGTTCAGCTGCCTTTGATCAGGAGCTTCTTCATTCTGGCTCATTCTCCACTTCAAAGCTGGAAACCTGATCAGCCCCACTTTCTTCCCTTCACCCAGGGCTCAGGCGGCCCCACAGTTGAGCTGGTCACTTGGGAAGTCTATACAGCCAGCCTTCAGCATTCTGTTAGAGGCCAGAGGCCAGTCTTTTGTGCAGCACTCCTGCCTGCTTCTCCCCCTACACAACTGGTGCCAAAGAGAAACCAGGAGAGGAAATACGACCTTGTTCTAAGTCTGCCTCCGTGGGTGTGGAATAACCACACTTAGGGCACAGTTTTAGGAACAGTTTTGCAGTGTTCCATCTCCTAATCCCTGAGGCAAGTCTTTGCGAGTTAAAGAGCAAAGGTTCTTTATAGTAAAGAATCACTTGGAGCTTCCAGAATAAATCTCCTTTTATCTGAACCATGAAAATTACCTCCCAAGTGAAACTTTATACAAAGGAAGATGATAGATGACTTGACTTTGTGAGTACAAGAGCAGCGTTAGTCCAGTTTCCTTGGTAAATCACTTAGTATCGAAAGAGTAGCATGTGCTAGTTACTGTAAGATGCTGTTTTCAACCCAGATTTTCAATCCACAACTCCCAAATTTCCCCCTCCCCCAAGTACCCAAGGAGCAAAACAAACCTTACTTTTAAATTAATGTATATGAATCATAAGGTCATTTAACAAAAACAGCTTGATTGAGATACATTTCACATGTCATAAACTTTACCTATTTAAAGTGTACACCTCAAAAGTTTTCATTATATTCACAGAGTTGTGTAATGATAACCACAATCTGAGTTTAGAACATTCTCATCACCTAAAAATCTTATACCCACCAGCATTCACTCCACATCTTCCTCTTCTGGCATAAGCCTGGGCAGCTCTAATGTACTTTCTGCCTCCGTGGATTTGCCTATTTTAGATATTTTATTTAAATGGAATCATACAGTATGTGGTCTTTGGTGACTGACTTCTTTCACTTAGGATAATGTTTTCAGGGCTCACCCATGTT
Organism: Enhydra lutris kenyoni; assembly: GCF_002288905.1. Lineage (NCBI taxonomy): Eukaryota > Metazoa > Chordata > Mammalia > Carnivora > Mustelidae > Enhydra > Enhydra lutris. The sequence continues at coordinate 36,627,872 of NW_019154090.1, read as the reverse complement.
GTAACATTTGTCAGTGCTTCATTCCTTTTGATAGCTGAATAGTATTCCATTGAATGGATATACCATTTTTGTTGATCTATTCGTTTGTTGATGAACATTTGCATTATTTTCATTTCTTTACTATTATGAATAATGCTATTATAAATATTCATGTCTAATTTTCTGTGTGTCCCTAAGGTTAAATTTCATTGTTAGGAATGGAATTGTTGGGTCATATAGTAACAATATAATGAATATTTTGAGAAACCCTATAATTAATATTTCCCGAAGTTGTTTTCCAAAGTGGCTGCTCCATTTTATATTTTCACCAGCAAAGTATGAGGGTTCCAATTCCTCTGTATCCACACTAATACTTCTTGTTGTCTTTCTTTTTAACTGTACCCATCCTAGTGGATGTACATTGGTATCTTGTAGTTTTGATTTATATTTCACTAATAACTAATGATGTTGAGTATCCTTTCATGTCCTTATTGATTATTTGTATATCTCTGAAGAAATGTCTATTCAAATTTGTCGCCCATTTTTAAGTTGGATTATTCACCTTTTCATTATCAAATTGTTAGAGTTTTTAAAATATATTTTATATACAAAGCCCTTATTAAAGATATCATTTTTAAATATTTTCTCCAAGTCTGTGGATTTTTTTCCTTTCTTGATGGTGTCATTTTAACACAAAAGTTTTTAGTTTTAATAAAGTCTAATTTACCTAGTTTTACTTTTGCACCTTTGCTATTATATTTCAGAAACCATTTCCTACTCAAGGTCAGAGAAATTTGTTTTCATATTTTCTTCTAACAGTTTAAAAATTTTAAACCCTTAAATTTAAATTTATGATCCATTTTAATATTTATTTATTTATTTATTTATTTATACGGTGTGAGGTAAGAATCCACGTTAACTCTTTTGCATGTTGTCCCTCCTGGATTTGCTTGAAAATTTTTCCTTTCTCATTTTCTTGACACCCTTTTCAAAAATCAGTTGGCCATAAACTTTAGAGTTCCATTTTAGTCTGGAAACATATTTTGTGTAATTTTAGTTCTTTTAAATTTATTGAGATTTGTTTTAGGACCTTTATGGTCTTTTCTGGTGAATGTTCCATGTGCACTTATAAGGAATGTGTATTGTATTGTTGCTCCTTCCTAAACCTAATGAATCAGAATATCTGGGAGTTGCAGGAATCTTTGTTTAACAATCCCTCCAGGTATTCTGATTCATGCTCAAGTTTGAGAACCACTGATTTTGACTCAGTGATTGTCTGCCTTGCTCATCTTTTTCTGAGATGTAATCAATCAGAAGATTCCCATGTAAACTTTCTGGAATTCATCACATTTTTCTGACTCTAGTGTCAAGTGAGTCTTTCAACAGTGTATTCCTAGTTCAATGGTGTTGGTATAATTTGGATCCTTAAGCTTGAACTTTATTTGCCACTTAGGACCCTGTACCCCTGCTGGTCCAGGAGGCCTGTCAATTAGTTTCCTTGGTCAAGGCTCTGATGTAATGCTTAGTTCTTTTAAGCCCTTCCCTGCAGTCCTGGGATCTCCTCCTTTTATTTCCACACAATAGCTGGGGCTAGCTCTGAATGGAATAATTACTTGGAATCTTGGCACTGATCCCCTCTACTGTCTCTTGAATCACCACCTTCAGACTTTAATGAATTATTCCCATTGCCTGGGACCTCTGTTGGTCTAATGTGATTCATAATAGTGATTCTTTGTTTTTGTCACTTATCCAAATCAATCTCCATTGCACTATGCCTCTCTCTTCACAGCCCTTCAAACTGTTTATCTAGGATTATGGTCTAGACTCAGCAGATGTCCTCCAAATCTGCATCCATATCCTCCTGCAGAGTCCCTATCTGATCTTGGGGTCTCTTTACTATGACTCAATAAGAGAGGTCAAGTTTCAGCATCATCTTACTCTGTCAGATCGTATTTTAACAAGAAGTACCCCAGTGGAAGTAAAGATGATATGGAGAATTTAGGGACACTAAGACACAGTGCAATCAGGTGGTTTACCCAGTACCTCACAGTGAGGGGACAGGAAGAGTACATAGAATCTAGAAATTTGGAGTTTGCCTCTCCATCCATACAGTATTGACTCACCTATTCAACCTTATTTTTTACTTTTTTATCTTGGCTTTTCTACTCATAATCCCACAATCCTCCACTAGGAGAACCAAGAGAATCATCAATAGGTGAACCCATTATCTTAAGGAAGTACAGTACTCAGGCATATTTTTCTGAGAGAAAAATACGGGAAAGTGTCCCATAGTAGATTATTTTATAACCCCATTTAATGAAAACCACAGTTTGTTCTGTGGGCCTCTAACACAGAGGATTTCATTGCTCCTATGATGACCCTAATTTAATTTGCCCTGTTCTCTAAATCCTTGTTTTCTAATTGCTAGTCAGGACAAAGAGGCATCTTTTCCACCATAAGGAGAGATAAAACAGGATGGACAATAATAGAAGGTGGCTTTTGTGCTGAGCTAGCTTTTGTCTGTGACCCATGATGAATGACAGATGCAATTTCATGATGAAAACTAGGCTGAATGCTCCAAGCTCAGTTATCCTTCTGAATACCTATAATTATAGAACTTTAGGTACTTAATGTTATGGGAAGTGGTCAGTTTACAAAATTCAATATGAGCATATTTTAAAAATAATTCAGTAGTTTTAGGAAATGATTTTACAATTATTCAAAAAAAATTCACTATTTTGTATTTCATATTGACATTACAGAGTCCTAATTTTTCAATCTAAATAACAAAATATCTTGAAATTTGAAATTTGAGAGATTCCAAAAGGGCTGATTGAGAGTGTTCTTCCCATTAGGCTAGGCATTTACCATCCACATTACCTGAGATATCCCTGCTCTATATATCCAAACATTAGAAAATATTATAATTTTTTTCTTTGAAATGACAAGAAACTTCCAAAATCTAATTAAATTTAGTTTCAAGACTGCTTTCTGGCATTTTAGCTATTATAATTAACAAATTTATTTGAATAACCAGTAAAGATAGACCTAAAATCACAGAAATACAGTGGGATTGAAAGATGGGATTTTAGGTGGTAGTGAAACACTAGGAAACAGGAGAGGTAGAATTACAGAATGAATCTTTGAAGATTTAAAGTGGTTGTTACTCTACCTCACTTAAGATATTCTATAACCTAATTCCGAGTTCTGAGCCCAGAGACCCAGAATCTTCTGATAGAGCTTAGCTAAACCAAATTTCAATTAAAGATGCTTTGGTGAGGGATATCTGGGTGACTCAGTTAGTTAAGCATCTGATTTCAATTCAGGTCACGATCCGAGGGTCCTGGGATGGAGTACTTGTCCAGGTCCATGCTCAGTGGGGAGTCTACTGCTCTCTCTCCTTCTGCCACTCCCCCTCTGCCCCTGCTCTCTCTCAAATAAATAAATAAGATCTTAAAAAAAAAAGATGCTTTGGCGAAGGCAGCTCGGCCCCTCTCTGCCTTCTGAAATCAACGTCAAAATATTATTATTACCGTTGTTGTTACTGTCACTGTCATTGCCATTGTTATGAAACATTTACAAAGAAATTAGAAGGCAGGAAAATTCCAGACCACAATCTATGACAGAAGGGTTGAGGGCAAGAGAAGATGCAAGGAAAAGGAAATCTAGCAAGATATAAACCAAGGCCTTGACAAACAGCTCTGACAAACATGTTTACCCAAAAGTAGTGCCTACGAAGAGAAAGACCAGAGATCCCTCCACTGTAAGGAGCAACAGGGTTGGGGTACATCTGGAACCACTTCTATTACGGTAAAGTGGTGGAGAAGGTATGTGAGAATGAAGAGACACACCATACAGACACAAATTACCAGCTACCAGCACCAGTAATAAAACAGGCGGTTGTATGGCAAGATGGAGGAGGAAAAGTAGGTGACCAAGAGCTCAAAAATGATATTGAAAAAGGTATTTCCTAAGGCACACTCCCTCCCAGACCCACAAACGGTTATAATTTAAAGTGGTTATGAGTACTCAATGTCCTGAGGCACTGGACAAGTAAATACAACTATTTCCTCAAAGAATTTCCCCAGAGAAATTTCCAACACTTATTAGTTTTCTTTTTCTCTTTTTCTCACACACACCATCATAAAACACCAGCAGAAACAAGATGTATGAGAGAGAAAGAAAAAAACAAAGACAAAAGCTGCAGAATCAAACCCACAAGGAAGGCAGATATTGATTTGCCAAATGTAACATAATAATTCAAAACATTTGTATTTAAAGAAATAAAAAATCAGATTTGAAACACTTAAAAGGTAAAAGCTTATATAAAATAACCAGACAGATCTGAAAATAGAGCAAGTAGAGCTTCAAGAAGTATCTGGATTCTTCAAAGTACACCTGTGGAATACAGCAAAAAATATTCTAGACTTAAGTCAGCTAAATTGCAGACCACAAATGGAGAGCATCTTTCCCTACTTATAGCCTCACTCTTATGACTCTGTTTCTCTCATAGACCTTTCTATAGTATATAAATTATAGTTCATAGGGACAAACAGGAATGCAAGGAAGTTTTAATATTAGAAATCTATTAATATAATTTAATATGTTATTGATGACTGGAGAAAAGAAAGAAGTATTCTAATTAACTGCTAAAAGGAGATTTAATAGTTTTTAATATCCATGTTTAATAAAAACAGTAAAGTAGGAAGTAGAATGGTTCTTCTTCAACTTGATTAAAAATCTAAATCTAAATCATGGAGCCAGGTCAGTATGTAACTGTGAAACAGCAGGGGTCTTTCTCATTAAAATCAGGAACAACAACAGCAGAGGTTAGCTGCTCCTGTTTTTCTGTTAGTGTTCAAGGAGCCTCTTGGTCTAGTTCTCCTTCACAGGCCTGACTCTTTGAAGCTCAACATGCGTTTACTAATTGTTTATCTTTTATTTTGAATATTTGTGAGAATAGCAAATTTGTTCTGTTAAATGTTTCTTGCAAGTCAGTTACGCCAAGAAGATAAAACTTTCTCAGAAAGATAAGTTTAACATTATAAATGAGACGTAAAATGTTTACAAGCTCTTATAAGAAGTTTTGGTCTAAAAATTGTGCTCTCCTACATTTAATGTTATTACTAAAAGAGAAAGAGATGGAGAGAAGAGAAAGAGGAAAAGAGATGGGGGAGGGAGAGAGAAAAAAAGAGAGGGAAGGAGGGAGAGAGAAAGACAGACAGAGTCAGACAGACTTGTCCAATAAACCTAAGGTAAAAATCTGATTTTACCCTAGATGCAAGCAAACAAGTTAGCCTGCCAGTTTCATGAATCTGAGGGAAAATTGTAGGCTCTTGGGTCAGAGATGAAGTCTAGTTTTTTTACTCACATCAAAAGCAGTAGCCAGAATATTGATACTTTTGCACCATTTTTCTGAGCCCCAATTTCCACAGAAGGGTGCAGAGAGAGCCAGATGATCTCTGTGCCTGCAATGCATTGCCTTATGGAAGAGGAACCCTGAGCTTAGAGAATCTGAATCTTTTATAATGGACAGACTTGCTTGCCCTTCTATTCAAGAGATGTTGTCTTTATTATACTGGACAGTAAATATGCCTGTGCTGTGCTCTGGAGGGAAACACTATCTCCATCTTCCAAAGCTATTTACTATACAAACAACCTTGAAAGGACAATTCAGGAAAAAAAGAGCATCAGTGCCCTTACTCACAAGACATGTAGAAACACAAGAGACCCATGGAGAATTGCCTCCCCACAATAGTTATATTTATATCCATTGTAATTATATAGTTATAAGCATGACATTTTATTTATTGTCAAGCTCCCATATTAGACCCTTATTTCCATGAGGGTATGGACTATGTTCATTTCATTCACTACTATATACATGATGTAAGTCTCTTAGTGGTAAGTGGACAAAACTTTATTGAGTCAACACAGTTTTCAACAAATAAAAATTCCAATCATTTCACTTACGTCAGTACTTTCCAGATAAGTATGTATACACATGTGTATACTTCACATAATCCTCAGTAAAATACTTTGCACATCTCTGTATATCTGACTCAAACCCAGTAAATGAGAAGTACAAAATGAATCTTGGTTATAATAAGCATAAACTCAAAATTCAACTTCATCTAAAGGCACAAATCTAGTGAATATAAAGATGATTTTCATACTTTAATATCAAATATCCAGTTGTGGAACCACTGTTATAATGATTCCATGCAACCTTTATAATCTAAAGCTAGAATAACTTAAACAGTGTATACATCTAGAAGTGCCAGCAAGTTGACTATGATACTTGTCTATGGCAATGACCATTCGATAACATTCACTTCTGCCTCCTATTTTCCAGAGACAAAATGAATCAGTAGCATTATTCTTTCTTGTCCTTTCCAGATGTAGCTTCAGAGTCCTCTGAACATTATGTTCTAGTTTGCTACCACCAGCTGATTGGACATAGAATGAAAATTAAATACACCTCATGCTAAATGAGATCCTAGAGAAGTTTCAGTGTTAATGTTACTTCCAAAGTAGATGAGTCTATAATATTAGTTCACCATGTGCTAGAATAATATGTAATTATTGTTGAACTTTGATCATCTACCAGGATGTTCTAAGTGTTAATACCCTAATGACATTATGAATGGGTACTTTATGCTACACATTTCACAGCTGAAGAAACTTAGATACCACGATGTTAATTTGTCTAAGACCACAAGGCTAGGAAATGAATGAAACAAAATTCTGACACTGAAACCTTGTGCCAGAGTCCCATTACAAAATGTAAAAGTTAGTAAAATGATCCTCAAGTTGGTTTCAGAAGAACTACATTGTTAGCTACTGCATCTTTCATATAAATCTTTCATCTGACAACCCAGCTCCATAGTGACATTTTACAAAGCCAATATCCTAATATCAGGGAAGCAGCAGGAGACTCCAAGAGCCTTGTCCCTAATGGGGGGACAATTCATTCATTGGGTTTTTGGCCAGATGGTAGGGCTCTCAGCTGTCCTACTTTGCCTGGGACTGAGGGGTTTCCAGGACAGAAAATTTTCAGTCATAAAATTTGGATAGTACAGATCAAAACAGAACACTTGATCACATTAGTGGGACTCTACTCTTTAACATGTAACCCAAAAGGCAAGAGGTCCCAGATGGATTACTATAGTCACCAGTTCACCAGGATTCATTTAATTTGCCAAGAATCATCTTGTTTGCTTTCTCCAAGTCAAGGGTTACTTTCAGAATGAAGATCTCTAGTGGTTCTGTGTTTTTCCAAGCTGCGGGCTTTACAGACATCAGTGTGTATCAGATTTATCTGGAAGACTTGTTAAAACATGGACTCTGTGGGTTGGGGGGTCATAGACTCTAGAGACCCACCCCAGAGATTTTGAATTGGTAGATCTGAGGTGGGGCCCAACACTCTGCATTTCTAGCAAGCTCTGGTAATGCCGCTGGTGATTCAAGAAATTATAGTTTCTTACCAGTAAAATAACAGGAAGGGGAAAAGGACATGGTCATTTATGAGTGTAGCTCTATTTTAGCCATGGTGATTTACCACCCTCTGATTCATCCCTAGTGAAATTATTTATCACACTTGGAAACTGATAACTTCTGCCCAGATCTTGATATTCATTAGAATTGCCATCCTCACTAGGGCATCTAAAATCTTGATTTCTCAGCTCTGAATGTAAAACAGCTCTGTCAACAATTTTTGCCTTTACATGCTAAACACAGTGAGTGTGACTATTTCATTGGCGATAAGCATCCATTCAGCCTGCTTTTCCCTAGTCCTAATCCTGGAGCAGTGTCCTTCCTAATGAATTTAAGAAACACATTTTCCTTGGGGGAGGAGTCAAGATGGCAGAGAAGTAGCAGGCTGAGATGACATCAGGTAGCAGGAGATCAGCTAGATAGTTTATCTAATCATTGCGAACACCTACAGATCCAACAGGAAATCGAAGAGAAGAAGAGCAACAATTCTAGAAACAGAAAATTGATCGCTTTCTGAAAGGTAGGACCAGCGGAGAAGTGAATCCAAGCAAGGGGAAGATAGACTGCAGGGGGAGGGGCCGGCTCCCGGCAAGCAGCGGAGCAACAGAGCACAAAATCAGGACTTTTAAAAGTCTGCTCCACTGAGGGACATCGTTCCAGAGGCTAAACCGGGGGGAAGCCCACGTGGGGTCAGCATAACCCCCGTTCCCACAGGGTCACAGAAAGACCAGGGGTGTCTGAGTGTCACAGAGCTTGCAGGTATTAGAGCAGGGAAGCCAGCTACAGAGACAAAGCCGAGGAGCGAGCTCTCAGCTCGGGGTTACCTTGAACCAGGCACAGGCTGGGTGAGCTTGGAGCACGGCCGGAGGCCAGGGAGACAGAGTGACTGAGCACTTGTCTCCAAGCACGCGGATGGAGGCCACAGAGACGGAAGTGACCTAGCTCTTTTCTCCAAGTGCGATCGAGTGAGCACTTTTCTCCAAGCGTGACCAGAGGCCAGGGAGACGGGAGCCATTGGGTGCTTTTCTCTGAGGGCTCACTGAGGAGTGGGACACCGAGCTCTCGGCTCCTCTGGGCTGGAGATTGGGAGGCCGCCATTATCATTCCCATCCTCTGGAACTCTATGGAAAGCGTTCAGGGAACAAAAGCTCCCGAAAGCAAACCCGAGCGGATTACTTAGCCTGGCCCCTGATAAGGGTGGGGCATTTCCACCTCTGGCAAAGACACTTGAGAATCCCTACAACAGGCCCCTCCCCCAGAAGATCAACAAGAAACCCAGCCAAGACCCACATCATTTACCAAGGAGAACAGCGGAATTCCAGAGGAGGAGAAAGCAAATCTTATCTGGACAAAATGACAAGACAGAAAAACTCACTACAAAAAAAAGAACAAGAGGCAGTACCGAAGGCTGGGGACCTAATCAATACGGACATTGGTAATATGACAGATCTAGAGTTCAGAATGACGATTCTCAAGGTTCTAACTGGGCTCGAAAAAGGTATGGAAGATATTAGAGAAACCCTCTCTGGAGAGATAAAAGCCATTTCGGGAGAAATAAAAGAACTAAAATCTAACCAAGTTGAAATCAAAAAAGCTATTAATGAGGTGCAGTAAAAAATGGAAGCTCTTACTGCTAGGATAAATGAGGCAGAAGAAAGAATTAGTGACATAGAAGACCAAATTACAGAGAATAAAGAAGCTGAGCAAAAGAGAGACAAACAAATACTGGACCATGAGGAGAGAATTCGAGAGATAAGTGACACCATAAGACAACACAACATTAGAATAATTGGGATTCCAGAAGAAGAAGAGAGAGAGAGTGGAGCAGAAGGTATATTGGATAGAATTATTGGAGAGAATTTCCCCAATATGGCGAAGGGAACAAGCATCAAAATCCAGGAGGTTCAAATAACCCCCCTCAAAATCAATAAGAATAGGTCCACACCCCGTCACCTAATAATAAAATTTACAAGTCTTAGTGACAAAGAGAAAATCCTGAAAGCAGCCTGGGAAAAGAAGTCTGTAACATACAATGGTAAAAATATTAGATTGGCAGAAGACTTATCCACAGAGACCTGGCAGGCCAGAAAGAGCTGGCGTGATATATTCAGAGCACTAAATGAGAAAAACATGCAGCCAAGAATACTATATCCAGCTAGGCTATCATTGAAAATAGAAGGAGAGATTAAAAGCTTCCAGGACAAACAAAAACTGAATAAATTTGCAAACACCAAACCAGCTCTACAGACAATACTGAAAGGGGTCCTCTAAGCAAAGAGAGACCCTAAAAGTAGTAGAACAGAAAGGAACAGAGACAGTATACAATAACAGTCACCTTACAGGCAATACAATGGCACTAAATTCATATCTCTCGATAGTTACCCTGAATGTTAATGGGCTAAATGCTCCAATCAAAAGACGCAGGGTATCAGAATGGATAAAAAAACAAGACCCATCAACATGCTGCCTACAAGAAACTCATTTTAGAGCCGAAGACACCTCCAGATTTAAAGTGAGGGGGTGGAAAACAATTTACCATGCTAATGGACATCAGAAGAAAGCTGGGGTGGCAATCCTTATATCAGATCAATTAGATTTTAAGCCAAAGACTATAATAAGAGATGAGGAAGGACACTATATCATACTCAAAGGGTCTGTCCAACAAGAAGATCTAACAATTTTAAAAATCTATGCCCGTAACATGGGAACAGCCAACTATATAAATCAATTAATAACAAAATCAAAGAAACACATCGACAATAATACAATAATAGTAGGGGACTTTAACACTCCCCTCACTGAAATGGACAGATCATCCAAGCAAAAGATCAACAAGGAAATAAAGGCCTTAAATGACACACTGGACAAGATGGACATCACAGATATATTCAGAACATTCCATCCCAAAGCAACAGAATACACATTCTTCTCTAGTGCACATGGAACATTCTCCAGAATAGACCACATCCTGGGTCATAAATCAGGTCTCAACCAGTGTCAAAATATTGGGATCATTCCCTGCATATTTTCAGACCACAATGCTCTGAAGCTAGAACTCAATCACAAGACGAAATTTGGAAAGAAGCCAAATACATGGAGACTAAACAGCATCCTTCTAAAGAATGAATTGATCAACCAGGAAATTAAAGAAGAATTGAAAAAATTCATGGAAACAAATGATAATGAAAACACAATGGTTCAAAATCTGTGGGACACAACAAAGGAAGTCCTGAGAGGAAAATATATAGCAGTACAAGCCTTTCTCAAGAAACAAGAAAGGTCTCAAATACACAACCTATATAACCCTACACCTAAAGGAGCTGGAGAAAGAACAACAAAGAAAGCCTAAACCCAGCAGGAGAAGAGGAATCATAAAGATCAGAGCAGAAATCAATGAAATAGAAGCCAAAAAATAATAGAACAAATCAATGAAATTAGGAGCTGGTTCTTTGAAAGAATTAATAAGATTGATAACCCCCTGGCCAGAGTTATCAAAAAGAAAAGAGAAAGGACCCAAATAAATAAAATCATGAATGGAAGAGGAGAGATCACAACCAACACCAAAGAAATACAAACAATTATAAGAACATACTATGAGCAACTCTACACCAACAAATTTGAGAATCTAGAAGAAATGGATACATTTCTAGAGACATAAACTACCACAACTGAACCAGGAAGAAATAGAAAACCTGAACAGACCCATAACCAGTAAGGAGATTGAAACAGTCATCAAAAATCTCCAAACAAACAAAAGCCCATGGTGAGACGGCTTCCCAGGGGAATTCTACCAAACATTTAAAGAAGAACTAATTCCTATTCTCCTGAAACTGTTCCAGAAAATGGAAATGGAAGGAAAACTTCCAAACTCATTTTATGAGGCCAGCATCACCTTGATCCCAAAACAAGACAAAGATCCCATCAAAAAAGAGAATTACAGACCAATATCCTTGAGGAACACAGATGTGAAAATTCTTACCAAAATACTAGTCAATAGGATCCAACAGTACAATAAAAGGATTATTCACCATGACCAAGTGGGATTTATTCCAGGGCTGCAAGGTTGGTTCAACATCCGCAAATCAATCAATGTGATACAATCCATTAATAAAAGAAAGAACAAGAACCATATGATACTCTCAATAGATGCTGAAAAAGCATTTGACAAAGTACAGCATCCCTTCCTGATCAAAACTCTTCAAAGTGTAGGGATAGAGAGCACATACCTCAATATTATCAAAGCCATCTATGAAAAACCCACTGCAAATATCATTCTCAATGGAGAAAAACTGAAAGCTTTTCCGCTAAGGTCAGGAACACAGCACAGATGTCCATTATCACCACTGCTATTCAACAGAGTACTAGAAGTCCTAGCCTCAGCAATCAGACAACAAAAAGAAATAAAAAGCATCCAAATCAGCAAAGAAGAAGTCAAACTATCACTCTTTGCAGATGATATGATACTATATGTGGAAAACCCAAAAGACTCCACTCCAAAACTGCTAGAACTTGTACAGGATTTCAGTAAAGTGTCAGGATATAAAGTCAATGCACAGAAATCAGTTGCATTTCTTTACACTAACAATAAGACAGAAGAAAGAGAAATTAAGGAGTCAATCCCATTTACAATTGCACCCAAAACCATAAGATACCTAGGAATAAACCTAACCAAAGAGGCAAAAAATCTATACTCAGAAAACTATAAAGTACTCATGAAAGAAATTGAGGAAGACACAAAGAAATGGAAAAATGTTCCATGCTCCTGGATTGGAAGAATAAATATTGCGAAAATGTCTATGCTACCTAAAGCAATCTACACATTTAATGCAATCCCTATCAAAATCCCATCCATTTTTTTCAAAGAAATGGAACAAATAATCCTAAAATTTATATGGAACCAGAAAAGACCTCGAATAGCCAAAGGAATATTGAAAAAGAAAGCCATAGTTGGTGGCATCACAATCCCAGACTTCAAGCTCTATTACAAAGCCGTCATCATCAAGACAGTATTGTACTGGCACAAAATCAGACACATAGATCAATGGAACAGAATAGAGAGCCCAGAAATAGACCTTCAACTCTATGGTCAACTGATCTTCAACAAAGCAGAAAGGAATGTCCAATGGAAAAAAGACAGCCTCTGCAACAAATGGTGTTGGGAAAATTGGACAGCCACATGCAAAAAAATGAAATTGGACCATTTCCTTTCACCACACACGAAAATAGGCTCAAAATGGATGAAGGACCTCAATGTGAGAAAGGAATCCATCAAAATTCTTGAGGAGAACACAGGCAGCAACCTCTTCGACCTCAACCGCAGCAACTTCTTCCTAGGAACATCACCAAAGTCAAGGGAAGCAAGGACAAAAATGAACTATTGGGATTTCATCAAGATCAAAAGCTTTTGCACAGCAAAGGAAACAGTTAAGAAAACCAAAAGACAACTGACAGAATGGGAGAAGATATTTGCAAACAACATATCAGATAAAGGGCTAGTATCCAAAATCTATAAAGAGCTTAGCAAACTCAACACCCAAGGAACAGATAATCCAATCAAGAAATGGGCAGAGGACATGAACAGACATTTCTGCAAGGAAGACATCCAGATGGCCAACAGACACATGAAGAAATGCTCCACATCACTCGGCATCAGGGAAATCCAGTCAGAATGGCTAAAATTAATAAGTCAGGAAATGACAGATGCTGGCGAGGATGCAGAGAAAGGGGGAGCCTCTTACACTGTTGGTGGGAATGCAAGCTGGTGCAACCACTCTGGAAAACAGTGTGGAAGTTCCTCAAAAAACTGAAAATAAAGCTACCCTATGACCCAGCAATTGCACTACTGGGTATTTACCCTAAAGATACAAACGTGGTGCTCCAAAGCAGCACGTGCACCCGAATATTTATAGCAGCAATGTCCACAATAGCCAAACTATGGAAAGAACCTAGATGTCCATCAACAGATGAATGGATAAAGAAGATGTGGTATATATATATACAATGGAATACTATGCAGCCATCAAAAGAAATGAAATCTTGCCATTTGTAATGATGTGGATGGAACTAGATGGTCTTATGCTTAGTGAAATAAGTCAATCGGAGAAAGACAACTATCATATGATCTCCCTGATATGAGGAAGTGGAGATGCAATGTGGGGGGTTTGGGAGGTAGGAAAAGAAAAAATGAAAGAAGATGGGATAGGGAGGAAGACAAACCATAAAAGACTCAATCTCAAAAAACAGACTGAGAGTTGCTAGGGGGAGGGAGGATGGGAGAGGGTGGTGGGGATATGGACATTGGGGAGGTTATGTGCTATGATGAGTGCTGTGAAATGTGTAAACCTGGCAATTCACAGACCTGTACCCCTGGGGATAAAAATACATTATATGTTTATTAAAAGTTTAAAAATTAAAAAAAAAAGAATTTTAGCTACAATAATAAAGCAATTGGTAATGTTAAAAAAAAACACACTTTCCTTTTCTCATCTAAAGGAAATGAGACTGAAACTCATAGCTCAGGGTTAATTCAATGCAGTCTTGCTATTTTACAGAATTCTGAGCAGAATTGCTCACTGAGAGCAACTACTATCACAGTTCTAATGAATATATTAGGGTATGATCTGCACTGACTTATAGTATTGGGTTAACTTTAACACTGTAACTGATTCTCGGCTATTTTTTATAAAACACAGCACACATGACGAAAAACTGCCATAAAGGGAGAGCTGGTGCCTATAAGATAAGATGGTCACTTTGTTACCAGGTGCTTTGAACGTACTATCAAAAGTGTAGTACTTCATTCTCTGGAGCGCCAAGTGGCTAACATGTGGACAGACACACTGTCCTCGGAGTAAGTCTAACAACTGCTGTGGCAATAGTGTAAATACAAACATTTCATAATACTTGCCATCTTATTTTGATTTTTGCATTTAGCTTTGAGGAAATCTTTATGCTCAGCAGTTAACAAATTCCCGTTTCTCTGTGATCCCCCTGCTCTGCATCATACCCTCTCCCTATGTCCCCCAGTCAGCTCAGTCTGCATGCAATTGTACTGACTACAGTCATCCCCGGTACCCTCAGCTGCAGATAATTTTTCCCTTCTCTCAAAAAAAATCCCTCTCAAAAAGATCTTTAAAAAGATAGATAAAAATTAAAAATGTTATTGAGGGGGCGCCTGGGTGGCTCAGTGGGTTGAGCCGCTGCCTTCGGCTCGGGTCATGATCCCAGGTCCTGGGTTCGAGCCCCGCATCGGGCTTTCTGCTCAGCGGGGAGCCTGCTTCCTCCTCTCTCTCTGCCTGCCTCTCTGCCTACTTGTGATTTCTCTCTGTCAAATAAATAAATAAAATCTTTAAAAAAAAATGTTATTGAGAAAACTGGCTACTCATTAAAATAAGATAAAATTCTGTTCACATGCCTACTATAATCCTCAGCAAATGCCATGAGATTCAAGATCTGGGCATAAAAATTGGAATTGTTTATAACTCAATGGTGGGAAAATCTAATTATGACAACATCCAGAAGTAATACACAAAATATGATAAATTTAATTATAGTTTCAAAATTTATATTTATAATGTTGACTATCATAAGGAAAAGACCACCTTATGAGAAATAAAAAGAAAATGACAAACTGAGAAAAAATACAGTTTATACCATGACCAAGAGCTAATACATCATCAGCCTACATAAGCACTATCTACTGAAAAGCCTAGAAGACTTTGCAACATGCAAACCCAGTGTCTTGATGGGAGTTCCTGAATATGACTCACTACTGAAAGCACCAGGTCCTTGGAGAGATGGTGATTCTGGCATTAGGACAGGAAATAACACAAAGAAATGCTGCATCCTGTTGTGTCAGCAAACAGGGAGGAGATTAGAGACTACGTACGGGATATCGAAGAGATGTAGATGCCAATAAGAAGGTGACCACAAGAAATAAATAAAAAATAAGAAGATGACCAAAAATGGGACAGTTAGAATGCCAAAATGCATATTGAATGCAATTTATTGAAACACAGAAAAAAAATCTGTATGTATATATTTTTTTAAATACTCAGAAAAGAGAAAGAGAAAGCCTCCCTTTCCACATTCACATTCTTCTTTAACCCCCCACACTCTCAGCAGAAGCAAGCAATGTATTTTAATTTACTGTAGGTCATTGGTATAATTCTTTATACCAATTAGAAAATATATATTTCACCATATTTCAGTTAGAAAAGCATTTACCCTGATGTTCCTGTTTAAGCTGTATTCATGGTAACCAAACATTGCTAGTTGATAAGGAAATAGTATTTATATGAGAATCCAACTATTGAAATATGGAAAGAAAAGATGGAATTAGAAAAAATCACCATTTTCAATTCCTGCTGGAATAGTTAATCAGGAATGATTATCACTGTTGGGTGAAAGGTTGATGCAGATGTTTACAGTAGACAGGTCAGATCATTAGTCACCTGAACCTAATGATAATGGTTCCACTTAGCACCATTAGATGTGGCACAGCTCATGAGTGTACTTTCTGGTGGGCTTTGTATTGGTGAAACACACTGCACCAGCAAAGGGGGGTTTGAAAAAAGAAACCTAAATCTAACAAAACCTCAAATACACAGGGAATATAGGAGACAGAGAAACAAGTTAGATACTCATAAGGAAGCAAATAGTTCTGAATGTGGGACAAGCTACAGGGCAGTGGCCCAAGTGTCTATAAGCCAGTGGTCTACAGACAAAATAGAAGATTAGAAAGAATAGAAAGCTCTAGATTGAGAACAAACAGCAACCAAAAGAAATGTATGGACCTAACGGACTGTGAATTAATCCTGATTTAATCACACGGGCTGTAAAATGACATTTTGAAACCATGAGGAATAAGTGATTGTGGGCTGGGTACTAGATAAGAGCAAGAAATTTCTGGTTATTTTGTTAGGTTTTGTAATTGCACAGTGGTGATGTTTAAAAATGAAAGTCTACAATTCTTAGGGAAATAAGGTGAAATATGTAGGAAAGGAATGCAAGATGAATAAAAATGGATTAAGAATCTTTTTTATGGGGCGCCTGAGTGGCTCAGTGGGTTAAGCCTCTACCTTCAGCTCAGGTCATGATCCCAGGGTCCTGGGATCCAGCCCCGCATTGGGCTCTCTGCTCAGCAGGGAGCCTGCCTCCACCTCTCTCTCTGCCTGCCTCTCTGCCTACTTGTGATCTCTGTCTGTCAAATAAATAAATAAAATCTTAAAAAAAATCTTTTTTATGATAAATACAATAAATGTACCAAACTCTTATAATAAATTTTGTATCTGGATAATAGATATATGAAACTTCATTGTACTACCCTGTCTAATTTTGTGTATGCTTGAAATATATATTTTTTTAAATATTTATTTATTTGACAGAGAGACACAGCGAGAGAGGGAACACAGGCAGGGGGAGTGAGAGAGGGAGAAGCAGGCTTCCCACCAAACCGGGAGCCTGATGCGGGGCTCGATCCCAGAATCCTGGGATCATGACCTGAGCCGAAGGCAGACGCTTAACGACTGAGCCACCCAGGTGCCCCTTGAAATATTTTTTAAAATAAATATATGTTTTAAAAAACCTTCAGAGTATGTTAAGGCCATTGATAACATTAAAGGCTGTGTTGATGGCTGATAGGAACCTCAGAATGGCTCATGGCATTACCTCCTAGGAGGATTATTTTGAAAGCTGTTCCCAGCCAGCTGTCCATCCCCTCACTATTCCCACACTTCAGGGAGAGCGTGAGATCTGTTGCCTCATCAGAGCCCCCTCATTGGACTATTTGTGTTGGAGTTGGGAACAAATTCTTATCAAGTACAAAGTATGTGACAGTTGAGGGAAGGTGACATTCTGTCTCACTAGAGAAGTGTTTATCTGGGTGCAAGGCTGGTGAGTTGCAGGGACTGTACGAAAGAAAACATAGCATGAGACCTATGCAGGTCTGTAGAGTAAGGGGTGAAGTGTGGATAATCAATAAACAAAACAAAACTGAGGCTTATCATTGCGTGATAGGTCAAGGCCACAAGTGGAAAGCAGTTAATTATAATCTGAGAAAAATGTGTCCTCAGAATGACACCAGTGTCTTCACAGTGAATGCTATTTTGGGTCAGGGTAGGGAGATGGAAGAGGTATTCCAGGAGCAGTCATTGGCCCAGAAATAGAAAAGAGAAGTTGTACAGATTGACATGGCGCTAAATACAGTTGATAGATCAAATGTGGAAAGAGCTCATGGGATGTAACTGCAAAGTGATGTGACTGTACTTTTTATAATCAAGCATACAGGGTTGATACAGGTACGTGCAACCTGCCCTACAAAACAGGTTTGCTCTGCGCCCATTACAAAAAAAGTTATCGCTGGTTAAGATTTTTTTTTTTTTTTAATTCAGCACTCCTTTACCTGCCACAGAGGATATCTGGGAGTACTTTTTTTTTTTTTTTTTAAAGATTTTATTTATTTATTTGAGAGAGAGACAGTGAGAGAGAGCATGAGCGAGGAGAAGGTCAGAGAGAGAAGCAGACTCCCCGCGTAGCCGGGAGCCCGATGCGGGACTCAATCCCGGGACTCCAGGATCATGACCTGAGCCGAAGGCAGTCGTCCAACCAACTGAGCCACCCAGGCGTCCCAAGGAGTACTTTAAGGCTATTATTTTTTTTATCATCATCACTATAATTTTTGTTTGTTTGAAATAAAGTTTGTGGAGGATAACCACATATAGTTATAAATGTACGGATTTTAAGATTGAGGACAAATGTGACCACCACTCAGTAAAGATATGAAACACTTTCATTACCTTCCAAAGCTTTCCTCCTGTCCTTTTCCATTTGGTTCACCTTCCCCACCCCTGCCAAAAACCACTGTCACCATGGGTCATAGCAACCACCACTTTCCTCTTCGAGAACTTACTATAAAGAGAAAAATTCTGCATAAACTCTTACGTGAACCTTTTCACTCCTCATGGATTTTTAGATGTGACCTTGTTGTGGCATATATCAGTAGTTGGTTCATTTCTATGCCATTGTTCAATACTTTTTAAATCTGTATGATATGTTTTATGTATTTGGGTGCTCCCATGTGGGGTCCATAAATATTTACAATAATTAGATCCTCTTGTTAGTTTGTCCTTTGTATTATATAGTGTCCTTTTTTGTCTCTTGTAACAGTCTTTGTGTTAAAGTCTATTTTCTCCAATATAAGACTTGTTACTCTGGCTTTCTTTTGATGTCCATCTGAATGACAGATAGTTCTCCACCCTCTCATTTTCAACCTGCAGATATCTTTAGGTCATGAGTCTCTTGTAGGCAATGCAATGTTTTGTTTTGCTTTGTTTTATCAATTCTGTCACTCTGTGTTTTGACTGTTTATTCTATTTATATTCAAGGTAATTATTGATACATATTTATTATCATTGTATTATTTGTTTTGTGGTTGTTTCTAAAGATTTTCTCTGATCCTTTCTTGTTTCTCTCTCATGTTTTGTTGATTTTCCTTAATGATATATTGGATTTCTTTTTTTTTATTCTTTGCATATTTATTGTGATTTTTTTGATACATGGTTACCATTAGGTTTGTATATGACTTCTGCATATAGCAGTCTGTATTAAGTTGATGGTAGTTTAAGTTTGGACTCTTTCTTTACTCCTCTTCTCCCCACAGTTTAGCTATATGTTTTCATATTTTACATCCTTTTGTTTTGTGAGTTCCATGACCAATTGTTTACAGAAATATTCATTTTTACTGCTTTTGTGTTTTCTGTCTTTATACTGTCACTTCTGGTCTCTCCTTTCCACTAAAAAACTCCCCTTTAATATTTCTTGCAGAGCTGGTGAAGTGGTCATGAGCAGCTTTAGTTTTTGTTCATCTGGGAAGCTCTTTATCTCTCCTCCATTCTGAATGATAGCCTGCTGTATAGAGTATACTTGCCTGCAGATTTCCCCCAATCAGCACTTCAAATATATCATGCCACTCCCTTCTGGTTTAGAAAGTTTCTGCTGTAAAATCCCCCAATGGTCTTATGGGTTTTCTTTTGTAAATTACTGTCTTCTTCTGTCTTGCCATTTTAAATTTTTTTCTTTATCACTATATTTGGCCAATTTAGTTAAAATCTATTGATTTTGATGGGAATTCTCTGTGCATCCTGGATCTGGATATCTGTTTTCTTCCCTAGACTGGAGATATTTTCAACCATTATTTCTTCAGTTAAATTTTCTGCCACCTTTTCTCTCTCTCCTTCTGGGACTTTTGCAATATTGATGTTATTACATTTGATGGAGTCACTGAGTTCCCTAAGTCTCTTCTCTTTGGTGTAATTCATTTTTCTCTTTTGTTCAGCTTGATTACTTTTCATTACTTTGTCATTCTCTTTTCATTACTTTGTCATTCTAGGTCATTTTTGGTTCTTTTGCTTCTTCCACCCTACTGTTCATGTCCATTGAGTGTGCTTCTCATTTCATTTATTGAGCTCTTTATCTCTGCTGTGTCATTCCTTCTCTCTGTGTTAAGGGTCTCATTCATGCCTTCTACCCCATTTTCAAGTTCAGTGAGTAGCCTTATGATCATTGCTTTAAATTCCCTATCAGGCATGTTACTTATATCTGTTTCACTTAGATTTCTGGCCATGGCCTTGTCCTGTTCTTTGATTTGGAATACATTTGTTTGTTTGTTTGTTTGTTTTTGCCTCTCTGTGTCTGTTTCTTATGTTTGGAAAGTCAGCTATGTCTCCTGCTCTTGAAATCAGTGACATTATGAAGAACTGGTCCTGGAGTGCCCTGTAGTGCTGTGTCCTCTGTTCACCAGAACCTAGTACTTCAGTAGGGTATCCTTTGTTATTTCCTTATCCCCTGATCTTGTGTCTGAGTTACTTTTCCTTTGAGTGTAGTTGTCTACACTGACTCTCTGCCTGGTATGGGATGTGCTTGCTCTCTGTGGTGTTAGCAGGACCCAGGCAGGTCAGCTGTGAGGGGGCATACCTTCCAGAGAGCTTAGGGGTGGGGTGGTGGTGTTAGCAAAATTTCTGCCTCTAAATAAACAGGCCTTTGGTCCTATATGGGATCTCCTGAAGACTGTGGCCGCTGGGAACTGCTAGCCAGAAGTGCTTGGTGGCTGATGTTTGTGGATGGGTGTTGCATAGCAGCTATGCACCTGGCGGCTAGGTAGGGTGCACATATGGCTTTAACAGAATTTTCCCTGGGCCCAGAGCCAAGGCTAGCAGGCTTGGAGTGGGTGAGTCTTCAGAAGAACACCTAGGCCTGGTGTATTGCTTGAAGGTTAGGTTCAAAGTGTCTGTGTAGCCTCACCTCCTACAGATGGCCCTGTGTTTAAACTGGGTGTTGTGGAAGGAAAATGGCCCCTGCCAGTTCCATCTTTTTTGGAGAAGTCCCCCACCATGCTCTGAAAATAGTATGAACAGATCTGTCTCCTGTTTGCCCTGGCATTCTATAAGCCACATTTTTATATTACCTGTCCATGCCAGCTGCTGTCTCTTTAAGGGCAGTGACCCAGGTATCACTAGTCTTCCCTGCTTACCCTGTGCTGAGCCAGCTGACTTTTGAAGCTCCAGGCTCTAAGTCCCACTGGTTTTATAAACTCACAGAATTCAGCTCCTCTGGTTTTAAAACCAAACATTATGGGGATTTGTCTTCCCTGGATGAGCTCCCTGGTATGAGGGCCCATTTCTCTGCCACCTCTGTGCATGCAGCTCCCTCCTTCCTGTAGGCTGCCTCTCTCCACCTTTCTGAACTTCCTAACCTTTCAGGTGCAGCTTCTTTATTGAGTTGTTGAGTTTGTTCTGCCAGTGTTTACATCACTGTCTGGTTTATTGACTTGGACATAGTTGATATCTAGTTGTAAATGTAGGATGGGGTAAGCTCAGGATCCTCCTACTCTTCTATCTTCCCAAGCTCCTCATGAACATTCTTTGTAAGTTTAACATGTGAAACTCCTTCAAACATCTTACTGAGACAGAATACTTTGGATATATATTCTAAAATACGGACAAGTCTAAAAAAAGGGGTTAAAACTTTATTGTCTCTGTAATTTTATCTTATTTCTTTCTTTAGATAAAATTTTATACCTAACTAAAATGTCAAGGCACTCTGTCCAACTAGCTTGGGTTTTTTTGTTTGTTTGTTTGTTTTTGTCCCAAAGTAATTTTTCCCAAGTCAAATATTTCGTGTAGTGGTCCGATAGATAGATCGCCACTACAGAATAAATTTTCTCCCTTTTTGGGCCAAATTGACCTTGGCTAACTTTTTATTTCTGTTCATTTGGAAATCTGATAAAAGTGAAATGTCAGTTCTCATCTGAATCAATCTTGTTTTGATACAAATCACTCCTGATTCATAAATTACATTTAGAGTGAAGGACTATAAATAAACTAATGGGTGGGAAGCTATAGCTTTAGTTGAAACTTATGGGTTTAATTGTTCAGCTGACCTAATGACTTCCAGAAGCATCCTTGAATAAAATCTGATCATTCCTCTGTATTTCCAGTATGCTACTCATTTCTTCAACTCTGCTTTTGCATACCTACCTAACTTCCACTGCAGTGGAAGAAGTGGGGCGAAATCTAATAAATGCTTTTAAAAGCTCTCATCACTTCTTTATATTTTGCCAACGTCCTCTTCACACCAGGCTCAGAGACATCTAAAGTTGCAGTTTCTGACCTTTTTATGACCACAAGGACTATATCATTTTGATTCTCTATTTTACTGGACAGCAAAGAATTTAGCTTTCTTGGATCTCCTAAGTTAGTTACTTCCCAAAATTGTATAGCTCCTGTCTCTTTTGTTGTTCTCCTCATTTTTATGGGTATGTCTTTTATGTTAAATTAGTTTTTATACTTTCTGTAGGGTTTTTGAGGAAAGCAGAATTAGATGGCTATAGTAAGGCTTCCATGGTGTCCTAAGAATCAGTTACCTTTATTTATAAATTCAATTACATTATACACTGTAGTTATTTATTTTATGAATTAGATTTGTCTTTGAATGGATTTGAGTTGTTAACTAAATATCAAATCTGTTTTAGTTTCTACCATTACAGATATTCAAATACATGAGTTAAGTATACTATTGGAATCTCTCAAGTCTTTGATGAATGTTTCAGTGCATAGCAAAACCACTGGGAAGACCTCTTAAGATACCAGATAGGAAGGGAAAAATCATCACATAGGTACATCTGTTCATATAATTAGTCTTGTTACTCTATATTTATAATTGCATTAAATTAGACATTAGAGATGCAAGAAAGGGTATCATGAACTTTGAATTAACACAGAAAGGCTTAATCAAGTAAGTGAGTTTTGAACTTCTAGGAAAATTGATAGAAAGTGTTTAAAATGCTATAAGAAATAATTTGAATGAGGGGCACCTGGGTGGCTCAGTGGGTTAAAGCCTCTAGCTTCAGCTCGGGTCATGATCTCAGGGTCCTGGGATCGAGCCCCACGTCAGGCTCTCTGCTCAGCGGGGAGCCTGCTTCCCTCTCTCTCTTTCTGCCTGCCTCTCTGCCTACTTGTGATCTCTCTCTCTCTCTGTCAAATAAATAAATAAAATCTTTAAAAAAAAAAGAAAGAATTTGAATGAAACAATGGTTTATGTAGATTCATATATAATAGAAATTTCTGTGCAGTCTCTCCCTTTTTGTTTTTTCACTCCTTATTGTATATAAGAAATGTAGGTACAAGTGTCCCATCTCTATTTTCCATCTGTGTGATACTTCAGTGCCATCTTCGTTTATGGCAGCATTAAAGTAGTGAAAGTTGCTTGCTTCTGATTCAGTTTAATTCCCCATTGTAAGATCTACAAATGTGGAAAACATTGCAGTAGAGATGTTTCTCTGTATATATCTATACAATATTCTAAACACACATATTCCCTAAAGTTTTGTCCAGGTACTCTTCAAGCATGTGGTTACCATTACATTGAAAATCAGAGAAACTCCACTGAGGCACAGTAACAAGATGACATCTCTGAACTGCTTTGTGAAGTCCTCCACTCTCTGCTGAGACTGTAGAGTACTCGCTGCTCTGCCATGACTCCCCATTCCCACACACCCCTTCCAAAGGTGACTTACATCTTCCTCTATTTTCAAGACTGCTCTTGCTATTCCTTTTACCTGCTTTTTCTTGAATAATGGGGCAAGGATAAATGTTACCCATCTTCTGCCTTAATTATTTCTAAAAAAGACTTGGGAATATGATTTTGGCTGAATTCCTATTGGGTTGACCAATGCACAGAATTTTTAAAACCAGTCATTTCACACTGATCTTCACAATCTTTGAAGGCAGCCACCTAAACATTCTTAACAGTGTGATTGTGGCTTCTAAGTAGCATCTACTCTCAAAAGCTCAGATCAGTAGCCAACTATCCTACAAATATGAAAATACTTTTCTCAGCAATTCAGTATTGCCATCATTTTTTATGTTTTTCATACTCCTCAAATTCAGTTGTTCTCTTTATATGTAATTTTTCTTTATTATGACAGGAAGACTTATATTCCCTTCTTTTCATGTAATGGTTGATAGAGTATAATATCCATTTTACTCAAGCTAAATGCTGTCAATGAAATAAAAGTACAATCACATTTGTTCTTCTGTAGAAAGTGGAAATATTTTTCTTTTAAGAGATTAAGTTAAAAATATTCGGTAGAAGTCAAATATTCTAGCAATTCTATCAAATGATGTGTTTCAGAACTCCAGAATGTTTACTGTTTAATATGTTGTTTAGAAAAGTGTACTAGTTTGTGAGCAGCACGTAGGAAACCTATCAGCAAGATATTTTATCTCAGAGCAATAATGTATTTTTAAAAACATAGAATAGATCAGAGTTACTTCAGTAAACATTATTTGTCATGTGCATAGTAGAAAAGTAGAGACTCTAAACCCCCAGAATAGTTTGAGTTTGGGGATAATCATTTGGTCTTTGACTACTCATTTGGTATTGTTGTATCTTAGCAATTTTCTAATTTCAAAGTTAGTTCACAGATTTCCTTGCCCATCAAAAGAATGGCCATATCAGGTAATAAGAAACCAAAGAGAAATCACTAATTAACCAGTCATCTATGGCTAAATAACTTTAAGTACAATTTTATTATTTTAACTATAAAAACATATAGGAATTTTTCCAATACTATCCTCATTGATACATATTTATATATCTTAATGTTGCTGAAAATGCTCCTAGAACATTAAAGTAGGAATAAAAATGATCTGCCTTTATCAACTTATGATATATGATAAAAATTAATATTAGATTTAAATAATCTTTGGTTTCTAAAACTCTCAGTGACCTAGAAATTATACCATAACTTAGTTCTGTTTTTTTCCCCCTTCATAAGGATTTCTTAGACTTGCAGACTCCTTCCTTCATTTATACAATCTCAGTGGAAAAAGGGTCATCAGGAGCAGGAAATGACCGCTACCAGCTGTCTTCATAGGCCTATAACACAGGTTTAGCTTCAGAAATTTTACCTAGCCTATTCATGTATTTTATATGTTGGAGGACTTATATATAATCTCATCCTTTTTAATTTTAATTCATTTTCTATCTTGGTTCTGCATGGTGCTGTTGATCCCCATGATTCAGATGGGTTTGAGGGAAACACCTGAAGCCTCCCTCTGGCTCTTCCTACAAACCATTAAATATTGATAAAACAATCAACAGGAAGTGAAATGCCAAGTTGCTTTTCTTTTTTTTTTTTTTTTTTTTTTCTTTTTCAAAGGAAATATCATAAAATGCATACCTTGTTCTATGTAAACCTCAAATGCAAATGGAAGCATGCATTCTGAGGAAGTTATGTGTTTGTTGTACAATAAAGGCCTGATTAAGATCTTACCTTCCCCTGACCTCCAACAGGGAAGGATATTATCAAGTATTTGAATAAGGTTTCAAGTTCTGTCCTGAAAGATCATACATTTATCCATAATTTATATTAGGCCCTATGCCCCCTTCTGAAGAGTATCCCTTATTCTAAAAAAATAAGGTGCCTATGTTTGCCCTTTTAGTAATAGAAACTTATAAAATGTTAGGGTGACATAATTCAAAAACTTTTTACCTTTCCTTCTTCTAAAAAAGATTGAAAGAATATTAAAAGTTCAAAGGTAATTTGAAGTTTATGATTTTCACTGAATCAAAGATACTTAAGAAATGTTATAATGCTCTCAATTTTTGTATGAACCAGCTTCTGTCATATCCCAGATACAAAAGATATTAAAGAAAACATTCATATTTTGAAAAATAACAAGAATGCCAAAGATGCCAATTCAAGATGATACCTCTTTCTGCCCAAGGACTTGTTGCTTATTGCTCTCCACCAATTTCAGGATCAATAGTGCCAGTGGCCAATTTCAGCAGAGCTGGAACCTCAGTGGTTTGGGGATAGCACTTCCGTTAATGGATCCTTTGTGGCACTAGTTACATAAGTTATAACCACAGTTTTTGTCATAGAGGCTTCCCTACTCTATAGCCAAGTAGCAGGAGGCACTCTGAAATTCTCAACTCTAGGTTCAATAATAGACTAGAGCTCAAGACCCAAAACCTTTCTACCACCTTCCTACTATAGAAAGTTTATCACTCTGTTGTATTAGTTGTTCAATTATCTGTCTCTTGAGTAAATAGCATGCTTTTTTTAAAGCAAGAATTCAGTCTTAGTTCATCAATTGCACTGAAAGTGTTCAATTAATATGCTTGGATGAACAAATGGAAGAAACACAGTGAGGCATTAAACCAAGAATTATATATTATTTTGAAGTTTACAAAACATTTCCAATATACAGTCTCATTTAAAATTTGAACCAACCCTTAGAGGAAGGTGTCATTATCCGTTTTTGCTGATGAAGAAATTAAGGTTGAGTTAGGGAGTTTCAGTTACACCTTAAAGGAGGGATGATAGGAAACTGGTTAAGAGCACCGACTATGGAATCACCCTGCCTAGGCTTGAATCCACCGTGACTTCTACTTATGCAACCATAGGCAAATTTCTTAGCTTCTCTGTGCCTTAGTTTCCTCATCTATAAACAATAACTTCCTTATAATATTACTCTGAAACCTTCAAACAATGTCTGGCATATAGGAATTACTATAAATTTTGTGGGTGGGGCTTCTCTGACTATAAAACCATGCTCTGTGTACTAAACTACAACCATTTTTTTTTTAAAAGATTTTATTTATTTGACAGAGAGAGAGAGATCACAAGTAGGCAGAGAGGCAGGAAGAGAGAGAAGGGGGAGCAGACTCCCCACTGAGCCGAGAGCCTGATGCAGGGCTCAATCCCAGGAACCTGAGATCATGACCTGGGTTGAAGACAGAGGCTTAACCCATTGAGCCACCCAGGTCCGAAAGAACCCTACTTCCCCGTATTCATATCCTGTGTAGTCCTCTTTCCTTCAGTCTGGGAAAACTCGTGACTGACTTTATTTTGGTATTTTATTGTGGTGAAATTCACATAACATAAAATTAATCTTTTATAAGTGATTAATTCAGTAGTATTTAGTGCATTCACAGTGTTGTACAATCACTGCTTCTATCTATTTCCAAAACACTGTCATCATCCCAATAAGAAACATCCTGCCCAATAAGCAGTTACTCCTATTCTGCATTCCCTCAGCCCCTGACAGTTAACAACAGGTAAGGATGATGACTACTCTGAGGCTGGAAACCCAGCTAGCCACATGGAGAAGTAACATGAAAAGAGAGATACCCAACCAGCCTTCCTCGTTCAGGCAGCCGGTTGAAGTGTCAGAGATGTGACCAAGGCAGCCTTCTTGAACATTCTATCCCCAGAAGTCACCATGTAGAGGAGAAAGGAGGAACCTGGTTGACAGTCAGAACTAAGACTCAAGACATGGCCCCAAAGAAGCCATCAAAACACATCTGCAGTTATTCAGGCCACCCCAACTCAGGCTCCAGCAATAATAAGGAAATGGGTGGAGAGATGGCTGGCTGGCTGGCTGGATGGATGGCTGGATGGATGGGTATGTAATAGTATGTTACAAAGTGATAAAGTGGTATGAAAGCAAACAAGAGCAGAATAAGAAGTATTAGGAGTGTTGTGTCATGGGTGAGAGCAAATTGCAGTGCTAACTACGCTGATCTGAGCAAGCCTCACCTTCCTGACTGAGAATCTAGTAAGAGTTTTTGAGGCGACAAGTTCTATGATGTAATTAATCTTTAAGAAACACTTCCCTGTTAGAGGGATAAAGAAAAGGAGTGAAGTGAATGGCCTGCTATCATCTAAGTACTTGTTTTTAAAATGAAGAAAAAAAAAAAAAACTAATGTGAGCAAGAGAAAATCTGCAGAATGGAACAAGCAAGCATTTCAGTTGAGTGCAGAAATGCTGTCCTCAATAATGGGTTCAGTTTTTCCAGTATCTGCCCACAGTTTCTGGATTTTCACATTGTATGGATCTGTGAAGTCTAAACAATTAACTGGTTCTGGAACAAAATTAAATTATGAGTTAATGAAGGGAAAAAGTAATGGAGAATGGAGAGGGAAACATTCTCCCAGGAAATCTCTAAATTATCATTTTGCAAACTTGCTTAAAGTGGAAAAACTTCTTACCCCGCTCCCCCCCATAAAATATCATTCTCCACTTTGGCACTCCTTACTTCCGCCCAATAACCCCCATTCCCTTTGGTGCCGAAGCAGGTCCCAGATACCTGAGGCTGGGACCCAAGATCAAATCAAATCTAGGAGACCCAAGATCAAATTGACATCCAGGAGAAAATCAAACTCAAAGAGCTTTTCCTAGGTCCTTCAGATAATAGAATTATATGTGAAAAAATCAACTGGCAAAGTTACTGAATATTCAGAACTTGAGAGAACATTGAAGACCAATATAAATGAGACAAAAAATCTTAAAAACAAATCTAAATCAAAACAATAAAAATAAGCACCAGAATCTAAAGTCTAAGGGTGTAAATGATGTCTAAAACCAAGAGAAAAATTAGCTTTTATTATCAGCATGTACATGATGTGCCAGTTTAAAAAAAACTGATATATATATGTATATATACATATATATATATATATATATATATATATATATCCCATTTTATCTCTAAAAAACTGGTTGATTATTCTCTTTATAAAAGTTGACTATGGGGGGCACCTGGGTGGCTCAGTTGCTTAAGCGATTGCCTTCGGCTCAGGTCATGATCCTGGAGTCCCAGGATCAAGTCCCACATCAGGCCCTCTGCTCATCAGGGAGCTGGCTTCTCCCTCTGCCCCTTGCCCCTTTCATGCTCTCTCTCTCTCTCTCAAATAAATGAAATCTTAAAAAAAAAAAAAAAGTTGACTATGGGGAGCACCTGAGAGGCTCAGTCGGTTGAGCATCCAACTCTTGATTTCCACTCAGGTCATGATCTCAGGGTTGTGAGATGACATCCTGCTTCGGGCTCCACACTGGGGGTAAAGCTTGCTTGGGATTCTTTCCCTCTCTCCCTCTACTCCTCCCCCCACCTCAAGCATGCATGCTCTCTCTCTCTCTCAAAAAAAAAAAAAAAAAAAAAAAAAGAAAGTTGACTATGAAAAATTTACTATGGATATCCATTTAATAGCCATTTCCTTTGCTATATCAGTGATTATTTTATTTGCAAGCATTTAATCACAATCAATAATTCAGGGAAACCTCCTTCATCAGGTCCCAGCCATGGTAGGACTAGTACTTTTAAAATATAATTTTAGATCTAATTTTTTAAAGAGTTTATTTGCTTATAGAGTTTATTACTGTTCCATAGAGACAAAGAAATAGAGTTCCAAGGATATAAATGGCAATTATAGCAACAACAACAAAATTAGAAAGAGCAAAGAAAGGAAAGAAATGAGACCAGTTTTATCCTTTGAACCTTTTGGCAACTCACCTGAGAATGTTCTGGCAATTACACAGTTAATTTTTTTAAAGGTTGTAGCAGAAAGTGGACAGTCTGGTTCACGATATTATACATTTATGGACTCAGTCCCGGGCAACTTGTGCGACTGTAAATTATCTTTACAGAGTTTGAACCCTCTTCCTGTCTCCAGTAGCATTTCCCCTTCTTCACAAGGGTATATAAGGCAAGTGTGGACTGGGGAATAATTGCATAAGAATCACCTGGTGTTTGTTGGAAATTCAAACTCCAGGGCCCCAGGGCAAGTCCCAGGAATCTGTAAAGCAACAGGGTGTCTGTTCCCTCATTGCCTCTGAATAGGTAGAGTGCCTGGGGCTGAGACACCCTGGGCCCGGTCAGGACAGAAGTCACCAGCCACTGTGTGGCTGAGGGAAGCCAGGAGACATCACTGGATTTAATTTTCTTATAGCTCTACCAAGACAAGACCCCAACTCCTTATTATACAGAGAAAGTTATGATTATATAGATATAATTACAATTCTGTATATAATATGCATTCCATTAATTGTGCTCAAAATCCAGTCAGACAAAATGAAAGAAGAAATATTTTTTTCTGGTCTAACCCAGTTAATCCAAAATGGATTTTGATAGGTTAAGGTTAATTGCACAGGTCTTGCCTGTGTAAATAGTATATATACATATTTTTCTGACCTTTTGAACATACCAGACAACATATTCAATGAATCATAATGTATTCTTCCTTTGGAGGATGCCAGTAGTCCTTTAGAACATCCCCTACTGTAGGTCAGCAGCATGAACACCAGTTTTCACTCTGTGGGCAGACAGAAAGAAATGCCTGTTTGGAAACCATAAGAGACTCTTAATCTCAGGAAACAAACTGAGGGTTGCTGGGGGTGGTAGGTAGGGAGAGGGTGGTTGGGTTATGGACATTGGGGAGGGTATGTGCTATGGTGAGTGTTGTGAATTGTGTAAGACTGATGATTCACAGACCTGTACCCCTGGGGCAAAATACATTATATGTTAATTAAAAAAAAAAAGAAAGAAATGTCTGTTTGGGCTCTGATGACAGAGCATTTTGCCCCACCTTGTTGGTAACTTCCTTTGATTCCCCCCTCTGCAAACATATTTGGTGCAGAATTGAATGTATTTGTGATGTAGTGCAGGTTACTGTACACAAATCTAGGGTCATGAGGACGGGGTGGTGTTTGTGGGGCACTCAGGTGAAGACAGTGCCCCTAGAGCTGGTTTTATTTTCTTTGTCACTAGATGTCACTGCATACACAGCGTGTATGTGGCTGTGGGTACTGGGAGCCCTCAGAGCAGGGGAAAGAGGCAAGAGATCTGGACGCCTTCCCTCTGATCCTACTTGGAAGATATCTGGGACTTGGATCTCTTGGAGGCCTTCTCACAACCTCATTTAATTAGGCTAATCCCCTTAATGCTCTGTCATTTTATCGATTGTGTGAAATGTAATTTAAATGTGTGCAAATCTTCTGTCATTCAGTAGGACCTTTGGGGGGAGTCATATGCGGTCAGTGTATCTTATTCAGAATTTCTTCTGGCGTAGAGCTACGGGGAGGATGCAAATTGGCTACTTATGTGCTGCTTCTAATTCAGGGTTATATCCTGTTAAAAAGCCGGTTTGTTCTCAATCAGAGTGAAACGTTTAATAGATGTTCGAAATTGGCTCTGAACAACAGCCTGACCATTTGCTAGCTAGTGACATTGTACATCTGCTTCAAGTTGAGAAACTTGAATTAAAATTACAATTCTTCTATCCAGTGTCCTTCCAAATTCCAGATTTATATTTCCATCTTTGGGGGCCAAAGACATGCTCCGTTAGGCCCTTGTCCCGTAATTTCTCCTCACCTAAGAGATTAATTCAAGCGGATGTTCCAGCCTTCTAGGGAGAAAGTAATTTACATCTTCCCTTCTTATTCCCGGCCTCCAAAGGGGTTTGTGACAGTCTATGGGGAAGACCCTGCTGGGTCATTAGTGGAATTTCACCTTCATATTTTTACTCACTGAGATCCCACGGCAAGGAGGAATTTTACCCAAGGCAACTGGTGTTTAGAATACTCCCTCTCCTTAACAGCAGAACCAGATGTGAACAGATATCTTACTGGAACTCAGACAACCAGGTCCTGAAGTTAAAGCCCTACACCCCTGCCTGTGATCTGGATTAATGAAACAAGCACACATAAGATATTAAAGACCTAGGTTCTGGTCCTCTTTTATTTGGTTGTGAGAAGTCTGGCCTGGGTGTTCTCATCTGTACAAGAGAACTAAGAAAATCTGCCTTTATCGATCTCACAGTGTTATTAGGAGAATCCGAATCAAACAGATTTGAAAAAAGTCAAAACTGTTATATAGATTCATGGCATTATCTTCCTCTTCCTAATAATTTAATGGCAACTTGTGTATTTAAGTAAAATTAGAACAGCAATCGGTTCATGTCACTTTCAAGAGTTAGCTGTGATTTTCTTTTTTTTTTTTTAAAGTTTATGTAATATTTTAGCCAATAACTAAACATGGTTAGCAGCTTTGTGACCAGAGATACTCATTTTCCTACCCTCAGCCAACAGCAGTATCTGATACATTAAAACAGAAGGTGACATCACAGAACATGGTGGCATGTTCCTGGGCACCTACATGAGCTATAGTCAGGCAACAGAGCTCACATCATCTTTATTGCAATGCAGACCTTGAGATGCCAGGGATGCGCTTAGGGAATGTGGAAAGGAGAAGGATGAAGGGGATAGTTGCCGTAGCGGAAGTCAGGTCAAGTCTCAGAACAGGCAGACCTGTTAACTGAGGACCCAAACATCAGTTTGTATTTCTAGAAAAATACAGCCCAAGAGAAAGTTACATAAATCTTGTTGGATATGAAATTCTTCTCTCAAAATAGCATTTTGATGAGTCTAAGGTAAACAGATCACACCCATGTAGATTAAATTTCCATTAAAATGCAAAGGGTTTTAAGAATGGAGTGGTGGGTGAGGGGGAGTTGTGAAAATGAACGTGAGGTTCATTAAATCTTAAATGTGGTCAGATCGTGCCCTAAATCTGCTCTTGAGATAGCCTTCTTCTGACTTTGTTTTCAGAATGGTGAGTCCCATGAAATAAGAGAATTTTGGTGATGCCAGTGCATTTAGTAGACAGTGGTCTTCAGAACTCTGGTGGCTCCTCTCTGCCTTAGTTCGGATTTCTATGGGCACCACAGGGTTGAAAGGGACCCTCTCATTACGGGTGGGATTAGCGCTCAACAGCCCATGTGCTGTTCTTCGTGGCTTTCAGCCCTCGTGGTTTCTCGGTTCCTTAAGGTCTCTGTGGCCACCTAGAAATTCTTTTCAGGAGCATGATAACCAGATCAGCTGCTGTAGGCTGGAGCTGAGTGGAACAAAGGGAGGTGGAGGGTGCTCCAGCAGACCCTGTCTGTTCCCAGATCCCAGCGGGCACCCCGGGGTCACAGCATAAAAAACCATCGTCGAGCCCCATTTGGTAGGTCTCCATCCCGCACAACCCATTGCCCCTAATTAAGGCCTGGGGGATACGCTCCAATAGCATTCACTCTTTGCCAACAGAAATACTAGCCATAGAAAAAAATACACACCCAGGCCTTGGAACAAGCAGGAAGAGTCTTCTTGTTAAGTTTCCCCCTTCAGATACTTCTCTGTGGAAGTCTTTAAGGTAGATATGGGGAGTTTATGTCTTAGAGTATGTTTTTAGTATTAACCTTTGGATGGAGGTCATTTTAACCTATGAGTAACAATAAATGGGGCAAAGGGGGCAGGTGGGAATTTATTTTATTCCGAAAATAAGGCAGAGCAGCTCCTCATTCCTTGCTTTGTTCATCAGCTGCCTGATGCCGCAGTGTAGACAGGTTTTCCCTAAGTAGCATCTGGTCCCTCTTGAAGGATTCCACAGGCATTTTGTCTCTTTGGGGTTTTAAATAATGGCTTCTGGGGTAGGCGACCATCTGGCGAGGCGTCACCTGGCCAGTTGGTCCTGCCTGACTGGACGCCAGCCCGCATTCCCCCACATCAGCTGGCCCTTGTGCCCACTGGGATCCTGGCTGAGGTCTGGGAAGCGGGCTGCAGGGCTTGGCGTTGGGCTGGGGGCCCAGGGTTAGCAGTAGTGCTCCTAATGAGCAAGAAGGCTCGAAGACATGGTTCTAGGACGTGGGCTCATGGTCAGCCAAATCAGCTTCCAGTTTTGGTTCACCTTCTTCCTAGTCCAGAGGTTCCAGGCAGCTTCTCTCTCAGCTTCTTATGTCTGGAAAAGAAGGAACGTCTTAATGATTGGGTCGTTGTGAGGTATCGGTGAGACAGGTATATCAAGAAACAGAGGGTGCATTTTGACGGTTATAGAGGATGGTTTAATAAGGGGACTTTTTACAAAGTTGCAGGCAGGATTTGGGAAAAGCAGGTGGGAATCTGCTCAGTATCGCAAGGCTTAGAACATTCTGGAGCTGTTATATGCTAGGGCTGGAGGGCCCAAATCAGGGAGCAGTTATGGGAAAGCAGAGAGGGAGCTGCAGGGAGAAGGGACATCCTGACACCAGCTGTGCACTTTGTCAGAAGGGGCGGCAGCCAACGTGCGACTAGAAGAGGGGGGACTGAAGTGAGGGGATGATTAGACTCTGAGAATGGGCCTTGGCCCACCCTCTCCTCATGTTCCGTGGGGTATTCTGCAGGTGCCACCCATTACCCAAACCAAATAGTAGCCTGACCACATCCCACTAGTGCTCGAGTATGTGTGGAAGGTTCTTTACTCTTGAGACACTCGGCCTGAAGGGTTTTTGCTAGCAGGAGAGCTGGCATGGCCCACGTCCACAGCAAACATCCTGGAAAGCCAGTAAACACAAAAGCAGCCCTAAACCCACAACTAATGGGAGTTAGTGAATAAATACCTGGCTTACTAGCCCTCTGCTGTCTCCCGGAGTCTCCCTAGGATCTAGCACCAGTTGCCTACAATAAGAACACCTTTTTCATGGTGTGTGTGTGTGCGCGTGTGCAATATATATTAACCAATAGCGTTGTTCCATTGGAGCGAACAGATCATATGGGCAAGGCTGTGTCAGTACAGGATGGTCCTTATAAAGGTGCCTTGTACAAGGAAGCACCAGCAAATTGCAACCATTATTGTAATCCACCGTCCACGCCCTCTCTCTCTCTCCTACTAGAGTGGAGACGGCATCCCTCCTCCCTCTTGTGCTCTGAGTGCCACCTCCCTGCTCTTCATCTTGAGAGGCAGTGTGGATTTTATCCTGCTAGAGGTTTGGA
This sequence comes from Enhydra lutris kenyoni, assembly GCF_002288905.1. Classification (NCBI taxonomy): domain Eukaryota; kingdom Metazoa; phylum Chordata; class Mammalia; order Carnivora; family Mustelidae; genus Enhydra; species Enhydra lutris. Next base: position 36,593,265 of record NW_019154090.1, on the reverse strand, counting down.
TGGATTCCCGTCAGAATCCCTTGGAGCATTTGAGTAAGTGATTTTCTGGGAACCAACCTGGATCCCCTAAAGCAGAACTTCTGTGGGAAGAGTCTCAACATCTATATTTTAATTATGCATATGCAAGTGAAAGAATGGATATGTGTGTTTCATAGGTTTCCATTTCAACACAGCAATAAAAGCCAGTGGTTGAGGTTGACACTAAGTGGTCCCATTGATCTAACCCCCCCGCTTTTGTTAACTGATATACATGTCTTTTAATGGAGAATATGTTTGGCAACCTCCTGTAATCCCCATAGTTCTTTCCGATGGAGGGCACCACAGTTTTACTTATTTTGGGGGTAGTGAAGGAGGTTCAGGAAAGTTGCTATTTTATGTGAACAGAGGCAAAGATCCCATTTCAATCATATTTATGACCTCTTTCACATATCACATAATAGATGGGGAGAAAAGAATTTGCTGTTTTGCATTAAGTTGAATTCCTTTACTACATTAAAAATATTTGAGCTCCTCAAGTTACATAGAGTTTAGGACACCTCCATTAAATCCACAATATTTTATTTAATTGAGGAGACGAAGCATACAAATCCTAGGAAATGGGCTGATGTCACTTTTCAGCATGGCCCCAGAGTCCTTAGAATTCCTTTTGGCAATTTCAAGGACTGCTCCAGCTGCGCAGAGAAGTGAGTTGATAGTTTGGTTCCATGTCTGGCCTGGAATTAAGTGCTTATATATTCTAATTGGATAGAATATTAAGGTATGCAAACATAAACAAAAACAATCAAGAAAATATTGTAGTCTCCACTAAGTATGACTATTAATCTGCATTAGTTCTCTGAAGACAAAAACTAAAGAACCTCTCTTCCAATGTTAAGCTTTCATTCATTCCTTGTGAGAATTAACTGTTATACAAAAAATTTTTAAAAAAATGTAAAAATCACAGTGGATAGGAATCATATTTATTTTTAAATATTCTTTCCTTAATGTTGCTTACAATTGGGGCTTTATTCTAAGAGCCCTTTGATGATGATAGTGCCCAAGACCCAAACAGATCACTCATATATAAGGGAACCATATAATTTATCATCCAAACTCAGAGAGAGAATTGGAGTGCTATTTATTCTTAAGCTAGAAGGATAGGTATGAACTGGGACTGTCTTTGGACAATTATACACATGGTTACCCCACCTGTATACTTTATTCCTAGGAGCATAAGTTCCCCCATATATTCTGTGTAGACTTATAATGATACCTGTTTTGTGACTTTAAAGAAATTAGGCCTCCCTCAAAAAAAGAATCCAAACTTTCAGGAGATAAAATAAGCAAAAATAAAAAAGTAAGTAAAGATAAATTTCAATATAAAATAAAAATAAAAAAGTAAGTAAAGATAAATTTCAAAAGTAAAGATAAATTTCAAAAGCCACTGTTTAAATGCTTATTGGATGAATGGATGGATGAATAATGATACACACTTACTGAGTGTGTCTTCTATGTTAGGCATTGCACTGTTTTCCTCACTTCACCTTTTTTATGTAGGTGAAAATAGTTCTAAACAAAAAGATATCTCTATGTAACATAATAAATAAGTGTAGAAGTCAAGATTTGAACATAAATAATTTGACTTAATGGCCAAGTTCTTAATTCCCTGACAACCTCAGTCAGGAAAGAGGGAGAGAAGGGAGAGTAATTAATTCTCATCTGAGTCCTAGAGTTTTGAGTGTTAATGACATAATACTGACAGATATAAGGAAGTTGTGAGTAAAAGTCACCAGAGTGGGAGGTGGGGTTGAATTAAATTTTGATGCAAAACCGAGGCAGGGAGTTACAAGGAAGTACTAGTTAGGAACAATCTATCTCCAAAGCCTTCTCTTAAAGGAGCATCTAAGTCCCAAAAAGGCCTAAAGTTATGAAGAGCCTCAGTGGTGGGTTGGAGACTAGTCCTCTCATTTACTGCTTGAAACTCCTTCCATGAACAATAACAGATCTACCAGCAGAAAGGGCACAGAAGCCAAATGGGGAAATGGGATGGAAACTTGAGAGGGAAATGACCGATGCATTGGATGTAGGCAGAAGCCCATGGAATGCCCTCCCTGAAGAAAGACCAGCTATGAAGCCATGAAAGTGAGGGAGCTCTCTCAAAATGGAGTGGAGGAAAGAGATGTAGTGAGGTAAGCCATGTGATATCTCTACAGGACAAGGACTAAAGGGAGGATGCAGAGGCAACAAAGCATACAAGATACAAGTGGCCAGAGGGCTAAGAAGGAAGACAAGACCAGGTAGAGTTTCAGAGGCTAAAGGAGGAGAGGACTCCCAGAAGGATGCATGACTATGAAATGCTGGAGAGACTCAAAGTTTGGTTTCTATCATGTGCTAGGTCAGTTATTGATGCTGCATATCTTAGCTTATTTGCTTTCATAATAGCCCTGTGAGGCAGGCATTATGGTTTCTGTTCTACAAATGTCAATCAGGGGGCAGAGAAGTGACCAGACAGAGCAACATCAGGAAGTTGCTTTTTCTTCAGAGCTGGTAGGACAATGTGGACATAGTTTTTTTTTTGCCAGAGTCTAGGAACCTCGAATATCCGAATATCCAGTGGGAGCAAAATTCATAGTAGGATCTTGTTTGATGAACCAGGAACCATGGAGAAGATGTGACTGCTGAAAGAGTTGGGGGGAAATGGGGAGATCATGGAGAGAGAGATACTGATCCTGGCTTCCCCTTTCCTCCCTATTCCATCTTTCAGCTGTCTTCTCCCATTGGCTGAAACCACCTAGGCTCCAGAAGGCAAGGGCTTGGGAAAGGTGTCCCATAATACATACCAGAAGAGAAGAAAGGCAGTAGGTACATCTGAGAGTAAACAGGAAACTGACTCGAACTTCTACACGTAAGAGATCTGTCATACATTCATTCTACACATATCCTGCTGGCCAAAATCCAGTCATGTACCTTTTTCCCCTTAGCTGTAAGGGAGGCTGTATGCCCAGGAAGAAGAGGGTAATATGGAAAATAGTGACCATAGCAGTCCTTATCACAGGCACCTACATTATGAACAGTACTGGAGTGGCCAATGTAGGAAATACAGAAGTGAATGATCTGTCACTCCAGCTGGAGTGGGCAACCAGCATAGTCACGATGTAGAAAGACAGTATTAGAGACAGTGTGTGGCGGAAATACTTGGAAAAGTTTCCATCTGATTAGAGTACTAACTGGAAGAATTTTTGGAGGTTATAGAACTTGAAAGGATTGTGACAAGCAATACTATAGGGAAAAGCCATTCCAGACTTAGGAAAGAGCTGGTTGCCAGGCACAGAAATAGAACTGTGTGTGTTTAGGGAATTAAGAGTCAACTGAGGTCCCGGGTATGTGTGGGGCATGGTGCAATGAATAATTGGAAATAAAGATAGATAAAAGAAAATTAAGTTTGAGGTAGGTTTGAATATTAGATTTACATAATAGTGGAACTGTAGGGGTGAAGGCAGAGTGCAATGAAAGCTTTCCTTCTATACAATTCAGAATGAGAAGGATTTTGAGGAAGGTAGAGCTTAAATAATCATGGCTGTGTTATAGGAGTATAACAACAAGCAGCCCATGAATGGGTGTTATGGGCTAAATTGTGTCTCTCCAAACTCACAATTGAAATCCTAACCCTTAGTATCTCAGAATGCAACTGTTTTTAGAGACTGGTCTTCAAGGAGGTCATTAGATTAAAATGAGGTCAATGGAGTGGGCCCTAATCCAGTATGACTGGGGTCCTTATAAGGAGAGGAGATTAGGACACCGACACACACACAGGAAAGACCATGTGAAGACACAGGGAGAAGACCTACATCTGCAGGCCAAGAAGAGAGGACTTAGAAGAAACCCTCCCTGTTGACACCTTGATCTTGTATTTCTAGCCTTCAGAATTGTGAGAATATGAATTTATGCTGCTGAAGCTACCCAGTCTATGAGACTTCGTAATTTGCAGCTCGAGCAAGCTAATACAATGGCACTGATTGCCTCTAGGCAATCAAACTGGTGTACAGCAGGATAGGGATAAAATTTCCTCTTAATGAATTCATGTAACATACTTTAAAACCTTAAATTTCTACAACCTTGGAAGGGCCTTTAAGCTATAGTGTTTTGAAAACTGAGAGGACTCAGTATTCAGAAATATATTCTAAAACACATATGACAGGAGTTGCCTTAATGTAAAAATGTCAGTCCGTATAGTTGAGTTAAAATGCACAAGGGTAGTATGTCAGTTACCTACTGCCAGCAACAACAAAACTACAAATCTTAATGGCTTAGAACACCAATTTTTTGTTTTTGTCTTTCTCATGGAGCTATAGATCAGATGAGCAGTTCTTTCCTTTGGACCAAAGTTGGCTGCTTTCTGCCGGACTCCTTCATTTGTCTGTGGTCTGCTGGCAGGTGGGCGAGGGTCTGGCTGCTTGCTCTAGAACAACCTCTTCCTGGTTGACTTGGCTCGGCTGCACATGGTTGTCACCCTCCAACAAGCTAGCCTGGGTTTCTTATCACAGAAAGCGAAGGAGTAAGGAGAGAGCCCAAGAACATATGGTCTCTTGAGGCCCAGACCCTACCCTGGCACAGCATCACTTCTGCAACTTTCTGTTGGCCAAAGCAAGCCACGTGTCCGAACCCAGATCTGAGAAGTGAGGAGAGACACCCCACCCTCTATGGGAGTATCTGTAAAGTCACATCGCAAAGAACAAGGATACACAGAGCAGTAAAATATGTAGGACCCTTCTGGCAATCAAAGAGAGATTATTCCCAATGGTAGAAGCTCAGCCATAGTGTTACTGAGTTACCTTAAAAGGGAACACCCAGAAGAATCCCTCACCCAGTGCAGGAATTCCCCCAAATTAAACACAAAAAGACAAAAATAAAAAAAAAAACCTCAAAGAAGATTCCCACCACCTGCATTTGACCTAACTTTTCTCACTAGGCCAAAAAAAAAAAAAAAAAAAAAAAAGGGAAAAAACACTGTAGCTCTCTCCCACTCCTGCCGTTCAGGGCTGAGTTTATCTGGCTTCAGCTGTGAGTCACAGCTGACTGAGGGGCGGGGGTGGGTCATGAGTCATGGCCTAAAACAAAGATAGAATGTGCTGGGGGTGGACCAGAAGGCGGCACAGAAGACACAGCAAGTTCAGGCATTATCTCAGCACTTAGGGTGATTTCTCCTTTCCTGCAGCTGGGGAAGCCGGGCCACGTGCCCCCTTCTGCAATCTCAAAGAGGAGATGCCTCATGGGCCCTTTGTGGCTGGGTCTAGGAGAACTTACACCTTTGTGTCTCTGAGAGAGTAGGGTGGCTGCTTTTGGAAGTGTTAGCATCGCTACCCTAACTGTGCTGCAAGTTAACGAACTCCCTCCCATCCCTCTGTGCCTGCTCGGTGGACCGTTCCCCTCCTGGCATCCCCAGGAGCGAGTTACCCGGTCAGTTTGAGAAGTTAATATTTAGAGAGTTGCATATGGTCTCCCGCACAAAAGAAATAATAAACCCACGTTATCTATTGACCCACTCCCACATATATTTGCATGTGACAACTTCTTAAAAAAAATGCTGTGGCTCAGCGACAGTTTAGCCCAAGTCTCTAGGGTAGGAATTATTTTCAGCCATTGCTCTCTGTTTTAGTTTTGGCTGCACAGTAACCTGCGTGATGGACACAAATATTTTTGCATCTGGCCTCAAGCAGTTAACATGTCTTCTACCCTGGGGTAAAGATTAAATGAAAATTCTGTCACCCCAGAAAAGATCTGGAAACAGAACTCTGAGTGTTTGCCAAATAAGGTGATTACTAGCGTTAAGATGCTGAACTTTGAAACGGGTGTCATATAAACAAAGGCAGAGCCCGGCTGGCTCCCATTCAGCCTGGTCAACAACATCCTTCATTACAGGACATGGCATCATTTGGATTCATGGCAGAATAAAAAGAATCTATTTGTATATTTGGAAGTTCGAATGAGGATTTCCTGAGGTCCTGATGATGTCATTTCTGCCTGACAGCAACCTTGCTTTTATCGCTAGAGTTAAAACCAGGTCATCCTGTCCATGCATGTGTGTGCACATGCGTACACACGCACACACGCACACGCGCATGCACGTGCACTTCATTTCAGAGTCTAATTAAAACTCAGTCATACGTAATTTTCTCCCGGATTGATGCTGGCATCAAATCAGATTTTCATCTCAGAAGGAAAATGCTTTAAGTCAGTCATATTGCATTTGACTTGCCTGCCAGTGAGAAGAGTGACTTTCGATAAATCATCTAGAATGCATGAGCCCCGGACGCACTCTGTAAAAGGGACAGAAGCAGAGAATCGTTAGTTGCTAGTATCCAGGAAAGATGCCACTGGTCTCATAAGCTTCTTCTCTAAGGAAGTAGTCTATTGCAAACCAGAAATAACCTATAAACTTGCTTTTCTGTGATTGAGTTCCCCAAAGAGCCCCTTAGGGTATTACCCCGGACCCATGATCATTACTTCATTGTAAGTTTTTGCTGCTACTGATACTATAAGCATCACAGAGACTGTGAATTGGGTCACCAAAGGATGACCCACAGGTTTAGACACAGGAGGACATATCCCAGCACCAGCACTGCTCAAGACAGAGAGACTGGACTTGGGGAGGCCAGGATGAATAAGAGCCTGATTGCAAAAACACCAATGGGTGCCGCGGTGGGTAGCTTCCATGAGTGGCAGTGGTCCTGAGCGGTGGTTGGCGTATGTCCTGGTTATCCCCTCAGTGTCCCTTAGCCTTACTCCTTCAGGCACTCCTCTCTACCCAAGGGCTTTCTCCGGCCCCCACAGCCAGCGGCTTAGACGCTCACACAGCAGGCTAGAAGTGAGGGGGAATTAATACTCCCTGGGAGCAGCCCTCAGTGAGTGACAGACAGGACTTGGTACATCCATGCCTCTTTCCCTTGTCACCACTTGGGTGGAATAAATCAGAGTCATACGCTTCACGCCATCTCCCAGTGGTTTCCACGTGACTGAGTCGTAACCACTCCCCGCAGGAGCTGTGTCACTGAAATGCCCTCTGTGGGCTTCCTCCCTTTTCCTCTCCCAACATTTGGATTTCTTCTACCACCACCCCCCCCCCAAAAAAAACACAACTGTTTGCCATTGCATTACTATCTCAGGAATTGCCCTTGGAGGACCCAATCTAAGAGAGGAGCAAACTCAGTTAAGACCCTCTGTTTTCTGTAACTTTGGGGACCTGGTAGAACATCCTGACATTCCACCCTGAGTGGGAGTGCATCCCATGAGGTATTTGAATCCTGTCTTTGAGGAGACAGAACTTTCCACAGCACATACATTCTCCTCACTGTCCTTTGATGTCTTCACACACATGCTGGCTCATCCATCATACAGAGTGGCTCCCCAAGGAAGGCAAAGTTCCATGAGGTCTGATCTTTCCAAGGCAAAGAAGGCTTAACTTACCTCTTTTTGCCATGAGGCCTAATGCCACTTTCCTGACTGAGGATAGTCCCAGATTTCCCTCTGGTTTTCATATACGAGGCATCCTATTGCGTTACTTATGTTCTCATCACCAGAGTGAAAACAGAGCTTCTGGAATGTACATCAGATCCTGTCACTCGGTGGTGAAGTGATCATGTCAGTTGAACCTGGCAGAGGCTCCCTTGGACCCAAGAATAGAGCTGTTAAGTTTTGACCAGGGTCAGCAAGGCTGTATGACGACTTGATTCCTGGAGACCACTCCACCATCACTTCCTCTCACTCTCTTTTTCCCTCCTTGCTTTTCTGTGAAAATGCTAACATGTTCCCATGGCAGTATTTAGCATTAGCTGTCTCCTGTGCCCTGAGCACTCTTCCCAGAAGGGTATGAGTCTCTGCCTCACTTTATTCAAGTCTGTACAAATGCGACAGGCCTTTGCCAACCAGGCCAGCTCCCCTTTAGCTCTTTATCCCTTACTCTGCTGGTTCCTCTTTCTAGCCATCAGTGCTGCTTGGTATCCTCTGTGCTGCTTTGGTTGGTTTCTGTTGGTCTTCCCACTACCATGTAAGCACCACCAATATGTCTCTGCCACCATGTGCCTGGTACATGGGAGATGCTCAACTAAGAGTCTGGCTGACTGAATATATGATGTTAACTTTAAGAAGAGCTCAGAGTTAATCTATAAATATTTTCAGTGCAATAATAATTAATATAGATTCCAGATTTTTTATGTTGTGTATTTCTCTATTTGGATTCTTATCTTTTTAAAGTGTTGACTCCTTACTCTCCAAAGACACATATTCCCTGTTTTCTAGTTTGTTTGTTCTTTGTTTTTTTCTCCTTGGCTGTTGAGTCCCAAGTGAGGAGAATGTCTAAAACTGGAGATGGACTAATAGGTAAGTAACAAAGAACAGACGTGCACCTGAAACTCAACCACTAGCATCGGTGTCCATTTGTCCATTCAACAGATATTAACTGAGTATCAGCCATATGCCAGGCACTGTGGTACGTGCCGGGGATCTATTGGAAAACACAATAGCCAAATATCTCTGACCTAGTGGGGCTTATATTCTGAAGGGGGAAACTGAGAAGAAAATGTAAATATAGTAAATAAGGAAATTATTTAGTATGTTTGAAGGATACACTAGAGTGGTCACAGGAGGCCTCAGTAAGAAGCTGACTTCTGGGCAAAACTTGAATAAGTGAGTGTGAAGCCACCCTCACATATGTGGGAGGAACATTCCGGACACAGGGAATAGCCAGGGCAAAAGTCTGAGGTGGGAGCGTGCCAAGTGTGCACAGAGAGGGAAGGCCAGAGGGCACTGAACTAGGAGGAAGAGTGATAGGAGATGATGCATAGAAGAAACACAAAGTAGGTCATGCAGGTCCCTGGAGACTTTGAAAGAACTTTGATTTTCACACAAGCTGATAATTTTTTAAAGTCATTAAAGTAGTAGTTATTGCCAGTCCATTCAACTAAATCCTATTTCCTGACTGTTCCATATAAAAGGCTATGCAATGGAAAAACAGTATGTTAGCACCATTATTAATAATTACTTTATTATATTATTGTTTCTTAAGATGACTAGTACCATAATTTTCTTAGTTACACAATAGTAAATTGCTGTTATTGATAATAAATACAAAAAGGAAAAATAATTTATGAAATAAAAAAAAGAGGCTTTAAGATTGGTTCTTTTTTTTTTTTAAGATTTTATTTATTTATTTGACAGACAGAGATCACAAGCAGGCAGAGAGGCAGGCAGAGAGAGAGGAGGAAGCAGGCTCCCCGCTGAGCAGAGAGCCCGATGTGGGGCTCGATCCCAGGACCCTGAGATCATGACCTGAGCTGAAGGCAGCGGCTTAACCCACTGAGCCACCCAGGCGCCCCTTTAAGATTGGTTCTTAACTTTATTTAATTATAATAGCTTTATTGAGATCTTATTCACAGACCATTCAGTTCATCTAGTTAAAGTGCACAATTTAGTGGGTTTTAGTATATTCACAGAGTTGTGCAACCGTCATCATGATCAATTTTAGAACCTTTCCACCACCCCAGAAAGAAACCCTATACCCACTAATAATCAGTCTTCATCTCCCGTTTGCCTTTTGTCCCCCATCAGCCTTAAAAGTAAAAGTCACTTACTTTACCAGCAAAAACGGGTTTATTTGGGAATAACAGAAAATTGCAATTCAGGACTTGCAAGCTATGGCAAAACCATAGGCAAGGTCAATAAAGGAGAGAAAAGTTATTGAGAAAAAAGAGGGAGTTGCAATGTGGTGTTTTGAATAAAAATCCGTTGGGAAAACACTAGTTCTGGGCAATATTGGTTTCTCATTGGCTGAGTTGCAGGGGTCGTCAGTTTCTTATAGGAGGTGCAATGGACATCCTTCCCTTTGGGGGCCTGTAATTAATGATTCATTCTTGTTGAGATTCTTCTGTTAAAGTCTGTAAGTAATGGTTGTTCCTCTAATTGACACTGAGTGGTAGGGCTCCCACTTTCAGCCTCTGGACTCTAGTGAGGTGTCCCGTTATTAATTTTTCACACCTCTCAATTTTGCTTTTCAACCCCTAGGCAACCACTAATTTACCTTCTGTCTCTTTAGATTTGTCTATTCTAGACACTTCTATAAATAGAACATGTGGACTTTGAGTCTGGCTTCTTTGTCTATATAATGTTTTCAGGGTTCATCTGTGCTGTAGCATATCAGTACTTCATTTCCTTTCGTATATGAATAATATTCCATTGTATAGATGTATCCCATTTTCATTATCTGGTCATCAATTGATAGACATTTGGGGATTTTGCCCTTTTGGCTATTACAAATGATGCTATTGTGAATATTTATGTGTAAGTTTTTTATGTGAACATATATTTCATTTCTCTTTAGTGTAAATGTAGGAGTAGAATACAATGGCTCTTAAACTCCGTAGTAAGGGACTAATACTGCTAAGATGAATTGATAACTTTTAAATCTGGATTGATCAATTAATAAAGAGCTATTAACAAATGATTTAGGGAAAAAATCCATTTTAGATTAGGAGAAACCCTCAAAATTGACCTACATATCAAAACAAGTAGATTAGCTAAGAATGCTTTCCAGGAGTAGATAGATTTTGTGCAAAATCACACAGAAATGTTGGAAAAAATCATGTGTGTGTTTGTGTATGTGTGTGTGTGTGTGTATGGAATAAGTTCTACCATATAACTAAAGCGAATAGAAAAGGGGTTATCTTGACCACCAAAGCTTTTTGTTCTGTCAAGTGAGTTCGGAAAAAACAAAATATAATTTGTGGTGGAGCAATGAGCTGGCAACACTGACCAACGCTGTCATATTGCCAGGCAGGTGATGGCCATCTCTAGAGGGGTCAAGAGTTGAAACAACAGGTCTCCGTGGGGAAACTTCCATCAAATTATAAATAACCCCAGGTGCCCCTTATGCCTGGCCCTGGAAAAAGCATGAACCAAGGAGGCTTTGGGAACTTAAGATCTAGCTGAGAAATAAAATTATAAGAAGTTAAAGCCCCGAAAGAATTTTCATCTGAGGGTATGGTGCCAGCTTGTTCTTAAAAGCATAATTCACTCTGCCCTAAACTGCTTCTGTCTCCTGAAATCCTCCCAGGGACCTGAGGTTTCCCACCACCAGGAATGCTCACAGGATGGGTGGACTGACACCCAGGGAGTTTGGGAACTGAGGAGGTAAGGGGATCTTGGCCACAGAAGTCTGACTGTCCTGCTTTTGTGGTTTTGAGTCAGACTCCAGTGTGCGTGTGGAGAGGGTGCTGTGGTCTAATAGGTCATACCCTCCAGCTTGTCTGACTCAGGGTGATGAGTGTCCCCTGCTTTGCTCAGTGGCAGTGGGAGCCTAGCCCCCGCTCATCCAAGTGGAGGCAGAGGCAGGGGTGGCTGCTGGCCTCAGAGCAGGAAGGTGGGGCGGTGGAGGAGTCTGGGGACTAGCTGGGGATGGCCAGAGCTGACCAGTTCCAAAGGGGCTGTTTACCCAACAAGACCTGTGGCCCATCTCTCCTCTCCACCACTCTTACCCCCTGCTGGGGTGTATTTCCAGAGACTAGCAGTCTGTAAAGGGGACAAAGCAGCCTTTTTCTGGTCATCTGCTCCAGGAAAGCTTGTATACTCTTTTAAAATTGTCCAGGGACATGAAGGGTCCAAGTTTTCTCTTCCCATGACCTGTAACAAAATCAGAAGCCGTGAGGTACAGGCTGTAATCTCCCTATTAAAATGTTTCTCATCACATTAAATTCTCTCCTTTCAAGGAAGAACTCCACTCCTGCTGGTCACACCTCTCTGAAATTGTCCTCGCCACCAAAGATTTATAAAGAATGGAGGAGGTGAAACAGAGAGTTTTCAGAGCTGTTTCTTCCTGTTTTTTTCCTTTTTCCTCCATGAACTGAACATCATGATGTTTGAGAGCTAAATAAGGTCTTACATATTATCTCATACAATCTTCTCATTTTCTGGGTAAAATTGAGGTCTGGGAGAGTCAACGTGACTAGAACAAGGCCAGAGATCTAGTAGGCAATGGAGCTGGGTATGGAATTCTCAGCTCCTTTTTCCCCTTCCCCAAGTCGCTTTTCCTTCCACACACCACAGTCAGCCAAGGAAACAGATCAGTGGCAGAATCCCCAGAAAATATTTGCCCTGGGTTTCTAAGGTTGCCTCATCCTTGCTCTCTTTTTCTCACTCTGCCCTTTGCCAGAGCATGAGGTAGCTAAGAATGACAGAGACCACATTCTGCAGTTAATTCTGGTGGCTTGTTCTAAAGTTTGTTGACTCATCAGTATATTGTTGAAAAAGAAAATTTTCCTTGCAGGACTACTGAAAGCTATAGGCAACTTTCTAGTATCAAAACAAGATATTATAACAAGGCAAATGCAATCAGGGGACATCATTAAACAGGTGCAAACACACGTGCCTTCTGGGTATAACTGTTGGGGTCGCTCAACTGTGCAGTGATACATACTGATCACCTGGCTTGCTGAAACAAAAAGCCTTGATCTGTAGAGTTTGCTGATTTCCGTGGTGTATATATTTCCACCGTGGCCAACCTCAGTGGGTAAGTGTGGCATCCCTAAACTCAACTTGGGAAATGATGTGCAGGAGCCCACCTTTACATAGTATTTCTATCATATCATCAATACCAATAAGCTCAAGAACATAACTAATAGTAAATTAATTAGGAAATGGTAAGGTTTGAGTATGTATTACCTTTTTTTTAATGTAACTTGTTGCACAGCAAGTTGATAAGCTTCATTTTGAATACTAATTGTATATAAAAACTGGGTTAAAAAAAAACAACATTGGAAATTGAATAATTAACTCTCACCAACAAGTACAGGCTAGCTTCAACTCACCACTGGGATCACCTGTTCCAAACTTTGTTGACTTAATTAAATAACCTGCTATGCAGCCCTCATGGGAATACATAAACACAAGTCATACATAAACTGAGGACTCTTGGCCTTTTTGTTTTTATTCATAAAGTTACTGGCCCTCATTAAATTTTTTCTTCCCTAAAAAAGATGCAACAAGCAATAGGCAGAATTAGAAACTGTGGTTGTAGACACAGTCTGTCTCACCCCTTTCAACCAGTCGAGTGATTTACATGCCACATCTCAGCTCAAAGTGTGATATAAACAAGGAGTAGATAGAAACTTTTCTCTTGAGACTAAGTCTTACCAATGAGTGAAAGTATAGGCACTATGCTAAAAGCTTCATGCATTCTCTCATTTATTCTGACAACAGTTTATTTCCATTTTAAAAAAGAGGAGTTTGAGGTTTTGCAGGAGTCTCATTACCAAGATTGTAGCTGTTAAAAAGCAAAGCTAGAATTTAAACCCAGGACAGTCTGATTTAGGCTAAAGTGTGATTAAAGAGACTGAGGACAAATAAGGCCCTGATGATTCTTTCAAGGCCTGAAGACAAAGACATTGTGAAAACTGCTGTTCATGAGAGTTGGAGTTGAAGTTATTATGCAGTCAAAGCTGTCATTAAAGTGGAGTAATAGCCTTATGCAGCTGTAACATGGTCAGAGTGAATGAAAGAGTGTATCAGTTAGCTATTGTCCCAGCTGCTGTAATAAATAGCCTCAGAACCTTAGTAGCATACAATAATAACTATGTTCAGACATCTTGAGTCAAATGCAGGCAGCTTAATCTCTAATGATCTTTGTCAGGGATTCCTCCCATGTGTGGGGTGGGCTGGCTATTGCCCAACCTGTGATGACTTAGGCTGGAGTGACTTGGCTGTGCTTCAAGTTTTCCTTACCTTCCAGCAGGTTAACTAGGGCCTGTTCTCATGAAGAGCAGAGGCACAGAGTGTAAGCAGATGCACAAAACCTCTTGAGCCTTGGCTTAGATCTGGCCTATTATCTCTTGCATTTTTATAGCTACAGAAAATTACAAGGGCAGCCAACCTATATTCAAGGGTTGGTAAAAATAGACTCCATCTCTATAGTGAAAGGAACTGTAAAGTCACATAGTAAAGGGCATGGGAATAGAGAAAAGTAAAGAATTGGCACCGTTAAGGCAATGTATCAGTTAAGAAGTAAGTAGGGTCCGTGGAGAATGTGGAGTTGTCACCTCCTGGTGCTCATACAATCCCGGGCTTCATGAGCTTTCTTCCTGCTACTTATTTTTAATCAGACTACAGCTAGCCTGGGACCATCAACATGATACTTCATAAGGAGTCCTGAACTTTGGATCCTGGCCTAGATCAATCCTTTATGGACTGAATGTCTAGATCACTGATCTGGTGTGGAAGCCCTGAACTCCACTCATGAACAACTGCATTGTGGGGTCTTTGCTGCTCACAGCATGTACTTACTCCTCACCAAAAGCTTGAAATTGTGAATACGTGAAAGGGGGTAAGAATAGAACTACATGCTTGAATTCTCCATTCTGGTCGGTCAGCAACCCTCTTTTCATTCTTTCCCATTTCCATGTAACTAGTCCACCCTTCCACATCTTCTCTCCCCCTTCATTAGCCAGCTCTCTGCCCAATGAAGCTAATACATATGGACTATATCCAAAGTCTTCAATGCCCACTGGCTCCCATCTGGGAAAATGACTAAAAAGGAAGGCCCAGGAGACCTAAGAGGAGGTGGAGAATTAGGTCAGGATATTTATGCTCCTGATTCTCTCTTTGTGAGGTCACCTTGGCTTTCTGAGCCTTTTGAACTGACCTAAATGACTCACTCTTGCTTTCCTTCCAGATCCTGGAAACCATTCAGTCCCTTCATTCTTCTGGGCCTGGGGATGACAACAGCCCCAGGTTTCTGTACTATCCCTACTCTGACCTTAACATATTACCTACTTCTTTAGAACTAATCCCTTTATCAGTGAATCTACTTCAGTTTTCCTGAGATTGCCCTGTTTCCTATAGGAACCCCTCTTGATACTCTCATATATAGAAAACACTCAATGATTCCCCAAGAGAAAGGATCCAAGATCCCATCCTATCATGTATCCTGCTCAAAATGCAGAATATCCATGTGATACACAACAGCTGCTTGACTGTGTCCAAATATAGTTGCTTTTAGTCCAGGATCTTGTGAACTAAATATATTTTCTACTCATCCCCATTATATAATGGTACAAAAGAAATAAGATTAACCACAATAAATAGGAATAATGGAAGACACATAGCAGCCATTTGTCTCCTCTCTCTGGGGACACTTTTAAGGATCTGGACATGTAGAATATTACTTGATTAGACACTCATTCTGTTTTCTGGGAGACTCCTTGCCCATTGTTCTCCAAGATCCTTGGATCTCTTTCCAGGACATTCTTATTTGTCCATTATATTCCTTGGCCACATTTAATGGACACTGGGGAATATGCTGCCCTTTGAGGCTGCACAACTTTTTTCAGCCTGCTTCCTGACCATGAATGATTGGGAGACCAAGAGTTGTTTTAAACTTCAGTAGTCACAGACAATTTTAGACAGGACTAATAAATGTTTCACAACAGAATTTTCTCAAAAATTCATTAGGCCTCTAATTTACTTGCTTCCAGTAAGTTCTATATATCGGTAATCACACAGTGCTTTAAAATATAATCTAAAATGCCTATTTCTTCACCTCAGCTTGTGTTTCTAGCTTTTCATTACTGAGACTTTTGGGTCTAGTTAGAAGATCACACTTAAAAAAAAAAATCTTTGCTCTGAAAGATCTTATTGGTAAGACTGGCAATAAAAACCTCTTTAAATTCCAACCCCTGTGTTTAGAGATTTCAAAGCCAGCTCTTCCCATAGTATAGGGCCCCAGATTTCTGCATTTTTTTTTCTATACCCTTCCATTCTGCATATGCACCCATCCATTCTCTCTGTAATCACCGCTTTCAAATCTTTGACCCTTGCCAAATCTCAATACAGAAAAGTAATAGCAAAATTAAGGTTCTATATTTCAATGTCGCTCCTGAGTTTCTGGCTTAGAACCCAAATGGTCTGGTACCAAGTAAGCTTCCTCTGATGACAGTTTTACCAAATATCTTGTTCCTGAGAAACACGGGTTGCCATGTTTGCAGCCTCTGATATGTCTCGTCACTACATGCCACACAGTCACTAAACCAAAGCTATGTGTTTTAGGTTTCAATGTGTGTCGCAGTCAGTTGGGGCTGCTGTAACAAAATGCCATAGAATAGGTGGCTTCTAAATGAGGAAATGCATTTCTCACCGTTCTGGAGGATGGAAGTCCAAGATTAGGGTGCCAGCATGGTCATGTTCTGGTGAGGACCCTTCTGGATCACAGACTTCTGACTGTTCCATGTTCTTAGATGGCAGAATTCACAGAGAGGAAGCAAGTGTTCTCCTGACTCATACTTATAAGGTCACCAATCCCATTCATGAGGGCTCTACCCTTATGCCTTCATCTAATCCTAACTACTTCACAGAGGTCCCACCTCCTAATATTATCATATTGGAGGGTAGAGTTTGGGCATAATGAATCTGGGGGGACACAAGCATTCAGTCCATAACAGTGAGTAACCCTCCACTTCTGTTAACAAATTCTGATGTTAGGATAATGCTAGCCTGTGTTGTTGTTGTTTCAAATTAATCCTGAAAACACAGTTCCACTCCATGGTGGTGGAAAAATGGGAGGAGGGAAATATATGGAACACTGACTGCCTCTTAATACTTGCCTAGAATGATATTCATCACTTCTGCACACCTGTCTTCAGTCCAAAGAGCTCATCTGTGGGCTACTCAAGGTGTGAAAGCGTGTAGAAATCCCATAAGCATCTTCTGTCACATTTGTATCAGGCACATCTGCATCTTTCAGATGGCATAGGACATAGTTTACACCCTTCTCTAACAGAGCAAGTATATAGCTATTGTGTGTGTGTGTCTGTGTGTGCATATATATATACACACATATATATATATGTATATATATGTATACCAGTATTAATTGCTAATTTAATATCAATTAGATGATACTGGAAACTTTACACAAGAATGTTACTAGTAAGGAGAACAAAGAGTGGTCATGGTTGTCTCTGTGAAGTGGATTTTCAGGGAGTAGTGAACTCACCATCAGGGCTTATTTCTGATTCTATACCAGTATTTATAGCCTGTATAGATACTCCCCTCATCATCTCCCACACCATTTTGGGGGAGGATGATATTCAAAGTAATAAGCAGTTCAGCATGGGGACTAGCCAGTGAGAGCAGGTGTGGTGCTCTCAGGATGGGTGTTAGCAGTAAGTGACAGCCGTGCGTGTGCAGGTGCAAGCCGGGAGACCCCACCCGGGCTATCTCCAACAAGTGCCGGCAGCATTCTTCAATGTGCCAGACTTCCACGCACCCACCTCTCCTTTGCACAGGTGGTGCCCCAGCTTTGAACTCTCCTCTGTATCTGGAGAAAGTCCTCAAGACCTCTTTCATGTCTGAGTACCAATAGGATTTCTCTGGGGAGGATTCACAGTCTCCCCCTCCCAGCTCTTTGTTTCCACCTCCTCTTTTTGCCAGAGTGCTGCATCCACATTAACCATTTAACTGTGCTACCATTATTAATATTTACATCTTGTCACCCTCACTAGACTCTGAGCTCCTCTAAAAAGTAATAATAATCAGGTACCTGGCTGGCTCAGTCAGAGGAGAGTGTGACTCTTAATCTCAGGGTCATGGGTTCCAGCACCATGTTGGGTGTAAAGATTATTAAAAATAAATAAATAAACTTTAAAAAATAACAATAATGACGGGGTGCCTGGGTGGCTAAGTTTGTTGAGCATCTGACACTTGATTTTGGCTCAGGTTGTGATCTTGGGGTTGTGAAATCGAGCCCCGCTTCAGGCTCCAAGCTCAGCCTGGAGTCTGCTTGAGATTCTCTCTCCCTCTGCAGCCCCCTCCCAACACACTCACTCTCTCTCCCTCTCAAATAAATAAATAATGATAGATTATATTTTCTGAGGATGTACTATGTATGAGGTAGTATTCTAAGTGCTTTATAGGCATTAATAAATTTAATCCTGGATAGAAGAACTCTCTTATTAACTCCAATTTGCAGATGAGGAAACTAAGCTACAGTGAAGTCAGTTTGCTTGTTCAGGGTTAATTTTGTCATCCTGAGCACCTGGCACAGTCTCACGCACATGTGGTTATTGAGTAAATGGATTCCAACTGCCTTTATACTTTAATGGTCTTTTCCTCCATTTATTGTGTTAACTCTCTCTATCCCATTATCATGTCTCCTCCTCCGCCTGAGACCACTCCTAACAACTGTCACTCTCACCCACGTCTGCCCACTTCAGAAACTCTTGCTACAAGTTATATCCTATTTTTCAATTTAAGTTTCGGTCTTGTTATCTGGCTTTTTCAGTGAAACTCTTAGTACAAAAACCATGTCTTCTATATATTTTGAATACTGCTTACCACGGAACTCACCAGAAACCAGGAGTTCCAAACAGTGCTTATTAACTGAGCAATCAGTGAGAAGTGATTTGAATTTTTGCCATTTTTGTTTGGCGTAGCACCAATATAAAATACTTAATTCCTATGCAGAACTTATGATCACAGTGGAATTTTGTATAAGCTGGAAAACATATGATAATTGGTTTTGTATCTCCCTGCAACTCCTGTCCCCCTGAAAGTAATATTGGGAATGAGTCCCTGGGCCTCACACAGAGGGGCAGCAGATATACCCCCGTAATACAAATCACTTCTTGATATGCTGCCAGATGATTCTGGAAAAACTGATAACATTTGAATTTCAAAAGGGAATGCAGAGTATGGATACTTAAAGTAAGATCAGTGTGGTCTGTTAAAAAGTCAAGCCTAATAATGGCTTAAAAACATAGAAGTGTACATTTTTCCTTGACATTTATAAATTTTGGACATAAGTCCTGAAATGATAGTATCATGCTCCATCATGTCAGAGACTCAAGAGTTTTCCGACTTTTTGTTCTGTTGTATATGGATACCATTCACAAGGTCAAAGATGCTAGTGGGAGCTGTGGGAGCTTCCATTTTTCCAGTTACATCTCATGGGCACAGTTGATTCACATGGTCACTTAGGCACAAGGGAGGCTGGGAAATGTAGTTTTGTCCAGGAAGTCATTTGCCTAGCTAAAATGAGGTTTCTCTTAATGAGGTAGAAGCTGAAAACAGTAGGGGGGAAATGGGTAGAGTTTGGTATCTCTTTTTGCCCAAGGCTAGTTGTGTCTTCTATCTGAATATGTTGATGTCTCATACAAATATAATTAAGGGGAACAGAGCTGTATTTCAGGCCTCTATCTTATAAACTTTGTCATTCAAGCTGTTATGAATGTGTTGTTAATCTTTGCTTCACTTTATGGCAAGATACATTAGATATATGCTATTTAAGCGAACAACTTAAAAAAAATCAAATTCAAAGTAGATTGGTGATTTGTTGCATAATTGATAAAGAACTAGTCTGAATTAACACCCAAGTTTTTTAACCATTAGAATGCATTCTGCCCTGCTACCCTCTCGCCTAATTTGAATATTTTTTTTTAAGTGGGCCTAGTAAATGTACACACTCTTCTGTGTTCCACAGTGAGACTGGTGTTACTATCCTGAACTGTGAGGATTATTATTATTTTCCATATGTTACAGCCTCAATCAGTGTTTTTAATAAGGTCTCCAATGCAAATCTTCTTTTCTTTCCAAACCAAAAATTAGCACTCAAATGCCACTACATATGTCCTCCTAAATGCCTATAGGGACAGCAGATCCAGAAGCAGGCAGACCCCAGTTGTTGACTTGCCAAGAACACGTGCATAAAATTTTATCAATCACTTTTCCATCCCGGCAGAGCAGATGGCTTTTACCACCATTCTCTTAGTGGCCCTACAAGCAGCGCTGGGGCCAGGTCTCTGAGTTTCTTATCCAGAGGAGTGGCAAATCTATCCTCACAATGGAACTTGATCAGCTGATCACCCATAAGGTACCAGAAAGATTCAGACTACATGCACATGTTACCAGAGATATGAAAATATATCAGGTGAGTTGCAGAAGCTTTTACAAGACTCTTTATTAAGCTCCTACTTCGGCGGAAACTGTCATTTACTAGGCACTCTACTAAATGGCTGATATACTTCATCATAAGTCATTACAGCAATCTCAAAAGAGAGGCATTGTGGCTGTCCTTTACAGATGAAGAAATGATGACTCATAAGGGCAAAGCAGATTTCCTAACTTAACAGAGATAGTAAGGAATGGAATCAAGATCTGAAAGCCTGTTTGATGCTGTCCTATACATGTCCTCTGGATTCTTGCCTCCAGAAAACATAAACAAGGAAAGCATGTGACTTTCCAACTTGACAGATGATATAACAGTACCTTTCAGTAATAACAATTCACAATGCCTTCTGCGCAAAGACCTGTCATTACAGGTTAAATTATTATTATTCACCGTCTTTCATGGGACTTGCCAGCCATTTATTTACCAGTTATGTAAACAGTACTTCTTAGGGCCATTATATATACCATACAGTATTCGGCTTGTAAAAATTAGATATGTCAGTGGAAAGAAATATGTGGCCCTGAAACTTAGAACATGATGTTAATATATCTGAAAGAACAAAGAGACATCTCTAGCAACACATTAATAATGATCAGAGGATGAACTAGAGGTGGTGGGGAATAAAATACACTTTTCTAATTTCTGTATGTTCCATGGTAAACATGCATTAAATTAATAAGTGGAGAAGACAAAATGTATCATTCACAAAAGATGGGAACCTAGAAATAAACTTATCAGACATCTAAGCATGAGCAAAAGCTTTCAGGATGTCATGGCATCATGAAAGAAGTGGGTGGAATCTCAGGCATTATCTAGCAGGCTCTCTGCCCCTCAGTTTGATAGGTTGTTTGATCATTTCATTGACTTCTAGTGGATCCGAGGTCTTGCATATTCCATTGAGCAGAGTGTAGAGGAAAAATAGTGAAACCCAAGAAGCTGGGACTTCGGGGTGCATGTAAACAGCCACCTAACCAGGAAAACAGGCAGAAAGCAGATGAAATGAGATTGACCAGCTCATTTTCAGAGAATTCGGGAGAATGAATCCTGGATCCAAGAATCAGGATAGAAGGAGTCTGGGGCCTGGGAATTACAGATGAGGCTTGTAAAGAATCCTAGCAAAAAAAAAAAAAAAAAAAAAAGCCATCATGATATGGACCGGCAGCCCTTGCTTAGGGAAACTGAAACAGAGTGGGATGAACCAGCCTATTTTTCTGTGAGCTCACTCGGCTTGTGTTCTATCCTGGACCTCTGTGTGAGAAGGGATTAGTACACAGACCTACGTGACATTGGACAAATCACTTCACCTTTGGTGCCTTTTCCTTTATTTTGAAAATGATCGGCCAGATCCATCTATAAGATCCTTTGCAAACATATTCATTAGCCCGCTGTCTCATCCGCAGAAGCTTCTTTCCCACGTATCACACTGAGGAATGTCTTTGGATGGGAAAGCCTGTAACACTTCCCCGGAGAAACCCCCATATATAACATCACTCATTCTGACCCAACTAAATCCCTTCTGTTCAATTTTAAAGTGTAAGCCCCGTCAAGTGAAATGAGAGATGCTTGAGCACCCAGCCCTCCAAATTCCAAATTGCTGAAGGTTCCTGACTTGCCGTAACTGCCCCACACTTGGCTGGTGTAGTCAGTGATGACTCTGGTGACAGTGACTGAGGGTTTCCGACAGAAGGTGGCTGGCTTCTACAATGCAGAAGAGACTCTGGGAGAATCCAGCGGGTGGAGGGGCCAACTGTTCCCGGGGACAATGCTTCACTACTTTTCTCAGCAGCTCGCACAGTGAAAGGAAACCTCTAGCATTTCAGAGGATAAGACGGGGCGATGATTATGCGACTAAAATAGCACCAGGCTGAGCTGACGATTTGGAAGATGGTGCCCATTCAAAGTGAAAGAGAGGTAAAAGACACTGGCCGAAAAGGGTAGGGAGGCAGTTTCCTTGAAAGACCTGAAAATGAGCAGCAGGGAAGATAAAAGGATAGGAGCTGGGTACAATAGCATATTCTTCTCCTAACCACCTAATTCTCCTGCTCTGTATTCATCACTGTCAGGCTCTGGGGAGCCCTCAATGGGGTTTTATGCTGAGCCTCATTATCGGCTCAGAGATAGAGGGCACGCCATGCAAATGAAGCCAAACCCAAGATAGGCTGTTAAAATACCGCAATTTGTCAGCATTTAGATAAACAAATGAAGGGCATAGTGTGTGTGAGAGGTGGCCCCCTGGGAACTTTCAGGGTATTCTGACACTTGTTGTGAGAAATATCTCCAAGTTCCCCACACTTATCACTTAAAGCGAGGAAAAAGAGTTGCTAATTTACTTATGGCCAAGATAGTGGGGAGACTGGGGGAGTCTCTGCTTTCATACATTGGTACTTAGGTTGTTGATTAATGTTCCTCATTAGGCTCTGCTTTCCCTTCCATTTGCTGCTTGCACAGCCTCTAGGAGGAGCGAGCTGTTCGGCTTCTAAGGGTGGCTTCTAGGAGCGGGAAGAAGCGCCCACCCTCACGCCCACACCAGCTAGTCAGTTTCAGTGATGAGGCTTACGGCTGACCGCAGCAAGGAGGAAGCATTCTTCTCCCACCAAGAAGGTGGTGAAGGAGAGTTGAAACTCCTGGCTTCCAAAGAGCGTTGCCGTGATTCTCTCTGTAATGTGGCCTTGTTGATTAAAGAAAAATAAAATGACCCGTGTTAATTGTTCAGAGCTTATAGGCTGTGCCCCTTCTGTCAGCTGGAAGGGAAAGCGCCTCAAAGCAAGGCAGAGAGGAGGGGACAAAGCTGCCTTTGGTGATCTAGTCTATTCTCTAGTTTCTTCAAGGACTTTTAATGATGCTCTGGTGACAGCACCTTAGAAATCGGATCGAATCCATTGTAGCGAATTTTCAAAAGCGAGATTATGTGACAATGGGGTCGCCAGCCCCTCTGTAAGCGCGCCCGGCCACAAGGCTGCCTGCCTGAGCTTAGCCACAGCTGTTGCCCAGCCTAAAGCTGTCAGGGCGCATCCCCACCCGCCCCACCCGGGAGCTGAACCTTGGTGGCATGAGCCCTCCACCCCCCATCCGTCTCAATCCCTCCCACAAATCGAGAGTCACTGAAATCTCATTTGTGCCTCTTTGCCACTCAGGCCTCCACGCAAACCTTTCTGTTCTTTGGAGGAGAATGATGTGGACTTAATTAACTGTGGTAACTTATGTGTAAGGCTGTATTGATGGAGGAAATGGGGTACAGATGTGGTGTGAAATGATGGTGAATTAGCCTTGTGAAGAATACAAATCAGGGTGAGTGCCCATTATCTGAGGCCAAAAGAAGTTACTGGGCACTCAATTATCGCCGTCTTTGTTACCTAGCACACCAGATGGTTACAACACTGAAGAGTTTTCTATTATCATAACATTTTCCTAGAGTGCCTTTTCTTCTTCTCCAATTCACCATAAGATGATTACCTTCTTATGGGGAGTTGATTGTTTTGGGAAGGGTGCTGGGGGGTCACGTACAGATTCAGTGGGGAGTAGCAGAAAAGGGGGGAGGCAGGCGGTGTCTTTCGCACAAGAGCCTGTTGATAGACTCTGCTGGGATTCGGGCCACCCCATAATAGTGCATGCGAAATAACTGCTTGGTCTCCTCCACCCTCTGAATCCACCACTCCCCTTCGGCCCCCAGATCCAGAAGACAGTGTTCAAGTGTGACCGGCTGCTCTGCCTTCTGTCAAAGCATTTCCAGCCAAGTGAGCAGTTTTTCTTTTAAGGAACTGAGTGGTCCTCAATAAAATTAATTCCCGTTCATTGGCAGCATTGAGGCGTCAGGTGAGAACAAAAGTAAACGAGCTTGTGAATATAGGGCTAGTCATTAACTCGGGGTACCCAGCTCTATCATCTGCCCATCCTTTCCCAGCTCCCGAGAAGGGGGGGAAACAACAACTCCACGGTAAATAAATAAATCCAACTCCACACCGTGAAAATCTCTGAAGCAGCAAGCCCAGTCCTGAGGCTTGCAGAACTTGAGACAAATGGAATGATGCTGGGCCCTGAAGGACCTTTCTTACAAGAAGAAAATAAAATGGTGGCAGGTTGAAAGCATGGGTGGCTATTTCATTCATTGCTGGATCACCATTTAGGAAAAAGGAATGTCCAGGGAAGTCTGGAAGATGCTTCTAGACATGGATTCTAGATTACTTGACTCCAGAATGGAGCTCTTCCAGGAGGATAGGAGAATATCTCATCCTTTCTTCCTGCAGAGTTTTAACAGGGAGAGATCACATTTTCTAAAAGGGCCAAGGACCCTACAGACCTCTCTGAGGCTAACTGTTGTTATGGTTGCATCTGTTTGCTAAACACAGTGATGGTGCTATGAGTAGTGATGCCTTTATGACTTTCCTGCTTAAAACAAAAGCACAACCCTATTGCTGTCTGCTTGAAACCTGACCATGTGGTTTTCAAGGCTGGCACCCACATCCTACTTTGGGGTTAGCCAAATAAAACTATATTTTGGTTTAGTGCTGCTAGCGCTGAGGAAATGATGGGTATGATCTCTGGTTCAGAGTTTATGTTTACTTAAACTGTGGCCCCCGTGAGACACACGTCTCACTGAACAAAAACCTTCCCCGTCTTCGCTCCCCCAACCCCCGCCCAACTACTGCTTCCAAGGAGGAACATTTGCTTCTCCTCCTTATTAGTGTTTTCCTATTTAAAGCTAAAAATTCCATGGTGTCGTTGGCTCATCCAAAGAGAAATCCAAATGATGTCAAGTGATAGCCTAGAAAGTCAACCCTGAACACTGAAGGCTATTTATTTTTCACAAACACATAAAGCCACTGACACGGATTACATAGATCCAATTTCAACTTAGTCTTTACTAAATGAAACAAGCTGCATGAGCAGATGATTAATCAAGTGGTGATAATGTCTGGTTTTATAACCATGCAGCAGAGACATCCATTTCTCTGTAATCACCACCAGCACCAAAGGGGCCCTCAGAAATCCCCAGACCTGATTTTGGCTGCAACTAGAAAAGAATATATGTCCATTATCTTATGCCCAGTAACCAAATTTCCAAGATCAGATGCTTCCTTCACTTAATTCCAAAGAAGAGTCTAGATATTTTGAGTACCTTTTGTACATGGCACACCCATTCACCCTGCATAACCTACCAAAGCGTGAGAGAAGTCAGTCTAAAAAAACTACAGATTAAAGCTGATTAAAGATTGCCATGCCCCCATTGCTAGGTGAATTCTGGAGATTGCTGCCTGAGATGTCTGTCATTCTGTTCTCAGTGGTAGCTGTAATATTTATTGTGTAGAAGAGATTTTCACAATTTACAATGAGAAAAGAATGTTCTATGCCAGTAGACAAGCCCATGATTTCCACTTTTAAACAGGTGGTTATTATCTTGGATATCATCCTTCTGCTTTATTCTCTGAATTCGGGAATGGGGGGCACCAGAGAGCTGTTTGCTCCTCACACATGCTTAGAGTAGAGACGCAGGGATCTAGAGATCTAGGCATGGAGAGAAGATACGATATAGCAACAGGCCAGTGGAGTGCTTCAGCAGGGGCCCGCCAGCTGCAAAGTCCACAAAAACTATCGCGGAGTCAACTGAAAATTCTTTTTTTTTTTAATTTTTTTTTTTTTATTTATTTGACAGAGAAAGAGATCACAAGTAGACAGAGAGGCAGGCAGAGAGAAGGGAGAAGCAGGCCCCCTGCCAAGCAGAGAGCCCGATGTGGGGCTCGATCCCAGGACCCCGAGATCATGACCTGAGCCGAAGGCAGAGACTTAACCCACTGAGCCACCCAGGCGCCCATCAACTGAAAATTCTTACACCAGATTCCCTATATCTTAAATCATAACCCATTTATCACTCAAGAAAAAAAAAGATAAAAATATCTTGATATTTTCTGTGATAGATTAGATGATTTTTCAGGAATTTAGTCCTTTCCCCTCATTTCCATGGGAATAACATAGCTCCTTGTTCCTCTGATGTTGGTTTTGCCATATGATTTACTTTGGTCAATAAGATGTTAGCAGATATGGCAGAGCAAAGGCTCAAAGGAAGTATACGTGTTCCCCCTTTTCTACTTAAGCCTTAGCCAGCATCATGAGAAGTGCATGCCCAGGCTTGCTTGCTGTTCCTTTGAGAAGGAGAAGAGCTGTGTGAAACAGCTGAGTTGTGCCAGCCAAGTCCAGCCTCGATCAGCCAAACACCGGCCACCCCCTGTTGTGTGAACAACCCAAGCCAGTATCTGTAGAGCAGCCCCGATGAGCCCAGCCAACCTGCAGACACATAAGGAACAATGCACACTTGTTTCTGTGGGTCACTAATATCGTGGTTGTTTGTTACACAGATTATTTTAGCAAGAGTTAATGGATACATCTTCTTAGAAATGTTCATATTATGAGACTCAATTATTTAGTGCTCTTTTTCCTCAATCATAGCTTGACAGATTCTGATTTAATTAATTTAATTGACCTAATTAGGGGCCAGGCATTGGTAATTTTAAAAGTCCTCAAGTGATTCTAATGCACAGCCAGAGTCGAGAGTCATGAAACATAGGAAGAAATGGACATATACAGGAGGTCATCACTGGCAGTGGTATGGTTGTGAAAACAAAGGCAGAAGGAACCTGTGATTCTGACAGACTAATGAGAGGAACAAGATAATCCATATCACTTGCCCAGAATGGATTTCAGCCTTGGCTATGCATTCAATTATGTGGAGAACTTTAAAAAAATACTGGATACTGGGCCTTCCCTTAGAGATTCTGATTTAATTGGTCTGCTCTGTCACCTGAGTGATTCTAATATGCACCCAGGGTTGAGCACTACTGTCACAGATGAAACAGATTGTTTTCAGGAACATTCAGATAGTGGACACCCCCTCATGTGGGCTGGAATTTCAAAGCAAGACTCTAGTCTTAGAGCAACCAAAATATGAAGAACGTTCACAGTCCCATAAGAAGCAGTGTTCATGGTGGTGAGTAGAGATACAAGAGAGTTTGAGTCTGGATTGAAATTATTGCTATGGATATAGGCAAGGATTGGTAGCTCACCTGACTAAAGAGATCAATTTGATAATCCAGATAAGTCAGTGGAGGGAATGTGGCATGGTGGGGACTGAGGTATCCTTGGGGGCACATACCTAGCAAAATGCATGACCCAAGCCTAGCCAATTCTTATCGGGATAGTTTTTAAAAAGAGGCCAAGAATCTGGAATTTTATGTCAGATCTCTCTGTTTTGAAATACTGGTGGCTAAAAAAAGTGCTTTATAAATATTGGACCAGTTAAATTAAAAAAAAAAAAAAAGGACTTGAAATAAATCTGGGCTACCAGCTACCGTTTATGAACTCAAGGTTACGTGTTTCAACTGTTCAGTATAATTTTTATTTCATCCATGCCCTTTCATCATGGGGATCCAAGCATTTCAGAAGCAAAAACACTAAGTGAAGGGACATTCACTGGGACTAGTGCTAGAGCTTAAATGAGTCTCCGGTCTTGCCAGAATCCATGCAGTATTACGTAGGACTTCTGTGAAAAGCTTTCAAGATGTGTGGTCCTAAAGTAGAGAAAGATGGTGTTCTGAGCATAGCCCTAGCTCAGGGCTCCACTACCTCGCTACGTGTTAAAAATGTCTTCTGGGTACTGACATGCTCCTATTTTAACACATTGGACTGCTTTCAGTTTGTTATGATTAAGATTAACAATGCTGCTGTTTATCTAAAACTGGAAAATGCAGTGCGTATATAATGACCTTGTATTTTGAGCCCAGAATCAAAACTCCCAGTCGACCAGAGGTTTCTTATAGCACTTCTGAATGTGAGAGATTCTCTGGGAGAGCCCATCTGAATGGCCAGCAATTTGGAGATTCTGGGCTGGGTTTACAGGAACAGCAGAATCCAGAGTCATGGCTGCCATATGCATATGTGCTCACAGGGGATTTATATAGTAGGTACTAAAGATTGCAGAGAGACTATTCCTCATATTTCCCTTTGTGAAATGCTGTCTTTCTTCCAGTTTTCAGTTACAGGAAGGAATGCATTTTCCTTACAAAGTTTCCCCCTTTCTTTGCTCCATCCCTGCCACCAACCCATATGTTTCCTGCTTTGAAACTATAATCATTGCTGTCAGAAGAGCTTTTTGTAAGAGAACATGTTTTATCCTACCAGGAAGATAGGGTTATTTGTTCCTGATAAAGAAGAAGGTAGAAGGGGTTGGGCAATGTCCCTCTTCAGTTCTCGTGCCTTCTGAACCTTCATTCCTTTCCTTCCAGAGTCTACTGATGAGAACTCCAGAGCACTTGCAAATTTGGAGATCAGGGCTAGTAACTCCAGCCTGCAACCATTACCTGGTTTTATTTCTTGTTTTTGTTTGTTTCTATTTTTTTAAAGGACCCAGAGGTATATACACACCCCAAATCTGACCTTTGACAGGTAATTCCAAGGTAAATACCACTTTGAAATTCCTTTTATTCCTTCACTCAACAAATATTAATGATGTGGCAGTTATATGACAGGCATTGTGCTAGGCAACAGACATACAATGGTGGCCAAACTCTCTATGGTTCCCATCTTTATGAAACTTGCAGCTATGAGGACAGCAGCCATTCATAATAAATGAGAAACAATAAAAAATCATAAATAATAACCTAAATAAATATAAGGTTGCATTTGACTTAAGTGCTAAAAGGAAAAGGGCTAAGAGATTTGATCTGGTCAGGAAATCCAGGGAAAATTTTATTGAGGCTAAAGCCACTGAAATGAGATCTGGGGGATAAAAGTCTATCACGTAAGGTGGCAAAAACTCTTCTGGGAGAGTAGAACTCTACCTGGAAGACCCTGTGTTGAGAGGGAGCCCTTGTGAACAGGAAGAACCATCTCTAGGTATTGCTGGCCCAGATGGAGCACCACAAGCCTGAGGGTTGGGTGGAGGGCAGGCCCAGAGGGGCTCTGTGGGCTGTTAGTATGTTCCATTTGCTAAGAAGCCAGTGTTGAAGAGCTTGAAGCTACTGGTGTTAGGCCTCTTCTCTACTACCTGGAGGAGGGTACATTATTGGGGGGTGGGGGGTTGCAGTTAGAATGGGTACAGGGATTTCCATTTTCCAGAGAAAACAATACCTTAGAGTAGTGGCTATAATTTTGAAAAGAACACAGTTGAGATTTATTACCACATAAAATTGGAGTTGGTTTGGAGAGGGGCTAAAGGAGAGAGCAGGCTCAAGGGTGATTTGCATAATGGGATATATGTTGGTATCTTGATCTGGGAAGTAAAGCCCAGAGAAAGAAAAGATTATGTGAACACGAGCTTGGTTTGGGGGCCAGTTGAATTTAGGATGTCTTTGAGATATTTAGGAGAAACTAGAAAGTGAGTGGTGATTATTTAAAAGTTCAAGGATGTGGGCTGGAGAGTAGACGCCAGCTCACAGAGTGGGTGATTGAAGGAAGGCCATATAGGTGAGACCCTCTAAGAATATTATGGAATAAGAGGAGAGAATTAGGGCTGTGTCTTTTAACAACTATTTGGTGAATGGGTAGACCAGGAGATTCCCTTACTGAAAGGTATAGAAATGGTTCCATGAGGGTAAGAGGAAAACTAGAATAGTGTGTCTTGGAAGCCACAGGCAGATAGGACACCAAAAAGGAAAGAGGGGTCACTAGTGTCAAATGATGCTGAAACGAGAAGAAAAATGAAGATTCGGGACTATCTTTTGGATTTAGTGAGGAGGTCTTCAATCACACTAACAAGAACTATTTTAGTGGAATCCTAGGGCCAAACACGTATTGAAATGAATTGGCAATTATCTCTGAATATTTTCCAGTCCCTTTCCTTCTCATGCAGACAGAGGGGGAGTCACTTGAAGCAAATGTCTCTAGTTTGGCTCTTTAGTAAATGGGGACTGGAACCAAAGATCAGTATCATTTGACACAGGGTGGCCAAGGGCCAGTCTTCAAATGTTTGCTTAAGTCCAGCTACCCTGTGTCTCCCTTCTTCTTACCACCACCTCTCTGCAGTGTGTTAGAAGGCAATATTCAGTTTTAAAAATCACTTTTACACGGGAGGTAAAGTGAAGGGGATAATAGACTTGATTTTCTTTCCACAGAGTCTAATTGTCAAGTAACATTAGAGCTTGGAATGCTGGCTTTAGCCAGTGCCTGGGGCAAGTGCTTCTTCCTAGTTTGTTAATGAGCTTAAAAAAAAAAAAATCTCAGTTATCAAACAGAAGAAGAAATAACTGGAATTTCTGTTGAAGGTAGTCCAGTGAGTAGGTAAAATAAAGAAATAAAGGATATACATTTTTAAAATGTCAGTATTAGAAATTGATGAGTGGTACAGATATGAAGCTGATCCAATGCCCAAAGCTATTATTTTCCAAGTAAGAACCAGAGCTTACAAATTTTTACCTCTTCTTTTAGATCTGCTTATCTAGGAAAGGAAATATTACTCAATCCATGTATACTTAAACCGTCAAATTAATTGAACAAAAGTCTTTTGATGGCCCAAGTATATTTTAAACACTTAGAGAAAAATATTTTAGGTTTTTCTGATTATATATGGGAAGCATCATTTTGCCAAGAGTAGCTGAATAAAAATGACAAAATTTAAGACCAAAAAAAAAAAAGAAGTATGTTTAAAAGATTTCCAGTGGACAGGTTTGGAGGAGTATGTGTGTTTACTGCTGACATCTACTGTGAGGTCAGAAAAAAAGGATGCTTGGGGAGATCCAACCAGGGTCTGTCTCTCTAGGTCAAAATGCCTCTTGCCTTAATGTGCAAGCCATAGCATTCATTCACTCAGTGAACACACATGTGGGATGTCTACATGTTTCCACACACTGTTTGCAGTCTTAGACGACAACAGCAATGGTGAATTTATGGACAAATCACTGGTCTCCTTGAGTTTATATTCTAGCGGAGAAGGTGAATGATAAATAAGGGTGTAGTATCAGTAGAAGACAGTGAGGAGTTTTATGGAGAAAACGAGAGCCAGTGAGAGAAAGAAGAGCTCTGGTGGGTGTTAATGCAGTGAAGTGGGTAAGGGCAGCTCTCTGTGGGGAGGTTATATGGAGATCTGAAAAACTTGGAGGAGCAAGTTTTTATAATTATGAGACTAAAAGAGCCTTTTATAAAGTACAAAGGCCCTAGAGCATGCATGGTGTGTGCCCCACAAAGGGAAGCCTTGCCAGCTCTGTATTCCCCCAAACCTTGAGGACACAGAGAATGGGTTTACTCCAGTGCCTCCCTGAAGATGCTCTCATTAACGATGGCATCCAAAGAAGAAAAATCTGCTTTCTATTATTGTCTCATCTTGGTGAGTTTAGTTTGCAAATTTTCTGTGGTTTCATTAAACTGAACCAGAAGGAGTCTCTGAATAGATCTATTGCTTTGGAAAACTGAATTAGAAGCCAGCTTGAAGTCTGGCTCCTTGGGGCCTAGCCAACCTCCCCAGCTCACCTCTGGCAAAATGACTCTATTTGCTTCCCTTACTGAAGATAGACCCGGGCACCTACTACTTCCAGAGGTATGTGGTGGCGGTTTGGCCCAGGGTTCACGGGTAGTCCGGCCAGGCTCAAGATGCACATACTTTCATCAAATCCAGAGGCATCAGAGAAAACTATGACATGCAGGACAGGGCCAAGACAAGGTGTTGGGCAGATTGACAACTGCAGCTGAGGGATGGGTCTCCTGTTCCTTCACTGATTTATGCAGACTGGTGAAGAAGCTACAAGGGGATCTCCTTTGGATTTTAAACTTTGGTGAGGGGACCTCACATTGGTCTAAACTGACCTGCATCCCCAGTGCGGCGGTGTTCTCTTAATGCAGCTTCATATCTCTTGTTCTGGACACCCAGTTGGCTTCCCCAAAGCCACGTTCTACCCAATGTATATTGTATGTGGCCCATACATCATTTAAAAGAAAAAAAAAAACCCTACTCATAATTTCAAGATTGAGGGAATTCACATCAAGCCTGGATTTCTGCATGTTCTCAAGAAAGCTCTGGCAATGATAGCACCACATTCCCTCATGGCAACAATTGGCTGGGCCTTGGCAGATGATTTCCTTACGTGGGTCATGTGCCCTCTGTTGTCCCCAAACCTTCACCATCCCTTGGTATATCTCATTTGCTCACAGTACTTAGTCTCATTTCCTGTTTGACCTCTGTAGGCATTGAGTCTTATGATTACTCCTTTAAATAATTACCTTGTTCTTGCCGGTCAGTTTCTTTCTGCCCCATGTTGAGAATAGCAAAAGGCAGGATGTCATCATAGTGGATACACCCAGTGGCTGCTACAGTCTGGCTACAGTCCCGGCGAGAACGGGCAAAATTTAGTGGAGTGGAGGTTCCAGAAAGAGCAAGCCCAGGGGAAAGTCAACGTCTTTGGTCAGAAGCTTCGGGTAAGCCGGGTCAGAGAGCAGGTGACGCTGCCCCGATGTGCGCATGGGCGGATGCCGTGTCCCCAAGGGAGGGTGCCTAGCACTCATCCCTCACCATCGTCATCAGCCCAGAGCCACACGCGGGGCAGCAGATCCCCCGCCTGCCCGAGGTGTAGCAACCAGCAGGCCAGTAGATGATTCGGAATAAAAGCCGACTGTTGCAGCAAAAAAAAAAAAAAAAAAAAAAAAAAAAAAAAAAAAAAAAAAAAAAATATATATATATATATATATATATATATATATATGGAAAGTGAGGCAAAGGCTCCTCTTGATTTCCTCCTCACATTCTAGAATTTTATGGAATGATGATAGGCTTAAAAGCCATTAGTCAATAGCGAGAGAGAGTATAGGAGTGTGGGTCATTGATGGGGAGATAAACTATCCTGAAAAAGAGAACAGATGGGGCTTTCTCAGTATCTGAGAGTCTAAAAGCAGGAGCCCAGTTTCGTGTCTACTCTGGATAATGAATTTTCAAACTATTTTGGCAAGTGAGGTTCAGATATGTGGTTCAGCCACCTGTCCTCTTTAGACTGTAAGCTCTTGAGGTCAACAGCCAGATGTCTTTGGTTTACCAGTGTTTGCCAGGTGGTAAGCCCACAGCATTTGGGAGACTGTCAGTAGACCTGTTTCTGGAAGCATAAAGCCACAGAACCATCATGAGTGAGCTCTCCTTGCAGCCTATGTCCCTAGCCAGGTCAGCCTCAAGGACTCCCAGACAATGGAGACAGAACCACACCTCACAACTTTTTGAGTGGGTACGGAAATTCCATTTGGATCGAAACTGCTCAAAATGGTTATGGCACACAGAGAGGAAGACAGATTTTACACTGGAGGCCAACCATTCATGCATCAAAACACCATTCCCGTTTTGTTCGGCCTTGAAACATCTTCCCTTAATTAATTATTCCTGCATTTATTTCCTAAGGCTGATGAACAGCTGGCTTGTACTTGAAGTTACACAAAGAGCTGGGTTTAGGAGTACATTGTACTATCCGCTACTTCATCTAATAGCTCTGGGTCTTATTTCAAACATCTTATTTTGAAGATCACGTTATTGAGCCTTCCTATATTATTACCGCCTGTGACCTTCCCTTTGGTAGCTGCCAGTGGTGATTGGAACGCATCTGCTTCTTTCTGAGCAGGGTTATGGGAGGAAGGAAGCTTGAGAGATGCGAACAAGATCTCCATCTAGTACACACTTTGAAGAATACCCAAAATGTCTTTGAAAATGATTAAGCCATGGCAAGATAATTTGGGATAGAAGTTGTGATATTTTCCTTCCCATATTTCTTCCTTCCCACGCTGTAAGCAGGTAGCTCGGCTGTGTAGTTGCATGCCTCAGGAGTTTTTGGCAGGCTGACAGCAGACTTTACAGGAAGATCATGATTCTTCCTGACTTGGAGCTTGGGTGACCTGGGGAGGGGAGAGGGGGCAGCCGATAATACAGGCCTTCAGTGACGACAAGCTTCAAAACTGGCACGACACTTCCACTGCATTCTGTTTGTTAAAATGGGTCATAAGGCCAGCCCAGATTCAACGGGTACGGAAATAGACCCTGGCTCTTTGGGGAGGGGGGAGGGCGGCTACAAAGTGACAAAGCGTATGGCGTGTGCACAGGGTGCTCTGGAAGATGGGGGCCATCTTTGCCATCATTTTATTACATGGAGCCTTTGCAGTTTTGTTGAGGCCCAGAACCCCCGTATTAGACTGACCACAGGTGCCCCTTGCTTTGAGCTTATCTCTAAGCAATGATGAAAAAAGTACAGTTCCTCCACATTAAACACGAATACCTGGAGGAAAAGAGCTTGTTTTTTTTTTTTTTTTGGTTTTGTTTTGTTTTGTTTTTTTAAATTCCTGCACCATTTGCAGAACTTAATATCCTACTAATCATCTTATTGATAATTCTTTTTGTTTGATTAGAGGTGGTAAAGTGACACCCACAAACCTGGGACATTATGTATCTACTTACTGTTTATCCAGAATTACTTGTACTTAAAAAATAGGCCATTGTCTGTGTTCTTGGACTTAGGAAACCGTGAACTCACATAGAAATTTGGGTGTGTAAAACTCAGCAATATGTTTCTTTATAATTTTCTTTAAAACGGTCTCAATCCCTGTAATCCCTGTCCTGTTGAGCTGTTGAAATTCATCCACAGCCATGATTGGGGTTGCGGTCCCCTCTTGTGGGAATGCAGCTATCTGTGGAAAGTCGAGGAAAGCTCTCTGGGCTCTCTTTTGTCACAGTTCGAGCCTGCGTGGTTCCTTGGAGTTGAAAAGAGGTCTGCTGCCGAGCCTGATATGGGCCGTGCATTTCTTCAAGAGGTCCTATCTCTTTGTGTTCTTTCCTGGAACTTTCCCACCACATGAGCACAGACCTGGCTGGCCTAGGCTGCTGGAGGATGAGAGAGTGCATGGCACAGGGCTGAGTCTTCTCTACAAGGGCCACCCCACACCAGCTGGCACCTGGCCCACTTCGTGCCAACCTTCATCATTTGCAGGAGCCCTGCTGCATCAGCCAACCCTAGCCCAAACCAGCAGAACTTCCCGGCCCCCACACTTGGGAACATAATAAATGGTGGTTGTTTTTTTTTTTTTTTTTTTTTAAGATTTTTTTTATTTATTTATCAGAGAGAGAGAAGGAGAGAGAGTGAGCACAGACAGACAGAATGGCAGGCAGAGGCAGAGGGAGAAGCAGGCTCCCCGCCAAGCAAGGAGCCCGATGCGGGACTCAATCCCAGGACGCTGGGATCATGACCTGAGCCGAAGGCAGCTGCTTAACCAACTGAGCCACCCAGGTGTCCCAAAATGGTGGTTGTTTTAAGCTACTACATTTTATGGTAATTTGTGATATACGCTCTGTGTATCAGTAGATAACACACAGGAACAGTCAGTGTATCAGGTTCCTGCAGGAGGAGGGGCTTTGAAAATTTACCGGGTCATCATTCCCAGGCAGGGGAGAGAGCTTTTCCTGACTTGGTTTCAGCCTTGCCGGCTGATCAGTCTCAATCCCAGTTCCCTTAGATAGACCTCATCTTCTCTCTTAGTCTCCTTTCCTCCTGCCGTCCAACCTCCTGGGTTCTGAGGGAATCAGAGCAGCCGTAAGCATGGACCCCAGCCTCCACGAGAACCCTAGGCCTCCTGGACCAACCTCAGCAGCTTCCTTCCCCTTCATCTGAACTCAGGGGACAGGAACACTCAGACCCTTTTGGCAGATTTATATAGTGCTCAACAGGCCTAGGACTCTCCTTGAGTGCCCAATAAAACTAGGTATTTTTGCTGTTGTTTTATTCCCAGGACCTAGACTTTCATTACCGAATAAAATTTAGAAATAAAAATAAAGCTTCCTTCACTCCTGGGGCTTCCACCCTCTTTGCCTATGAGCTGCCCTGCCCTCCTGGTTCTCAGGCTCTTGGGCTGTAACTCTCAGGATTTCCAACTTCCTGCCTCTTTCCCAAGCTGATGCCACTTTCCCAGGCACTGGGAGTGAAGTCTGAAAGGGTCAGTCCCCGGAATTCCTTGTGGTAACAGTGGGGAGACAACCACTCCTGTCTGTTAATTGGCACAGGAAATGAGCAAAGTTGAATGTGGTTCTCCTGTGATTAGAAATGTTTTTAAAACAACAAGCATGGCTGAATTTTTCCTTAAAAGAGGCTTCAGAGTGGGCTGAGAAACCCGAGAACTATCTAGGTGATTTAATGAAAAAATGAGGTTAGAGTCTTTTCATTTGGTAGAGTGAAAAAGTAAAACGAAAACAAGAGGTGAAAACATTCCTAAATGTTAGAGACCCGTGGGTCTCCCTCCTACTTTTTCTCTCTGATGTTGCTAAAATAAATCCTACAGAACACACCCCAATTCATTTTCTTTCCCATTCATCCTCCTTGCCCTGATGTCTTCAGAGCAGGCCTTTTAAGGATCTGAGAGCCTTTTTAAGTGCTGCCTTCTCCTGTTTTTCTCTCTGACAGATGTTGATTTTAATGAATCCTCCTTCTTAGGTTTCAAAACCATCAGGGTGTTTGTTCTTGTAACTAAAAATTAAAACAGCTAATCTGGAGTAAAACTTTTTGTTTTGTTTTGTCTCAGAGAGATCAAGAGAGGAGTGGAGAAGCCCGACCTCCAGTGTTACTAAGGTATGAAGAAAACTCTATGCACAGCGGCATACACCCCACCTTTGTCCCTCCTTCGATAGAATCCACACTCCCACGTTTGCTTAGACAGCCGTACGCTTATATTTTCTTTTTTGTTCCCCTAAGTGCTTAACTCAGTCCTGAGCACAGAGTAAGCGCTCAATACACTTTTGCTGATGTGAATTGAAGGCCTGGGGTATTTCCTACAGATTAAGCAATTTTGACACCATAATCCCTAAATAATTCCCAGGAAGTGCCTTGCACAATGGTTTCTATTGCAGGCACATTAGGGCTCTTGATTCCTGTCTTTTGCTGTTTGTTTCTGGTTCATGTGTCAAGCCAAGTCACTCACTACCTCTTGGTTGACTTCTTCAGACACCCGGGGGGAAATGAGTGCTAACTTCAGGGCAGGACATTTTTACTCTCTACGTCTCAGAAACTAGACTCCAAAGCAGAGAAATTATTTTTCCACTTTGCTGAGTAATAGAAGGATTATGACCTGCAAATATTTGGAGCGGGATGGTCAAACGCAGCAAGAAGAGATGAAGGCGCTTTCAGTAGAAATGAAACCGTTCCAATTCTGAGGCCCCCTCTGAGCTCGGGGAAATGTGGGCGAAACGTTATAGCAGCAACAGGAATGGTTATTGAACTGTGAAAAGCATTTGCTACATAAAGAGGGCCTTAATTCCTTTGATGTTATCAGGGAGGGATGTATTAGGTTCTGCAAAGCAAGTGGCAGTGATCAGCAAATGCATTTTTAAAATGTTCTTCTCCTTTAATATCAGATGACTATAACTCAATCTCCAGTTTGTGAGTTATTCTTCTTGCCCCCCCCACAAAGAGGGTGTGGTCAGGGCAATTAAGACCAATTAAGAGGGGCATTTTCATTTTTGAAAGGAGTCACCACCATCTCACTCCTACTTTTCAGTTGCCTTTGTATTTCTGAGAAGCATAAATTAAGATATTGGAATCTCTGAAGTAATGAAGAATTATGGATAAATTACACATTTGTTAATTGAAATAGAAATGATACTTGATAATCATATACAGAAATGTCCACATTACTTTGTATTTGCTTTTTGAACAGGTCTATAATACCAAGTTGGAAATCTTTTTTTTTTTTTTTTAAGATTTTATTTATTTATTTGAGAGGGAGACAGAAGAAAGTGAGCCAGTAAGCATGAGTGGGTTGGGGGCGGGGGTAGGACAGAGGGAGAGGGAGAAATGCAGGGAGCCAGACACTGGACTTGATCCCAGGACCCCAGGATCATGACCTGAGCTAAAGGCAGACGCTTAACTGGCTGAGCCTTCCAGGCGCCCCCAAGTCGGAAATCTTTTAAGAAATTATGTTACTAAATAAAGGCATGGGTAATCACCACATTTGATTTTGAAAGAGGAAAAACCTTTTTAAGTAAAAATTTATTCCATTTTTTGTACTTTAAGTTGGGCTAAAAGTAGAGTCAATGAAGAAGAAACGAACGTTTTACTTCTTCCAAGTTGTTTCGATGGGTAAAATTCAAAACGGTTCTTAGTGTGGCAGCTGAAAGGGAAATTGATTTAATAGGTTACAATTTGGGCAGAACTTGTAACATGAGCAATATAGAAAGATCATGACAATATCAAGATAGCTAGTCTCAGATTGTAGATTTGTTCTCAGAAAAAGCATCTGATCTGTATTTACACCTTGGTAGGTGGGCAATAGAGGGATGCCAGGAATGTGCTTTCACTGGAATGCTAACCCGGGGATTTAAAAAAGAAAGCAATTCCTATTTCTGTACCTTTCTTTTGCAACTGTTTACAAATCCCATGGAGCTGTGATGTCTGTGTGTCTTATTGATGTGGCTGTAGGACACAGCTCCTGTTCATAAATCCACCTACCCCCTCCCGTCTAAGCCATGTACTTTACTTTAGGTCAGAGCCTGACTCCTGTCCAGTCTATCATGGACTTGCGTTGGAAATTGATGCAGAAAATATCCCAAACATAGGCATTTGTCTGGAATCACCTTAATATCGTAAATTATGTTTGCTTACATTGGGGCTTAACAGCCCCTGTCAGTTTCCGTTGGAAGTTTCAACTCCCCCTGATTCTGAGCCATCCTTGCTCAAATGCATGATCTTCCTACCCCCAAAGCCTGGGAGAATGAGGAAAGACAGGCATTTGATAAAAGTCCATTACTATTCAGGAGAGGGGGGAAGAGAGAGAACAGAGCTGGAGCCACCCCATACCAGGACCAGCAGTTGTTGGGTGTACAATTTCACGTTGGCCTCTTTCTTATTAGACAGCCTAAGCTGGCATCAAGGGGCTATCGACTGTCAAAACAGCAGCCAGTGAAACAATCGACAAAGCCATCCCTTGAGAATGGTGAGTAAACTAGGGAGAATACTGTCAAAGGAGTTAATGTGCAAGCTGGCACCCACTGCCAGACCCAGCGTGAGAACCACTTATGTGGTAATTGTCCCTCCTGGTGTCCCCCGGCTCTGTCAAACACTGCCCCAGGCTTGCCTTTCAGCACAGGAACTGATCTCTTTTTGACCAACTGAAATACACACCCACCCTCAAACCCTCCCAGCTGAGGGTGGGGGATCCAGGTGGGAAAGCAGGCAGTTCTGTAGCAATGACCAGGGGTTCGGTTTCACCAGACTTTCCTCGGGTCGGGCACGCTGGGCCAACTGTGTCTTGGGAACACTTGGGTGATGTATATGTACAGCCCTTCAAGGGGAGATAAAGCCAGACACCAGCTGAGTCTCACAAACCCCTTCTGCCCAGTCCGTCTGTGGTCAGAGCTCCTCTGTCCCAAAGTCCCACACCCTCCTTCATGGCATTTAGCATATGCAGGCATAGAAGCCGAAAGGGATCCTGTGGTTGGAATCCAGGAGGGCGCAGGGCAGCCCCGCAGCACCAATCCGCGGATCCTGGTGACAGGGCCTTGCTGAAAAAGTGTGAGATGCTTCCACGGTGTCATAGAGAAAAAAAATGCTCTCGTTGTAATTACAAAGGTCAGAGATCGGCGATTTGAAATAATAGGATTGAATAGGAAAATAGTAATTCCAAGAGGGTGTTGGTTGGTTGGTTGGTTTTGACATCAAGAGAGACACCTGTCACAAATTCAAGCTGAGACCTAGACTGCAGAATCCCTTAACATTCTGGAAATCACACCAGTTTGCTACTCTGTCAAATTCTCCTGTCACCCAACAGAATGAGCAATTAGGGCTTATAAATATAATATATAAAACCATTGTGGAGAAAAAAAAAAAAAAGCACCTGGAAGTAATTTTGAACAAATAGCATATGTATGAACATAAAAAAGTAAAACCAAGACACCCAAAACAAAAATAAATACAGGTTATAAATAGGCCAATTAAAAAGTTATATAAACTTACAATAAATGTGGATAATTTAATAATTTCTAATTTAAAAAACTATAAGTATAAAGAGCAGTGCCATTTTTTTTGCCCCAATTGGCAAATTTAGAGAATGAGAATACCAAATGCAATTCATAGATTAATGGAAATATAAATCACTGCAAACTATCTGAGAAGCAATTTGAGAGTAGGAATAAAAAATAGTTGTATACTTGTACCCAGTAATTCTTCTGTGAAGAAGGGTCTCCCCTTCAGCCTCCTGCTATTAAGCAGTATGGAACCAAGTGTACAGGCCTTCTTGGATGGACCACTCACAGCCTTGACCTTCCATCTTCCAGTTAGTCAGTAGACACTGGTACATAATTCAGGAACACTCATTTGCTTCTTGAGAAATCTAGACTTTGTGTGTGGTGGGGGTTCATATGTGGCTTTTGTTCTCCCTGTATTTTACCTGAGCATCCTTCTACTAGCCTTTTTGTTGTTCATTTTTCCTCATTTTGGGTTGTTAAGAACTCCCGACATCATTGGCAATGCAGATTCCTTTTTTTATTTTTTCTTTTTCTTGCTTTCTTCTCCTTCTTCTCCTTCTCCTTCTCCTTCTCCTTCTCCTTCTCCTTCTTCTTCTTCTTCTTCTTCTTCTTCTTCTTCTTCTTCTTCTTCTTCTTCTTCAATATGTATGATAACCAAAGAGTAATTAGAGGGGAAAATGCCTTTATTTTATCAAAAATATGTTCACATTGCCCTTCTTTTCCAGATTTTCTAAACTTTCAACATAAATCATTATTTTGCCACTTGGGAAAAAATCCAATTTAAATCATTTCA
Organism: Enhydra lutris kenyoni; assembly: GCF_002288905.1. NCBI lineage: Eukaryota > Metazoa > Chordata > Mammalia > Carnivora > Mustelidae > Enhydra > Enhydra lutris. The sequence goes on along the minus strand of NW_019154090.1, from coordinate 36,552,561 downwards.
CAATGTGAATAAATTTGCAGTTTCCACTTAGGGTAAAAGTAAGATAGTAGTTATAGACATTCTTAAAATCTTTCTCAAATAACAGTTGAAAAAGAAATGAATTGTAGCAGAATGTGGGCTATAGCTATCAATGCTTTGATAATTAAAGTTATTTCCAAAGTTCATTGAAAACGCTTTTCAATGAAGTTTGAAATGTGCCTGAGGTTCACATTGCTGTTTTTTTACTCCTGTATAAGGGTTTTAAAGAAAGCATGTCTTAAATAAAAGAAATTGCCTCATAGATAAGAAAGTCAATTAGAACCGATTTTCAACACGTTGCCTTCTATAAAACAGCATTACACAGTGTTTCCATCCAGAAATATTTTTTGCCTCCTATGAAGGTATGAAATCCCACAGCAGCCTTAGGGAAATTCTGCTAAGAAATGAAATCACCACAACATTATTCATTTTTGCTTTAGCACAAAATACCAATGATAGTCTCCATGTATATTAAGCCTGACCTCCCTCGTTTGAACCCTGAAGTCTCTCACCCCAGGGAATTCTCAGTCCCAGTCATCCTGTGTCCTGATTTCCAACCATGTGCAAACTGTTCTTAACTAACCCAAAGCTGAGAGGCTCAAAACAATAGTCATCTTACCGTATCTAATGACACTGTAGTCCAGAATTCAGGCAGGGCTCCTCTGGCTCATTTTTCTGTTCCATGTGATATCCTCTCATGTCCTTCTAAGATTCAATAGGTGGTTGGGCTGGTCTGGAGGGTCCAGGATGGCTTCGTTCCCATGTGGGGTGTATCAGTGAGGCTGTCTGAAAGGTTGATCTCTGCTGGGCCCCTACCCCTCTCTGTGCAGTCTCTTGTCCTCTCCAGGTATTCTTGTTAGCAGGGTAGTCAGACTCCCTACCTGCTGGCTCAAGGCTCTGAGTCTGACAGACAGGAATTAGAAGCCAATGGACAGGAAGCTGGTCTTTTACCATGTGGGCTTGGAAGCTGCTAGTGTGACTTCTAATGTATTCTGTTGGTCACAGCAGTCACAAAGCCTGGCCAGAGTCACGGGAACAGAACATAGACCACACCTGTCAATGGAAGGAGCATGAAAAGACTTGAGACTGACTTTGAACCACAACACAGATACTGTGTTTTTTTTTGTTTTGTTTTGTTTTTTTTTTTTTCAGATACTGTGTTTTAACATAGGAACCGCAAGTTGCGGTTTAATTTGTCAAAAAAAAAAAAAAAAAGAATAAATTATTCTCATTTTGCAGATGAAAAAACTGAGCCTCAGAGAGGTTGAACAGTTTTTCTCAGCTCACACAACTGATATCAGAGCTCGGGTAAAGCATAGGTTAGTCTGTGAAAATTATGCCATTTTCTTTATGCCGTGTTGGCTGAAAAGAAGCATTTCAGGGTATGTTCACAGATGAGAAGCATCTATGTAATAAGTCCACAGAAGTGCTGTGTACCTCCATGGGAAAGGAAGAAAATGAGTAGAAATTCCTCTCCTATGCTTGTGACAGAAAGATGTGGGAGAATTTTCTAGCACAGATTTTAATCCCCCACCTACCAAGGCACCTGGAGTGCAACAAACAGACTGTTGGGCTGTCTCTATCTCATGAGGGGTCAGGCTACTCATGAAGCCCGCCAGAGAGGAGGCAGAACTTTGCAACCATCGGTTCTGTGTCAGATTCCGCTATCTAACTAAGTACCCCAAAACTTAGTTGCCTGGGCAACTCTTCTAGTCTCTGTTGTCTAGGCTGACCTTGGCTGAGCTCCCTCTTGTGTCTGTGTTGAGTTGCTGGTTTAACTGGTCTGGAATGGCCTCATTCACATGTCTTGTGGTTAGCAGGCCATTTGCCAGGGGCTGGCTAACTACTGGCTGATAAGTCTTGCTTCTCTTCTCCATGACTTTTTGTTTGCCAGCAAGTGAAATCAAGCTCGTTCACGTGGAAGCTACAGCATTCCAAGAGTAACAGTGTGCAAGGCTTCTTGGGATGGAGACTCAGAACTCACTCAACATTGTTTCCATTGTGTTCTATTGACCAAAGCAGGTTACAAGGCCAGCCCAGTTTCCAGGAGTGGGGAAATAAACTTTTGCCTCTCTTGATTAAGAGAATTGCAAAATCCCATTGGAAGAGTCTGGATACAGAGAGAAGAACGATTGCAGACAACTTTCCATCCTGAAACAAGGCTAATTTGTTGATATCTTCTACACCACTTAGAACACAGCCAGTTGCAGACAGCCACAACTCTGATGAATGATTTAAATGAAAATGTGGGTATTCTGAATTCAACCAGAAACCCTTTCCTGATAATTAATCTATAACAATGTCAGTAATTCTAGAGGGCATTCTAAAGTACTTCTCACCCTCACAGTCCAGAGATAGTTTTTAACCTACTGTGGTCCACTGTCATGTCTACATTGCATATGTAAGGGCCATTTTCCCCCCTCCTGAGCTGTTTAAATCTGTTGCCTACTGGAAATCAAGTAATATCTCTTAGACTCAAGTATCAGTATTCTATAATAAATCCAGTAAAAGAAAGAAAGAGGCCACACGAATTAAAACTGTGGATAAGGAAGATGTGGTCCATATACACTATGGAGTATTATGCCTCCATCAGAAAGGATGAATACCCAACTTTTGTAGCAACATGGACAGGACTAGAAGAGATTATGCTGAGTGAAATAAGTCAAGCAGAGAGAGTCAATTATCATATGGTTTCACTTATTTGTGGAGCATAACAAATAGCATGGAGGACAAGGGGAGATGGAGAGGAGAAGGGAGTTGAGAGAAATTGGAAGGGGAGGTGAACCATGAGAGACTATGGACTCTGAAAAACAATCTGAGGGTTTTGAAGGGGCAGGGGGTGGGAGGTTGGGGGAAACAGGTGGTGGGTATTGGAGAGGGCACGGATTGCATGGAGCACTGGGTGTGGTGCAAAAACAATGAATACTGTTATGCTGAAAAGAAATTAAAGAAATAAACTGTATAGCAGGAATGCAGTAACAAACTTTGGCTTCCTAAAAAAGTCAGAGAATATTCCCTATGTTTTAATAACTGTTCTAGGACTCATACTTGAACTTGAACAGTGAAGGAGGTCTGTTGGGTGCATTGTAAGCGTCAGGTCCCATACCGCACACTTGACGTATTTCATATCATTTAATCCTTACTGTAAATTAATGATTCACCAATGAAAGTAGCATACACCTTATTCATGAGATGATTGAAACTTAAAATGTGTGAGACAACTCAAGAGTTCTCTTTGTCTGTTAAGAAGTGGAGTTTATTTCATCTTGAAATCTTGGCTCTGCCATGTAACTTGCTATGGTCCAAGGACATAGTAAACGTGGTACAGGCAAAAGATTGAAATCCACTTGGACATGAAGGCTTTTTTTCCTGTTACCCTTGAGTTCCTAGGGCGCCATATGGATAAGTCCAAGCCCTGCCCACATGGCAGAGATCCAAGGTGAACACCAGCTGATCATCAGCCAACCCTGGGCCAATCACCTGCTAACTCCCAGGCAGACGAGGGAGGTCATCCTAGATCATGCAGCCTCCAGCCAGCCTTCCCACTGTCCCGAGCTAGCGGGAGTGGAGCGGCAAGTCAGGCCCATTTTCTCATATTCCAAAGCTTAGGTCCTTAATAGTAACACTGTATTGACTTCTCTAAAACGTATACTGTTTCCTAGAAGGTCCATGAGGCTACTAGTTGTTAAAATATCTACAGACTGCCTGGCATACAGGGAAGGACAGACAGAAATTTCCCTTGCTTGTGAGCCCCAAGTGCCTTTACACACATTGAGCACCTATGCAGTAGCACCTTAGGATAATAGAAACCCATGAAGATGTTCAACAATGACTTGAGCTTTTATATTTTATTTCTTTTTAAGATTTTGTTTATTTATTTGGCAGACAGAGAGAGAGAGTGTGTGCGCGCGCACAAGTTGGGGGGGCAGCAGGCAGAGGGAGAGGGAGAGGGAGAAAAAGGGTCCCCACTCAGCAGGGAACCCAGTGCAGGGCTGGATCCCAGGACCCTAGGATCATGACCTGAGCCAAAGGCAGATGCTTAACTGACTGAACCACCCTGGCACCCCAGACTTGAGCTTTTAAATAAAGCCTTGAAAATATAAAATTACAAGTAGCAGGGACATAGATTTTGGAAATGGAAAGAATAGAGGCAGGGAAACCAGAGGCAACAATCTTGGGGTGAATTAATGAAGTTGTGAGTCAGGACAGTGACAGTGAAATGGAGAGAGGAGGCATCAAGAGGGGAATCTGTAGAACTTGATTGTTTAATCCTTTGCTTGTTTCATGAGACATTCACTTCAAGTACTTCTTCCTTGAACTCCCATGAGGATCCCAACTTCTACAGATGCTGAGGTAAAATTTGTTTGAAATTCAGAGGGAGAGAGAGAAAAAGAAAGAGATTGGCATATAGGAGGCCTCTGGTCTCATTTGAAAATCCTTGGTCTGAAATCAGGAAATAGGAGTTTTGATCCTTCTCTGACATCATTTACTTTGGAGCTTGAATAAGTCACTTAACTGTAACCCTCTGGCCTCAGTTTTCATCTCTATCCAAAGGGACTCCTTTAAAGGATGGTGCTTGTTAAGGTTAAAAGCATTAATAAATGCCGTGTATTACCAGTTTGTAGAATAGTCTTCTCTCTGAGGGCTTCCCATGCCAAGGTACTTAATAAGAGCAGAAAATGTTAAGTGGAATTTACCAGAACTCTTTTCATTAATTTCCCACATACTGCCAACTCTTAGATTCATTAGAAATTCAGATTTTCTCTAGTGTCCTTTGGGAATTTAGTCTGAAGTCTCAACAGCCTGATCTGAAGGGAACTGACCTCTAGGGGAAAGTTTGCTGGCCTTGTAATATGTTGACCAAGAGATTTAGAAGTGAATGATCCCAATGTTGTCTCATGCCCATCACATCAAGTCATGAATTCTTGGGTTGAGATCGTAGGCCCATTTCTTAATAGTTTCATAATTGTGGGCAAACCGCTTAACTAGTCTGTGTCTCCGTTTCCTCATCTGCGAAGTGGGGATGCATTAATACCTATTTTATATGGTTGCTGGGTAAATTAATGACCTTCCTATATATCTAGCGCTTAGAGCACTGTCTGCCACACTGCATGTGCCATCTAAAATGTTACCAGTTAGTATTATTGCTTGTTAGTGTGAACTGAAGCCCTACAAGTTTAGAAAATCAAGACTAATCCTTTACCATAGCTGTCCGTTTCTCTGTCTTGCTGGTTCATGCTGCTGGTTCCCAGTCGTCCCTGTGCTCTCACTTCTTTGGAGGCTCTCAGAGCCGCAACATAGCAAGCGATACGGTTCAGTCTGATTCTTACAAAAAAATTATCTCCAGTGACCCAGAAATCATTATGGCCCAAGACAAATTTTGCTCAAAGCAGCAGAAATTCTGAGACTGCTTCCAGGCTTGTCGCATAGATCTGCTTGCTCCAGACCTAGAATTTCCAGATATTTTTCAAGTATCTTTATTTTCTGAACAGCAGGATCTGCCACACATAGCATATATCCTATGTTGAAGGAATCCTGTTCCTTCATTACATTAGTCCAACACCCTCATTAATAGATGAGGTCCAGATAGCTGAAGTGACTCGAGTCATCCAGCTGTCCCGTGGCAAAAGCACAGAGGTGTTCAGGAGTAGTTAGTCGGAAGCCAAACTAGCCTGCATCGAGTTTCAAAGGAAATGGCTTGTTCCCCGCTCAGCAACCTCTCAGTGAGATGAAGGACATGAGGAACATCCGAGAGGAGAACGGAAGTGATGGGGAAAGAGAGGTCTCCGTGGAGAGCTGTTGCACCGTGGGCCTCAGCCCCACCTCCGATGGCTGTCTCCTTCCTTGGCTGAGTTGTTCTCATTTCCTGGCCATTAACCTCAGGGAAAGTGTATAATTCACTCTTGACGGGCACTCGACTCTGTCTGCTCAGATTCAGACTGTGTTCTTGGCTCCTTTGATAATGGTGGCTACACAAAGGCAAAGCAGTCGATATTCTGCTTCTTGTCCCTTCCCTAGTGGGCTCTCTCTCTCTCCCTCCACAAAGTCTGACTGGCAGAGTTTCTTCTGAATTTACTAACTTCACTATTTTTTTTTTTTTTTTTTTGGTCAAACCCATGCTAAATAGCATACCTTTTATTTGATCTGACATATAAGTGCCCACTTCACATTTCCTTTCTGATCAATACTTCCTACTCAACACTTTCCTGTCCAAAATCCCTTCCACAGTGGCCTCCCCTATACGCCTGAAATGTCACATACTTTTCAGTATTGTTTCTTTTAAAATGCATATCCTGTCACCCTAAGCCACTGACTCTTCCTAGAAAGAGCCACCCAAATCCTTTATAATTGCTGAATGGTAGATATACTGCGGGCAGTGCACAGATGTCTGGGTATTAGGTGATGACGGTAAGGAGGGAGGGTGAGAAAAGAAATGCTCTTGTTAGGTGAGTGATGTGGGGATTCCGCCCCAGGTAGAAAGCTCAGGATCCAGGGGAAGAAAATATCCTAGATTTCTAGGGCAAGGTACGTGAGAGGAGGGACTATAAACAAGCATAGGATCCATGAGAGTTGAAATGAATACTTAAATTCAGACCTCCACTTAGGTCATGATCATGCCTGGGGCTTTAAAGTCTCTTCATGCCCTGCCCACTGCTGATCTACCCCAGGCTTCTTCTCTCATCACTGACAAGGGGGCCGCCAGGAACATCTTTCTTCCAATATTAAAAAGATATATATATATATAAAGTAGGTCATTACCTTAACCACTCCTAACCAATAATGTAGAAGAGAACAACAACAAAAAATCAATAGGGAATAAAGCCAAATAAGTTTCCTTAAAGGTTAAATCAGATCTGTCTCCTAAGAGTAAAGAGGCTATTATTGATAAGGGTTGGGATTCTATTATATTTTAAATTAACTTGATCCCAATAAAGATGGAAGCCTTCGAGCCAGCTATCTCCAAATGCAGGTGCATCTGGAAAGTCATTCTCTTTGGATATCATCACCATTTTCTGAAAGCACTTCGTGGCTCGAATGTAACTAGAAATCAGAGTCTCCATCAATATTTAATCTGCCTGGCTCAAACAGACAGCAGTCGGGGAATCAAATAAATGAATCACTGGTGTTTAAAGGAGAACTTCCTTCCTAAGTCTGACATCTGATCGGATGCTGTGTGAAGTTACATGGCTGAGAAGGGGAGTTTAAAGGGCAGAATAGAAGATTTCTAGGAAAGGGACCTCCCGAAGTCCCTCTTTCCTCTCTGTCAAGGAAGTTGTCCTTGTGTCCACTAACCTGGAACATTTGCATCTACTTTTACATTGACTTTTAATTTTGAGATTAACCTTTTAACATCTTTCCATCAAAGGAAGCAAAACGAAGTCCAACTGTAACATGGAAAACATGCTTTAGAAATGGCCTGTGTGGCCTTCGTGCCACTTTCATAGCTACTTTTTGAAGTCTTTGTTTTCTCAGTTTATAGCAGCTCTTGAGCTCTGCTGATGCCTTGCTGGCTGTGCCTCTGTACTCTCAGAGTGTTCTGGTTGGGCTAAGGTCGTACAATTTCTGTTATGTGCAGCATTGCCTGTGAAATTATCAGGCAGGGGCATCAAGAAGGACAGCGTTACCATAGCGGCAAAGCCGTGTCTGTCCAGCTGTCCACCCCATGATGCTTGGAGTGATAATGGGTCTAATTAACTTTAGCACAGACTCGGGGCAGAAACCCATCCATCCCCTCGTGCTGTGTTACCTCGTGGTTACTATCTCTTTCAATAGTGCATACGGATGTTGAGAGTTGAATGACACATGCAGAGCATTAAGAATGAGACTCTTAATCTCACAAAACAAACTGAGGGTTGCCAGTGGGAGGGAGGTAGGGAGAGGGTGGCTGGGTTATGGACATTGGGGAAGGTATGTGCTATGGTGAGTGCTGTGAAGTGGATAAACTTGGCAATTCACAGACCTGTACTCCTGGGACTAATAAGACATGATATGTTAATAAAAAAATTTAAAAATTTTTAAAAAAAGAATAGTGCCACTTAATAATCATAGTTGTGACAGCTCTCTCTGTGCCAGATTCTGTTCTTATTGCTTGTCATAGATCATAGCAGTTGTCACAAGCACACGGTGAGGTGAGGTGAGGTGAGGTGAGGTGAGGTGAGGTGGCTCTCATTACTCCCATTAGACAGACGAGGAAGCTGAGGCTTAATGTGGCCAAATGATTGGCCCTTGGCTGCAAAGCTAGAAAGTGGTAGGTTTCAGTGCCCGCAGAATGGTGCCAAGGCCCTACTGGTGTAATAGTTTTCTCTTCATCACCTGATGTGCCTCGGCCCCACTCATGCATTTGTTTGCCTTCTCACCTTGGACTTCATGTTGCCTCTTTCTTTTATCTTATTCCTCTCTTCCTCAAACTTCCTCTCCTCCTCCGCCCCCCACTCTCAGATCCTCCTGGGAAGGCTGATAATCTTTGCTCAGGCAAAGACCAGTTAGGCTTGGCACACAAGCAAGGGCCTGAAAGGAGCGCTGGAGCTCCAGTAATGAGCCCTTCTGAGCTGGTTTGCAGGGCCATGGCTCCTTGGGAGGGACTGACTAGGTGAGCAGGGTGCTAAGTGCTGGGCTGAGGCACAGGACAATGATGGTTATCAACCAGTACAGAAGTGCCAATATTGAAGAAATTGGCACATTCATATATGTTTGTATGTTCTGAATTATAGCCCCGTCTCTCTAAGTCCTTGATCTGAGTTTCTATTTGAGTGTCACTTGCCTTGGTTTTCCCAGACAGACTCAGAAAGTGTGGGCTCAGTCTTCACTCTTTATTTATTTTATTTTTAAAGATTTTATTTATTTATTTGACAGAGAGAGATCCCAAGTAGGCAGAGAGGCAGGCAGAGAGAGAGGGGGAAGCAGGCTCCATGCTGAGCAGAGAGCCTGACGTGGGGCTCGATCCTAGGACCCCAAGATCATGACCTGAGCTGAAGGCAGAGGCTTTAACCCACTGAGCCACCCAGGCACCCTAGTCTTCACTCTTTAATCCACTCTCTTCTTGTTCTCCTCTCACCCCCTTGTAAATACTTGTCCATGTTCATCTTCTGTACCAGACTCTTCTAGGTGAGGGCAGGTTCCAGGTAGAATCTGCCTTTGCAGCCCTCTTGCTTGATGCACTGTTGAGTGAATAAATGGATCTCTGCCTCTGGTACTATTACCTTTTTCTGCAGGTTTTGGATTCCCAGCTGGGTTTACAGAGCCTTGAGTGTGGGGCTTGGAGTTCACCTCTCCACTTACTGGTGCCCAGAGTTCTCTAACAAAGGTTACACCCTCAGTGTGGATCTTTGTGATTGGTGTGGAAGTCATAATAATAACAATAAACCAATTATAACTTTCATGTTAAGAGGCATGTCCCACATGTCACAACATACAGAAGCTGATATCCAGATATCATGTATGTAACATATGCAATATGCATGTAGACATATTTCCATACATGTATGCTGATCGTAAGTACGGTCACACTCCCACACACACTTAACCTTTGAAAAACAAACCTCTGAAGGCAGACGCTTTATCTCCACTTTGTAGGAAAAGCTGGAACCAAAGAGCAGACACTCATTAATTCATTTCATTCATTAATTCATTTCAGCGACTCCGTGCGTGTCTTCAGTGTGCGGCTCGTCGTCCCTGGTTGGGGGTACCCAGTGGCTTACATTCAGTGTTTCATGCCTTTTCTGAGTGTTCGGTAAGTGGCAGAGAAATAGTTACACATTGTGATAATGCTAGGAAGGGAAGAGAAGGCTATGAGGGAGAATAACAAGGAGGCTATGATTTTCATTCGAAGAGGTTAAGGACATGTGTCCATGAAATGACAACCTACCTGGAAAGGAACTGTGCTAGAATTTGGGTCTAAATCTGTTAGGCTGAATATGGACAAAATGACATTTGGGTACTTCATTTTAGAGAATAGATGTACTCTTAAAATCTTCTACGTGAAAAATTATTTTAATGTTTTCATTTTACCACTATTCACAGAATGTTAGAGTAGAAAGTAACTACTCAAATGTCCTTTATGTAGAGATCACTTTGTTAGCAGCCATTGTATGTGGTTATCCAAAAATTGCTTGAATACCCTCAGTGGTCAGGAGCTCACTACCTCAAAATACAGCCTATTAGACTCTCAGGAACATATGTGATTTATTAGACTCTCATAATGTGCTCAAAGTTGCTTTCTCATTATTCCCCTCCAGTCGATCAGGAAAAGCACTAGAAACCCCTTCTTCCCCATGATATTCTCTATGATACTCTACTGATTTGCCTGCCCGATGATTTCAGGGATCCCCTCTTTATCTTTTCCCTGGAGAAGTGTCACCAGTGCCACTTTGGTTTACTGTGACCATCATCTTCTGCTTCCTGGGTGTCCTTCTTAAAATGGTGCAACCAGAACTGAAAAAAAGTGGCATCAGACCAAATTCTGAAGAGTGGCATCAGAATTTTCTTCCTATTATCTGACCACTTCCCTTCCTCCAGGGTCATAGTCTGATGACAAATGGACCCCCAAACCCTGTGTTCAACTCTGTTAGTGTTTCACATTCTTGTTACTTGTTCATGTGTTCTGTTTTTTACTCATCTGATTACAGACTCTTGAAGGGAAGTTCCTACCATAGGGTCTGACACTTAGCAATCATACCACAAATGTTTTTCAAAACAAATTTTTGAAATGGAGAAAGCCCCTCTGTTTACATCAGAAGATCTGTCTGAATTCACTCTTTAAAAATCAGCAGGTAACAATTGGAGGATTCCATCATGAATATCCAGATTACCTAATGCTGTTACCTGGATTGGAGCCACTCAGGACATTTGCCTGATTGGGGGACCCTGGTGTTTCCTACTGAGGCTGACTAACAGTCCTGTGTTAGTGAATCCCCAGTTTCTGTTTTTGTTTTTTTTTTTAATTCAAGGACAACTTTTAAATTCCCTTTGTTTTTTGATTCAGTTAAAATCTCCATCTTTTTATCTCTTTCATTTTCTTGCCCTGATTTTAGCCACTTTCTCCGTGTTTGTTGCGCTCCCAAGTGCTTGCTCATTTCTGTCATTTTGTCCTCTAGGAACAAATCTGGTTGGAGTTCATTGCTTAAATTGTCATATTTTCCTTAAAAAAAAAAAAGATCCATTTGGAATTTATTCTGCAAGCAATCTGGAGATTTTTTCTCTGCCAGGCTCCTCTACCAGCACGTGGAGAAGATATGATCTTGTCCATTGTGTAAATGCTGGTTTCTAACCAACAAGAGTAGCTATAGGGTAAGAATGAAAGGGGCAGTGGAGCCATTTGAGAGGCTGGCAGGCCAGTGCCAACACAGCTTCCCTTTATACATGGCTGGTGACTTGCCAGGTGCTCTTCTAAGTGCTTTGTGCTTACTCATTTAATCTTCATCGTAACGTAGTGAGAGGAGCCTGAATACTATCCCATTTTACAGATGACTAAACTGAAGTTCAAAGACCTAAATAATTTACCCAGGATTACCCAAGAGGGTAAGGGGTGGAGATGGGAAGCAAAATCCTAGCAGTTCTGGTTTCCTCTTACTAAGGCTATTTCAGTGCTGCCTACTGGGACTTCCAGCATTCTTGGAAGCCACCCAGTCCTGTTACTACCATATACAGTCTTGTTCAGACTAGATGGATCAAGCCAGAAATAAAACTAAATGGAAAGGAAACAGAGAAGGTCTTCTAAGAGAAGTCTTAGGTCTTCTAAGAGAAGTCATGGTTCGATGGGTAGTAGCACCTGGACGGTAGTTAGGAGTCATGAATTCTAATCTCTGCCCTTATGTTTGAACCTTTTCTCCAAAGTCTTAGATCAGAAGCTCAGATGAAGGTGTCTTTCCTCTCTAGAATGCTATTCTTATAACAAGGAAAGCAGTGTTAGAGCATGAGAGATTATTAGCCATCATCTCTAGACCTGTGTTTGCCAATATTTGGAACAAGCATGCTGCTAAAAAAAAAAAAAAAAAGGTGATTGCTCAGTTTTCATTATTGGTCAGTCACCCTGCTAACTCTCGTGAGGAAAGTCTCAGTGTGGTTCTGGGATATCTTCAACACCTAACACCTTCTCCTTTTTTAACAACGAGGGAACAGGCTCCAGATGAGAGCCTTTGGCAGGCGGCAGGATCCACTGTAATGGTTTTATGGTCACTGCCAGAAAAGACCTCTAACAAACCTAAAACCTAGGCTTATAGGTTTTAACCTGGGGCCACTTAGGAAAACAACCTTGGCTTTAGCCAGGATCCCAGAAGGCAGACATTTTCAGTGACATGCACTTGAAGGCCAGGAAAAGTGTTCCTTTCCACAAAGGAGGCTGTCTGGGCTTCCTCCTCTGCAAAGCTGTGCCTAGGAAACTGTGTGCTTTACCAGCATTAAAGAAACCTTTATGTTTTGCTTGTATTTTTCTGTTAAGCACATTACTGTCCTGCGATGCCAAATTCAGGGTGTTACTTTGGCTCGATGGAAAGTCATACTGGTTCTCCATTTATGAATACACCATAAAGTTTCTTTGTACAATTAATTAACTTGAGTAAAATTAAAGACACGGTCTTTGCTTTCATTAGCTTCACCATCTAATGGCAATGATAGATGTTGATTTTCAAATGGTGGAGGCATAAGAATCTTCTGTGTGATGGAAAAGATAACCCTTCAGGTGACCAATTGCATGGAGATACAGGCAGTCTTGTGGTCCTTTTTCCCGCCACGCCCCCAACTCCCCCCAACCCAGGAATCAGACCCAGGCTCTTTTGTCTGTAAAGCAGATGTGGTAGCCACCATACCATTGAACCATGAGGTGACACTATCACATTGTCCTATGGGATATTAACCAGTTTTGCATCTAACCTAGACCACTTAGTCAATCTTTGTCAAGTGCATATAATAACCTCTGATTCTCTATTTCTCTTTGAAACTAGGGTTCCATGGCCCAGGACCTCTCATAATGGAGTTGAAATCATTGACATGTGTTCTGTATTTGTAGGTGTACTAGGTTTTAAATTTAAAAAACAAAACAAAACAATTATTCTTTGACAACACCGAACAAGTAAAACTCAGCAATTATTTCTTAATCATGTCTAGTATGCCAGACACACAAATAAACATAATTAAAAACTGCGGTAAGTGCTTTGGAGGAGTAAATGGGTGTAAAGCGACCTTGGTTTTTATTTCAGAGTCAAAGAAGTGAAAGAAAGGAAGTGAAAAATGTGTAAATAATTATATATGTCCATTCAAAGACATAGTAAAATTGTGAAGGTAACATGTGGTTGGCTGATACTGTGAAGTACGTGGTTATCTTCCTTTAAAGATGGACCCCTAGAGACTCAAGGAGGGCAGTCCACTCACAGCCTATAGCTCAGAACCCTTATCACTCGATCCATCCCCCACACAATTGCAACATTGTCCTTCTCTGAGACAAGATCCAGGGTTCCCCCATGCCCAGAGGCAACTCTGTCTCTCCTTGGCCAGATGGTTGCAGGTTTGGTGTGGGAGAAGGGGACAGGCAGACTGGAAAAAGGAGGGAAGCTGCCCATGGCAATGACTACAAGTGACTCCTGCAGTGCCCCAGCTTTCCCCTCAGAGGTGCAGAGCTAGGGAGCACTCTGCCAGGGAACAGTGTCCCACTGGGGCTCCAGTTATTTTAGTGGCAAGTAGACAAGCTTGAATAACAATTCTCAGACTTTCTTCTGCCTCCCTCTTACTCCTCCTCACTGTGTGTACGCACAGACCAATTCCCTCAGGAACATCTTTTTAGTCACTAAACAAGGTTTGACTTCAGAAATTTTGGGGTGAAGAGGAAGCCCAGGCAGTTGGGGAAAGCTGCCACATACCATGATTCTTTCATGCCCAACTCCCACCTTGAGAGTCTCAGGCAGACATTTAACTGCACAGACCCACGGACTACAGCTTCTACCCCTCAACATAGTAGAAGGGCATTGACAATCATCTTTAACACCTCCTTACACCTTCACTGTCAGGTCTTCCTGCAACTATCTCTACACCCGCCTCCCTCTTGGAAATCAGGGCTTCGCAAGAAAAACACATCCCAGTTAGTTATCACATTTGATTAAACACCTCACCCTGAAGTGTAAATATTTCAGTGGCTCCTCTTTTCACAGAGATATTCGTACCCCTTGGCTTTAGGGCAGCCTTCTCAAACGGTGGAATTTCAGCTATCAGGAAAAGCCAGATAAGGTGGGTATTTTGGGAAGGAGGATTTCCCCAAAGTCTATTCCTCAAATCAGATTGGCTTAGGACAATTATGACAGTGATTTATTGACGCAAAAGGGCTATTACTTTGTTCTTGCCACATAAAATATCTATGTTTGCTTAGCTTAGCTGGTTTCCTGGTATATCTGAAGTACACTCACACAGCTCCATGGAAGAATGTCTTTCCCCCACCTTCCTTTTTCTATATTGCTTATCCTAAGTTTCTCCCCTTTGGGAAGAAATTTTAAATATATTTCACAGCTGCTCTGAAAACAGCTGTATAAATGTAAGACATTAACAGGAAAAGCCAAAATACATACCGGGGCAAAATGAGACCAAAGTTATGAAAGCAGAACCTAAAGATAGTCAAAGTAAAATATACATACATGTTGAGTTGAAAACATACGTGATTTAATTAAAATCTGGCTTATGTTTAAAAAGAATGCCTAAGCAAGACAATGAGCCTGACACTTGAAAAATCTTGAGTCATTCACACGCACAAGTACGTGCACGGACACGATCATTTTCTGAACCCTAAAGCGAAGGCGGCCTGGGTGTGAAAACAGAGTAAGGTCTTCGGCACACTAAGCTAGTGAGTTGAATGGAGCATTTTGTGACAGCCCCTGCCTATTGACCATGCACATATCACACGTCATTTATTCATGGCAGTATCAATTAGTCATCCTGTTCCAGCCTGCACTAGAAGATGATCTACTTTATCAGCACGAGCAGTCTGTAGATAACACAGCAGAGGTTCCCAATGTCTGTTTTCTATTCATTCCATTTGTTTTCTATTCATTCCTGGGACAGGGGAATCATAAAGCTCTATGTAGGCAATGCAGCATTTGTCCTGCATAAACTTCTTTATCTTTATTTGCCCCGTTGTTGGCTATAGTTTTGAGTCTCCTGGCAGCCAAGCATCACATTTGCCATGAAGATAAATTTCATATCGGACCCACTGGGCGCTGATGTCAGTGCAAATCTGTGCCAGGACAGACTCAAAATGATGGCAAAGAGGAAGTTTCTGTATTTTATTTCTGTATTATATCGTCCTGTTTTCCCTTATCAGGAAGGGGACCAGGGAAGACTGGGAGCCTGGGCCTATTTTTCTGCCCTGCTCATCTCCCAACAATGGCCCTCCCTTTTGGCCAGACTTCAGTCTGATTATCTGTGAAATGTCCTGTGATTCTCAAGCAATGGAAACCTGTATCCTTACCTGCAGGTCTAGTTTTGCCCATGCCCTGGGTGACTTGAGGTTAGGGCGGTTGCATTTCATCCAGGATTTTGCTGCCAGTGAAGGTCAGGCTCACTGTGTTGACAGTGGTGCTTCCTGTCCATTATCAGCCTGTTTGACATTTGATGTGTGTCCATTTTGTGTGTCCACCGGAAGCCAAATGTCACAGCTCAAAGATAACATTTTGCCCCTGCTTCCCTCCCATTTCAGAATGAATTCAGGTTTTCTGTATGGGTAAGCTCCATTCAGAGTCTGGGGGGAATTCCAAAATCAAGAATGTTCTGTTTATGAAGTAATCCTAGTAACGTGTGGAATTTTCATCATGAGTTTTTTTTTTTTTTCCCTCCCCTTTTGCAAAGACTAAATGTTTAAGAAAAATGCAGGAAACTGGCAATTAGAATCAATTCCCTTCATAACAACAGCAGGATATCAGCTTAAAAATATGTCCTTTAACTAGTGTAGTGATTGCAGTAATAGAAATCTGGGTAGTGCCCCTAAAAGACACAGCTTGACCTGGGGATGGTTTGATGGACAGTGATAACACGTGTAGAGGTCATGTTTCAAGGGCTGGTTCACGTGGTGGTGGTTAGAATTCAGGATACAGGAGTTCTGATTAAATCCATGGTACAAAAAAGGATCCCAGGTTGGGCTCCACAATCTATAACATGCAAAATGTGATCTACCAGCAGCAGTTACAAGATAAACAGTGAGAATTATTAGGAAGTCATATAAAATACTTTCACCACAAGATCATTTTTAGACATGAATTTATTGTGCCAAACACTGACTTTTTAATATTTATATCTGGTCCAACCTCTCCTTTTATTCAGTCAGTTCAGGAAATAATTAGTGAGAACCTATTACAGGCCAGGTACCATCGCAGGGTACAGTGAACAGAACTGACAAAAATCTCTGCCCTTGTGTAGGTGACATTCAACAAAGCAGAGAAAGGGGTTAGGAAATCTCAGTTTTATAGTGGCAATTTTAGGGGTGTGTGTGTGTGAGTGTGTGTGTTTAAGATTTTATTTATTTGAGAGAGAGAGAGAAAGCAGGAGCTCGCATGAGCCAGGGGAGGGGCAGAGAGAGATGGAGAAGAAGACTTCCCTGCTGAGCAGGGAGCCTGATTTGGGCGGGGCTTGATCCCAGGACTCTGGGATCATGACCTGAGCCAGAATCAGACACTTAACCAGCTGAGCTCCCCAGCTGCCCCATTTTAGGTTTTAATTCTGAGCAGGTGTTAGGTCAGTTCCTGAAGCAAGCCAGTAGCTAACCAGTCCAGGTTTCTTTGGGAGCCAAGTCTCAGGCAAAAGCCACAGCAGGTGCAGAGGTCTCGGGGCAGGCTGGATTTGTTTAAACTCAAGTGAGAAAATGCTTGTTGGTTCGTATTTATAAAGAAAGAGATGAAACGTTGTGATTAGAGAGCCCAGGCTAGGAAACCCCCCATGATGCAGAGAATTTTTAAGCCCTCTCCACTTTCTGGTTGACCGCTGAGCATCCAATGTTCTCATAGAGATAAGGCACAGGACAGAAGCCTGGGGCAGGGTGGGACACTCTCATTCATCTCTTTCTTGGGTCCTCTGATTCATGCACAGAACACCTAGAGAGGCTTCTAATGTGTAAGCCTTTAGTTAATTTATAAGCATGTATTTTTAAGATCTTTTATTTATTTATTTGACAGACAGAGATCACAAGTAGGCTGAGAGACAGAGAGAGAGAGAGAGAGGAAGGGAAGCAGGCTCCCTGCTGAGCAGAGGTCCGCAGGCAGGGCTCATAACCTGAGCTGAAGGCAGAGGCTTTAACCCACTGAGCCACCCAGGCGCCCCTGTAAGCATGAATTTTTAGACATGTATTTTATGGGGTATTTTTGTGGTACAAAAATTTGAGAAACTTTTATTGTGAAATGTAACATACATACAGAAAGCAATGAGATATATATATATTTAGTTCCGTGATTTATCACAAAGCAAACAACTATGTAACCACCCTCCAGGTGTCAAGAAGGAGACACCGTCAGCTCCTCTTCTGCCCCCTCTGAGCACTCCCCTTCTCCCCGCTGTAAAGGGAAACCAGTCTTCTGACTTTAAAATAACCACTTCCTTGCCTTTTTGTTTTAAAGAAAGAATGGCGAAGAGTGTACTCATGTACTCACCACCATTCAGTTCTGTTGTCAGTAACAGGCCAGTCATATGTCCTATAACCCAGATTCCTTGCCCTCCTCCTCCCCTCCCAGTTAAGTCATTTAATTTATTTATTTCTATTGAGATACCATCTATGTGAGGTAAATGAACAGATCTAGGGTATACAGCTCCCTGAGTTCTGACAGTAGTTTGTGCATGTATAAACTGATATAAACACAGAGCATTACAAGTTTGCTCTGTGTTGGTATGAGCTCTCTTTAATACCTAGGAACTCGGAGGCACAGGAGGGATTTCAGTCCCCCTCCGTGTGCACGTCAAGATCCCAGAGCAGCTAGCTGGCAGCCAGATGCAGCCCCTGAAGTCTGCTTATATTGATCTTTCTAAACCCTTTCTAAATGCAGACTGTTATCAGCCACCCTACTCCTCTCCCATGCCCCCTCCCTCCTTTTCCTTCTGTCGGCAAAACAGTTTGTTATGGATTGGTGATAAAAATCAGTGTCCACTGAAAGACACGTCAAGACCACCTCCATGTGAGGCCTTCAAAGCATACCGGGGCCACATTATGGCCCGGTGTGAAGGGACGTGCCTGTCAGGGGGTCGCAGCCCATGTCCGCCGACTCACTTCTCCTATTTCTCATGAGTAGAAGGTTTCGCCCCTGATCCAACCAGAAGTCTCTCTTCTTCACCCTTTCCTGGGTTTGTGATGTGTAGGCTCAGGAAGGGAAGGATGGGGCGCACAGTAGGCCATGTATCTGGTTACCATCTCTCTTGGGGGATACCTTCAGTGATGAGGCCTTCCTCATGGCCCTGACCAGATTCATCTTCTTACTTCTGATCCCTCCCTTTTTCCTGTGTCACTTATATGGTTTTCCCTCTTGGACAGTGAGTAATGATAAGCCATAAACATGTTAATTCCCTCTACTCACAGGAAGCTCACAAAAGTAAAATGTCTTCATTTCATATTCCTCAAGAGATCTTTGACATTATTTGCATATGGCTGTTGTTCCACATCTATCTGCTAATAAATGATGTTTACAAATGAGTCAGAAATCCATGACTTCATGATATAATTACCCTTCATGATATAATTATATTGGACATTAACTGCATGATCAACAACATTGTTTTAATCCACATCCATGTCTTAGTTTAAAAAGCAACAAGAAGAAACACACAAATTAAGCAAACGAACAGACCTTGGACAAACAAACCTTAACACTTGACTGTGTTTAGATATTATATGGATTTTTTTTTCCCTTTGCTCTTCTTGATACAGTTCAGGTCAGCCAAACAGTATCTACTTTATCCAGAGGCATCTATAAAACAGCTACTTTAAGAAAACAAAAGTGAAGTATGGTTTTCAAAACTGGCCTATGTTACTCAGGAGTAAGAAGGGTACAATCCCTATTAGACAATGACATTATCAAGCCAAAATGCCACTGCGTGGGCACACAGGTTTCCAGTGGGCCTAAACATAACGCAAGACCAGTGATAACCAGTGCATAGTTCCAGAACTGCTAGGGCCTGAATTTTCCACACGGAGGGTTTAGTGTTACGGTGTTTCTTTGTGCTAAATATTTTTTTTACAACAGGAAAGTAGACCTAAAAATGCACACTAAACGGGCTTCGCTCAGCATTTCCAAGATTAAGAAATGCAGCTTTCTGTGGCCCTTCCACACCGAAGTCAGTTAAAGGCCTCCTCCCTAATATCCAGGATGCATGAGAATCCCTGAAGATCTTGTGGAAGAATAGGCTCTGTCTGATTCAGTAGCTCTGGGTAGGGCTGAAGACTCTGCATTTTTAACAACCTTCCAGGTGAAGCCAAAACCAGCAGTTCTGTGTACTACACTTCGAGTAGCAAAGAGTTAAAGCAAGTTACCTCCCGCAGCTAGAATTCTTCAGGTAGTAGGCTGGAGTGGGAGAGGGGAGGCTGGAGAAGGCAGGGAGGGTTGGTTAGGGTAAAGGTAAATTGCTTTTGTTTCCTGCAGTAACTTCTGCAGCCTTTCATGGGAAAGTGAATTCAAGGTATGGGATTCCTGTCTTTTAAGCACCGTCTCCTGGATATAAAGTGTCCCAAGTGAATTTTCAAAGACTTGCCCAAAGTTTTGCTCTCTTGACTCTCCTGAAAATTAACTATGGCCCTGCCAGTTAATGCTTTGAAAAAAGCTTCTCTCTTTATTTTTGTGGGAACCTGCATCCCATAATAATAGTGTTTCTCAACGGGAGCAACATGAAAGGCAAATTAACCCTTTAAATTACAGGGAGCAGCGAGCAGTAAATTCACTCTGCTCTGAAGCAGCATCCCTTTCTCCTTTTCATGCTGCACAGAGCTCCTTTTAAGGCAATGAAATGTCTGTTGGCAAGTGAAGGCCAATGGATCTTGCTTCTAGGAAACTTGAATCTTTTTTCCACATGGCTGTTCTTGACCAAAATAAGTTCAAATGGACAGGTATGGAAGTGGGTCCTATCAATTAGGGCATAAAAAGACAAATCATGCTAAGAGAAAAGGAGCTAACTTTTGATGATCCCGTGGCTTCTTTCAGACCCTCTCCATATAGTATGTCATTTAGTTTTACTCTATCCCTGTGAGGTGGGCCTGATTTTTTCTTATTTTCTCGGTCAGAAAAATTGAGATCTACTGAAGTTAAGTCCATCACTTATGGTTCCGCATTAATTAAATTTCAGATCTGGGGAAGGTGCGCTCTCTGATTTAAGGAATACTGTAATTTTTCCCCAGACTCCCTTTCCTCCTAGACTACGGGTGCTCTGCTAGTTTGTAGGCAGAACCACTCCTTGTGTGCTGTACCTGGCACCCAGTTCCCCAGTCACCAACTGTTACATAAATGAAGGAGCACATATATATGACTTAAATCCATACACCCCAGCAAGAAGCCACATTATTTTTAATGGCTAATTTTCATTTAATGTATGGATATATATCACAAAAACCAAATGTGCATGGGAATCCATGATGAAGGGAGATAGTGAGACATGTGGGTTAAATGCTCCTGTCTTCCTTAAACACTCAACCCAATGGTTTTGCTGTATCTCTTTTGAAAGTTCCGACTGGCCAATCATCTAAAAAATTAGGGCCTCTATAAAAGGAGCTAGACAAAGTTCCTAGTATTATCAACTCTCAAGTGCCATATTTTACTAGACTAGGGGTTTCAATAGATTTCCTTGCAGCAAAGGAGAAAAAGAAGGATTCTGTGTGGAAGTAAAGCTGCCCTGAGCCCAGGGTAGTTGATGTGAATATCAGTTATTATCATGCCTACCGAAGGAGGGTCACTATCCTACCTCAGCTCAACAGGGAAGCGAGGTATGTGAAAAGAACAAGTCATGGTTTTATGACCCAGAAGGACTAGAAAATATAACATGGAATGTGTCTTCTGCAGTAAGAAGTGAAATCCCCATCCCTACTTTGTTGACCCTGGTATAGACTTCTCTCTGGTAACAGGTATTACTGTCCCAGGTGATAAAGAGATAAAATTCCTAGATGAACAAGCTAGGAACACACACACACACACACACACACACACACACACACACACACCACAAAACAAGTGCCATCTTCCTCACAGAGAGTGAGGAATCAGAATTTCAGACAGTATTTTGGTAATAACGTCACAAAGAGATATTCTAGTGTCCTTATATACTTTGTTATGTTTTCCACACTCACAAAAGAAAATGGCTCAGTTGTTTGCAGGGAAGCAAGTGTATCAAAAACCTTGACATTATCTTCTAAAACAATGAGTACAGACATTCTTAAAAAGAAAGAGGTGTTTGAATTGTTAACATGTGAAGTTAAGTCTCATGAGTTTATCTTCACCTGTTTCATTGTTTGGCACTTAGTAGTCTCTCAGCTTCTTTCTTTCTTTCTTTCTTTCTTTCTTTCTTTCTTTCTTTCTTTCTTTCTTTCTTTCTTTTTTTCTGGGATTTAGGAAAGAAAAGCCAAGAAATTCTTGTTTTGAAAAACCAAAGGCATGAGTCAGTAAGGGGAAAGCTACAACCTTCATGAAAAAGAAAAAAAATCCCCAAACATTAAAGACATCTTGTTTATTGTCCTAGTGACCGTAAATGGATGAAAATAAGTAGACAGTAGTCATTTCTTATTGAAGAAGACACATGTGTTTTCTAATACTTGCAGGTCATAGAACCATCCCTTATTTTTTTCATTTACTTTTTTCTCCTGCTGGGTTCAGTTAGAGCCAGAACCCTCCTATGGTACTCCATTGCAGTGGTGGAAACATCACTTGCAAGTTCTTTTATTTATCTCTGTCTTCTTAGTGTGAGGTATCTCAATCTCTCTCCCTCCTTCCTGTCCTTTTCCATTCTCACCCACCGGAGTATATGATGGCTGTTCATTATTTGTCATCCTGAGCCTAGGAATGATGCTCCAGAAGTAGAAGCATTGAGAAAACGTGATTTCTAAGATCAACATCTATTGGGCATAGGATGAAAACACCCAGTGGCCACAGATGTGGTCTAGGGTGTCAGGCTGCTTGAATGGAAGAACTAAAGGTTAAAAACTACTTGTCTTTTTTGACTAGTGTGAAAGTTTTATAAATGTAAATGCCAGCTCAAGTCTCATAAAACCAAACACTAGGCCTTGTCAGGTAGGAATGGAGATATCCGTCCTCCATCCTTTTCCTTTCTCCGGCTGGCAGCATGTCTTCCCTCTCTTGTTCTCTCCTAGTGTGAGTGATTTTTCTTGGGGAAAGCTCTTCTTTGCGGTCACTTTCCCAGAATTTTCAAGTGGTATTTCTACTACCACAGCAGAACATCATGATCTGTTTATTTTGATAAGTCTGTCACTACAATAGAAGAGATTGTGAATGCTTTTTTTTTTTTTTTTAAACCGAGTCTCTAGCTCTTCATTTACTGACTCAGTCTTTCAGTTTTCAGAGCAAGCATTTCTTGGCTCTTTTTTCCTAAATCCCACAAAACAATTTCCTACAGAAAGCAAGATCTCTGAATATGAGAATAAGAAGCAGGAGAAGATCTTATTTTGCTAGGAGAGAATACACCAGGGGGTGACCAGAAGTGGGAGTTATTTAGCTCCTCCTGCAAGCTCTTAAAGTAACCCCAATTAAACAAAATCTAAGTAAGAATAGTGTGCTCACTGTACAACGCAGCTTCAAGTCCCTCGGAACAAGAGTGCATTTTGACTGTGTCAAGGCAGTTCCTTGGTTTTAGATAATCAGCTCTGGAGTAGAGGGCTCCTGCTGCTCTGTCTTGTCCCTGGAAAGCTAGAGGATCTAAGGGGAGGAGAGGGTGAGCTTCAGGTAGATGAGCTAGAGCCAAAAACATAGAAGCAAATAGTGGAAGCTGAAATGACCCAGGGGAGCAAGGAATAAAGAACTCATCGTGACTTGAAGGAAATGAGCAAAGTCTGAAAGACACTGGAACTGCAATCGGAAACAGCCACCTTAAAAAAGCATCTGGAATTTTATTAAAATGGAAACATTTTAATGATACACCATAATCTTCCAACTTGGCTTATTATACCAAAGTCATCTACTGCCCAAATGAGCTAGTAGGGGTAGATGCGATAAAGAAAACTCTAGAAAAAATTATATATGGTCTTTCACTGGAATATGGTGATAAGCTTTTCATGTGAAAGTAGCAAGTTAACGGAGGCAGCTCCTGCATCTTCTTTGAGTAATCTGCGATATAGCTTTAAATTATAAAATATAGCCTAAACACAGTTTCTTCTAAAAATGGTTTTTAGGTTTTAATTTTCAAGTAAGCATGAGTAAATTACCTTGTATAAAGCATGAATGAACCCAAACAACCGCCACTGCCTTTGAACAGCATCTGTAGTAAGGCTTTCCGAAAGACCGCACAGGCTAGAGCCGTACCACGGCTGGACTCCCACTGGAATGTGTCCATGGAGCTGCAGCGTTACAAATGGCAGGAGAATCAGTTAACAAATTTCAGTAACTACTTTAAAAACTCAAGTTCTTTAGAAAACTTACTGATTCTTAGGTCTCTGAACAATTCTCCCAGGTAAATAGAAAAACATTCACAGCTAATTGAAGTTTGAATGCCTCCTAAGGTTAAAAACAAGACTATATTATAAAACTCTTTGGAGTTCCTAGACCACTTTCACCTGTATTGGTTTGTTTGTTCTTCAGAACCACTCTGTGGGGTGTGTGTGTGAGAGAGAGAGATGGGGCCTCCTTTAGGGAAGTGTTATCCCACTTCTTCTGATGTCCCCAAATCATTTTTTTCCATAGCAGATAATGAGTCTTTCTGCATGAGGTATAACATAAGAAGAGATCACCTGGTCCAGCGGTTCCTAAAACTTGTTTCCCTACTGAAATGGCCTGAAAATTTTCAAAAAAGTATGGCATTTGTGCCTTTTCCCCTCGAGACTGTGATTTATTTGTCTGGATGTGGCATAGGCTTTGGGACTTAAGAAGATCCCTATGCCCTCCTAATATGCAGACAGAGGAGCCATCAACCTAGACTCTTTGGATCTCAGTTCCCTCACCTGTAATGTGGACGTGTGGGAGTAGTTGAAAGGGTTTGAAGGTGTGGGGTAATAATTACAGTATTTCCTGAAGTAGATTCTGTGGAATGCTGGTCTTCTCTGATCCTTATGAAAAGCCAAAACAGGTTCTCTGATAAAATCACTTTGGGAAACAATCTGTAAACTACACCAGTTGAATGAATAATAATTGTTGTAATGAATGAACCAATCAATCTATCGAGAGTACTGGTTCAAATTCTACATTCACTAGCTGTGAATCACTGGGTATCTCTTACTTCACCAGGACTCAGTTTCCTCATCTGTAAATAAAAGTGTTGACCAGATCGCCGGTGAGACGTCTTATACTTCGAACATCCCGTAACCCCATGACCAGAAAATTTCTGAGATCCCTTTTATTTTAGGATTCCATGAGTCAAAGGGAACCAATGATCTTATCTAACTCTCTCAAGACTACAGAATTGGGGGAGGGTGCTTAATTGGTCTAATTTTACAGTGAATCATCATTAGGCCCCGAAGCAATATTGCTGGTAGACTGTGATTCTTCTCTCTAGTGGTTAAGACTCATTTTATTCCTAAAAGCTTTTTAAAATATTATCTTCCTTACTGTTGCAAATAAAGACAGCTGAGCCTCAGACAGGCTGATTCATAGCTACTATTTCTCAGGCTCATAACTACAGACGACAATCGACACAGGCCTTCCTTTGCCTTTAGCTTTCTTTCTGCCAGCAGACTGTCTGGACCTTGCCCCGGCTGTCTCTGGGCATTAATGAATGCTGCATTCACCCCGCTGGAAATCCAAAGTGACTAATGAGTAGACTATTTGGGATGCCTGCAGTCGCATTCAATGTCCTCTTATGCTATCTATCCCCTTTCCCTCATTTAGCCTGGAAATGGGAACAAGGCATAAAATGCAGCGAAGCCAATAGAAACTTACAGACAGGGAGGAGAAAAAAAATACTAAAGCCTGGCTGGTTCTATAGACTATCTATGTATCGATGGCTTACCAGAAGAACAGTTTGCATGAATAGTTTCCTCTGAGATGACCCTCTAAGGAAGTCTTGCAAATCCTCCAAATACCTGTAAATTAAATAGTTATTTTGAGAATAAAAGATTGCCCTTGATGCTTCAGTTCAGGAACTGGCAAACTATGGCCCACAGACTGTTTTTGTCAATAAATCTTTATTGGAACATAGCCACAATCATTTGTTTCTGCACTGTCTATAGCTGGTTTTCCTCTAAACTGACAGTTGAGTGGCTGTAACAGAGACTGCATGGAATGCAGAGCCTAGAATATTTACCATCTGACTGATCCCTATCTGACAGGAACATGTTTTTTCATTCATTCATTCCTTTCTTCCTTCCATAATCTTGTAGATACTTCATAATTAAGGCAATGAGATAAATACTATAAAAATATAAAGAAGCATAAAATAATTTTCTGTCCTTTCAAAAAATACCTAGACATCAATGGTTATCTTTTTGCAATTATTTATGCACAAAATCCTTTTAGAATCCATACACTCACACATGCAGCCTTCAGGAGGAAAAGAAAAGCTTGCACTTGACCTGCTCATGTACTCTACCTTATTAAGTCAATCAGATAGGATATATGTAAACTATAAAATGATGCAATTTAAAGCCAAAGAGATGATTATTTGTAGTCCACCCTTTCTAGTCAAAGTAACAACTAAATAAATCAAAGTTTTAAATATTCAGGATTCTTGACTCTTATGCTATCATTATCATATAAAAATACATATGCATATGCACATGCAAACAATCCATAATACATAAATATTTGTGGTCTGTTTCTAATGTTTCAACATGCTAGCTTATTTTGCAATGTCTCCCTCTTAGGACAGCGGTTGCCAGAATACAGTTTCTCATTTGTAGTTCTGGCAAGGGCAAAACAAGTAAATACAAGAGAAGTTTTATCCGGGATTTCCTTACTCCAGAGGTAGGACAAGATTCTAATAGGAACTTAGTTCTAAAGAAGTATTAAAACATACCGTTGTTCAACTAACTCAATCTTGTGTACTTCTGTCCTGAAGCTATAAGATATGCTGGAGTCAAGGTTGGTTTCCATAAGATTGACCTTGATTTTGAAGCAAACTCTTTTCCCCCAAGACAACAGCAGATTAAAAAAAAAAAAAAAATTACGTAAAAATCAGAAGCCAGAATAAATTCAGAATTAAATATGGATTGTTGACAGTTATAGACTGCTTTGAGCAATATTGTTTCTACAAATCATTCCTAAGAAATATTTAAGTGTGTACATGGAGAATGTAATTCGACCGACAACGTAGTGGATGATTTCTTCGTCTCAGTACAACAACTTTAATGATGATGATGATGATGTTGAGTAATTATTATATTCCTGGGATACTACTTCTTGGCATCTAAAATTCTCCATATACATTTGTTGAAGACCAATCTTTCCTCTTTTGTAAGTTAGCCCATATTAGGATTTCATGAGCTAGAAGATCTGATTACTGCTGCTTCCAGAGAGATGCTGCAAAGTGCAAACTAAAGTGTTGGAATTTTAATGCCATATTTTAGTGGAGTGAGTGCATGGCAGAGGAAGATTAATTAGATTTAAGATAGAAGGAGAGTCCAATTTAATTTTGCCCCATTACTCGACATGCCTGGAAATTATACTCAGTGTGTGGGATTCTTCCCCTGAGGGGAATAGCACCAGCGCCTCCTCTCCACCCTGTCAAGCACAAGGAGATGTGCACAGCTCTCCTTCTGCTCATCCTGCTCTGTGCCCTCAGGGGTCTGTTTGTGCCAGAACTGCTCTGCAAGCCAGTGGGAGTTCTTTTCTGGCGCATGATTTGCAACATGAGAAATGGGCCTCTATGTTTAAGATACATTGGCATGAATCTCTGGGTCTGATCAACCATTATCAGAGAAGCCTAGGCTCCCATTCTGTGTCAGGAGGGAAAAGCAGAGAGAAGCATATGGTCGCATTTTCAGCCATTTGAAAGTAGATTCTTGCTTTGGCCAATTAACACTAGATTAACCAAATAAGGACTTCCTGGGCTAAATCAGGAAATGTTCTAGACAAAGCACTGTGTCAGGATTGCACCTTGCTCTTTTTCCCCTTCAAGAGTTTCATATTTACTAGCTCTTGAAAAGCCCTGTCTTTGCCTATTGAAATTCTTTTTTTTTTAAATATTTCATTTATTTATTTGACAGGCAGAGATCACAAGCAGGCAGAGAGGCGGGCAGAGACAAAGGGAAGCAGGCTCCCCGCTAAGCAGAGAGCCCCACACGGGGCTCGATACCAGGACTCTGGGATCATGACCTGAGCCGAAGGCAGAGGCCTCAACCCACTGAGCCACCCAGGCACCCAACCTATTGAAATTCTTTAAGACCCAACTCCAATTCAGTGGTCCTTCTCTAGTCCTTTGCAATCTCGATCCTCTAAATTTTTAAGGCATATAGTGTGTTCCATAGAAGTTGGCGTGGAACTCTATCACTTTCCACCTTCCAATTCCAGATTTTGAAAGCTATAAGCAAATCTCCGTGTTGAGGCAGTGATATATTGACTGCCGACCACCAACAGAGGGTGTGAGCAGTTGGAAGTGGACTCAGGAACCAAACACTTGTATTTGCTGGACAACTTTCTCCTGATACTTTGCTATTCTTAGCTTGTTTCCCATAGTAGAGCCACAAGCTTTTGAGAACCAGAAGCAGTCTACTTCAACATCTTGATTATGTTAATTCATAATTTCAGTTCTGGTCGTCTTTTTCTTCCATTGACCTAAGTCATCACGGCTAACTTTGATGCCAGATTTCATCCATGGTCGAGTTCCTGAGCTAGTCTGGAGAACCCAGGCAACATCATATGTCCCTGAATTTAGGATGTCACAAATTTTAAGACAGGCCATCAATTTAGTCATAATGAAAAAGAATGCTACATTAAGTGCATTCATAGATATAAAATGCACCGCAATTTCCAAAGTATTATGGGTTAAAAAAGCAATTGTTACTGTAGAATTGATAAATAAGATATACCAGTAGTATGAGTCCCAAATCCAGTGGAACTTGGAACGGAGTTGCATTGAGCACAGATGGACTTGTGTTCATGAGTCCCCAGAGTGGCAATAATTCTGCCTGCTGAAATAGGAAACTCCATTTTAAGCATTACAACAGATAATTCTTGGTTTTGCTCTTATTAATCCTGTTTCCATATAAAGTTGGGTCTCTCTGAACCCTGACCTGATTTACTGGGACATTGAGCCTCATCAAGCTTATCCTAGTTAGTCCCTTTTCCCTTACTGGTCTTGTAATTCCCTCTCATTCAATCAAAGGAACTTACAAAGCTCTCTAAGATCATTGAGTGCTATCTAAGGGTATCCAAGACCCCAATTCATCAGTGCTGAGGTCAGTCAACTGTCTAGAACCTTCAGGTTTTCAGAGTCGCCTAAACTAGTAGATCTCAAACTGGGACTGCATATTGAGAGTCATTGTTGAAAGGGCTTTTAAAAAATATGACTGGCTGAGCCCCAGTCCCCAGATTTTTTTTTTTTAAGATTTTATTTATTTGACAGAGAGAGAGATCACAAGTAGAGAGAGAGGAGGAGGAAGCAGGCTCCCGGCCTAGCAGAGAGCCTGATGTGGGACTCGATCCCAGGACCCTGAGATCATGCCAGTCCCCAGATTCTTGATTTTTTGTTCTAAAGTAGAGCCTATAACTAATACTGATTTTTTTCCTCTCTCTAACTACCCAGACAATTCTAGATACAACCTCAGTTCTTTTCTCTGGATAGTAATTGTGTATAAGACACAATGCATATAAAACTTGGGGCCTTGAAGTTGACCCCAACAAGATGATATAAGGACATAAAAAAACATGGCAATTGATAAATATGAAACAGGTAAAAGAATATTTCTCTCTTCTGCAAAATATTTCAGTTCTATATAACAATAAATACCATACATTTAATTTCAAAACTGTATATATAATTCTGACACTGTAGATTCAGAGACTCAAATCTCTTCTTCTTTCTTGTATGTCTTGTCTTTAGACAGAAAATTTTAGTGAATGTCAGAGCTTCATTTAAAAATTTTATTTAGCATCTGAGGGTTGCTGGAGGGCAGGGGTTGGGAGGAATAGGGTGGCTGGGAGATGGACATTGAAGAGGGTATGTCCTAGGTGAGTGCTGTGAATTGTGTAAGACTGATGAATCACAGACCTGTACCCCTGAAACAAATAATACATTATATGTTAATGAAAATAAATAAATAAAATTATAAATCTTAACAAAAAATTTAAGCAATGACTTTAAGCCACATGCCAGGAACTTTTCATGTAGCTGGATTTAATGTCACATTATAAACAATTCATTTCATGAATTTCCTTTTAAAAATCAGTTGATAAAGGAATATACATCAGGAACTTAAAAGCCGTTACGGAATGTTATAGTAATTATAATAATTTGAAGAAACACTTTAAGTGTGATCATTGTGAACTTAAGAGTTGATAGGCACTAACTGAGCAATGACAGATCAGTGACTATGACTAACTTTATTAAAAATTTTCTTATTAAGAGACTCATACCATTTTAATAATTAAAAAAATTAGCTATCAACATGTTGATCTTCTCTAAATCTCATCAGGAGCCAGATCTCAGGGCTAAAGAAGCCTCTCTGTGGTAAAATAGATTCATGGCCGGAACAATTCTTTTTATTAGTGTTTAAACTACCTTAAATAGGGCTCCTGGGTGGCTCAGTTGGTTAAGCATTTGCCTTCAGCTCAGGGCTAAGGACATGATCCCAGGGTCCTGGGATGGAGTTCCACATTGGGTTCACTGCTCAGCCGGGAGCCTGCTTCTCCATCTGCCTCTGCCTGCTGCTCCCCCTGCTTGTGCTCTCTCTCACTAGCTCTCTCTCTGTGTCAAATAAATAAGTAAATGAATGAATGAATGAATGAATGAACTCTCTTAAATAGCTTCCAAGAGTAATGCTACAGCAGGCTCAAGTTTATTCCTGAGTATTGGAAAAGAGGCTTCAATTCTCTACTACCTTTTTGATCTATACCTTTTCCTCCTGTCGGAAGACGGGATCTGTTGTCCTATCCTTTGAATCCAGGCTGGCCTTGTGATTTGCTGTAGCCAACGAGAAAAGTAAAAGTTACCTATGACCCAGAAATATTCTTTCGTTATTGTTGTTACTCATCTGCTTAGATCTCACTCTCTATTTATAGAAATGTGTCTCCATATCATCACAGAACATCTGTTTTTCTAAATGGTGGCATACTGTATATAGTGTTTTATATGCCCTCCCCCTCCTTTGTTTTAAAATATATATATATATATAACAAAGTATTGTAAAACACTTTTCATTTCAATACATTTACCTCAGCACAATCATTTCCAAAAACTTTGCTGCATTTCATACTATGGTACCATAATTTATTGAACTAATGCCTCTGTTGGGGGACATTTGTAGTGTATGCTCAAATAAAATACAAAGGGGAAAACTGTGGAAAAAATGTCATTTTTGGCTCATTTGACTCTCTCCTTAGATGTTCAACAGTAGTTTCATGTTAGATTTGGTTCAACTTTCTTTCTTTCTTTCCTTATTATTATTTTTTTTTGGATAAATAACTCTGGACTATGTGCCACAAGGTTGTGCATTTAGGCACAGTTTCTTAGGGAAATTTTCAAGAATTGAGACTACAAGATAAAAGCATATGAAAAATTTTAAGACTTTTAACAATTGCTTCTAAAATTTAAACTACTCTCGGTTTCCATTAAGAGTATATACAAGTTGTGAAATGAGTAAGGTTTTGTATTTGTTCTTGAGAGATTTTAATTTCTCCATTATATCTTTTCTTGAGATATTTTTGAATTTTTATTTAAAATTTCCATTTCAGGGGCACCTGGGTGGCACAGTTGGATAAGCATTTGACTCTTGATTTTGGCTCAGGTCATGATCTCAGGGTTGTGAGATCGAGTCCCCAGTTGGGCTCCATGTTGGGCATGGAGACTGCTTAAGATTCTCTCTCTGTCCCTCCAGCCTCTGAACGCCCACTCCCCACCCCCACCACTGCTCTTGCATGTACGTGTGCTCATTCTCTCTCTCTCTAAAAAAAGTTGAAATAAAAATTTCCATTTCATTGACAAGAGTGTTCATAATTTCCTTTTTAAAAAGTGTTCATGATTTCTTAATAGTGTGTTTATATCATGTGTGCAGAGCCTTGTTACTCTTTCACGATGTCGGTGACGGCAACTTCTTTCCTTTGTTCTCTTCTAATTTGCCAGATGTTCTTACATTTTGTCTTTTAAAGGAACAAAATTTTAGCAGTGTTGATTTCCTCCTTCCTGTTTTCATTTTTACTGCTTTCTACTACTTTGTAAAAGTTTATTTACTCCTTGTAATGAATGCCTTGTTCGTTAATTTTCAGCCTCTATTCTTTATTGACTTTTTTTCTGCCTGTAGTTCTGTCAATTTTTGAGAGAGAGATGATAAAATCCTGAGTATGTTATTTTGGGGTGACTTGTTCTTCGAGTTCCTGCAAGAGAGGTATGGTCAAGTCTACATGACTGTCATTTTTACTGAATCTTCTTTGCATTCTCTTATTGTCTATGTCTTCTTATAATACCAGCAGTTTCTGATTTATGTATTTTGAATCTTTATCATCAAGTACATGGATATGCAAAATATTTACATCTTCCTATAAGCTGAGCTTGTTATGAAGTGTAATCTAATTATAATTTTTGCCTTAAATCTATTATTTAATATTGAAATAGCTACATCAGCTATCTTTTGCTTCTTACTTACATAATATATAGTTTTTCATCCTTTTACTTTCATTTCTTCTACTGTTGGGTCTAGGACCACATAGGATGCACACTGTACAACTTTAGGTGTGATCTCTGGTGCAGATGCTTCTCCTCTGGGAATTATGCTATGCACCAGGTTTCATTGGGATTCCCTTTAACCCAAGTTAATGTTCTTTTGATTGTTTAATTAGCTGTTTACACTTAAATAATTACTGACATACTTGTGTTTAGAATATCCCATCTTAATTTTCTTTTTTTCCCTACTTGTTTTGTTTCATTTCTTTCCCTGCTTGTAATCTTTTGGCTTATTTTTTATTTTATTTTTCCTTAAACTAATTTGGAAATGATACCCTAGAAATTAAAATATGAATAGTCATAAAAGTGTAAAATTAGTCAATACTTCTGTTATGGCCTAAAAAATACAAGGCCTTTAAGATATTTTATCTTCCTTTTACCTCATTCCAAGTTAATCTGTCAATGCTATTTTGTATTTTAATTCTATTTAATATTTAATACCTTATTACTGTCTTATTATTGTTGCTTATATATTTTGTTAGATTTATCCACATATTTAGTATGTTCTCTGACCCTCATTGCCTCAGGTACTTTAGATGTCTCTGGGTTCAGCTAAGCTTTTGCTCAAGAACATTCATTAGTAGTTCCTTTACTGTGGGTTTGCTAGTGGCAAATGGTCTGAGTTTTTGCTTGTCTGAGTTATCTTAATTTCTTCCTCATATGGAAGGTATTTTTACCCTATATAGATTTTTAGGTTAACAGTTACCTTCTTGCACATTAAAGACATCATTCCATTGCTATTGGCTTTTACTGTCACTGTGAATTCAACTCTCAGTCCTTTCTTTAAAGGTAATATTTTCTGTTGTCTATTTTTAAGATTTTTATTTCCATCTTGGTATGATGAAATGTAAATGTCTTTTTATTTACCTTGCTGTAGAATTGCTAGGCTTCTCTGATCTCTAAATTTCAACTATCACCAGCTTGGGAAAATTCCTAGTTTTATCATCTATTCAAATATTATTGCTTTCTCATATTCCCATTCATTTTCAACTTGAAGAACTCCAGTGGTAGACCTTCTCAGTGTCTGTCTTGCCTCTTGACTTCCCTTCTGTATTTCATCTGCTGTCTCTTCATGCTCCATCCTGGAGAATTTCTTCCAAAGTTTCTTCTGGTTCTAATTCTCTCCTAGATTACATCTAATCTGTTTTTAAATCCATACTTTTAACTAATTGTCTATTATATTTTTAAATTCTAGAAATGTTAATTTTAAAATTATGCTACATCACTTCTTAAAATTTTCTATCCCTTGCAGATATTTTCAAACTTTTACTTCTTTAACCAAGGAAATGTAATTTTTTTGTAATCTGTTTCTTGTAATTCCAGTAACATTTGTGTCATTTTTTTTCTTTTCCTATTTTTTTCTTTTTTAATTTCTGCTACTTCTTGCTTCTGATTCCTGGTTTCCTTGGATGCTCAGAAATCTTTGACTTTGTGGTTCTCATTTTATTTGAAAAATATTTTTGTAGAAGCATCTTAAGGCCTATGATGATGACATCTTTCTCCAGTAAGGATTTGTATTACTTCTCCCATCTGCCTTATTGATATTACCAAAGCTAGTACTACTTAACTTAGCGTAACTTCATATGGTGTATTTTTTTTTCATAAGGGGGTACCCGGGAATTGCAAGAACCACCTTATTTTTGCTTTACTGTTTTATGCTACTGCGTTCCTCAGATTCCTAACTGAAGCTGATGACTCCACAACCTTTGATTTCTTTCCCCTCCTTTCCTTTGAGCCTGTAGTTCTCGAAATGGAAGTTCACCATTTGTCAGTTTTGGCAATTGCCTTCAGCATAAAATCAAACTTTGCTTTTCTTTTGAGTTACATCTTTCCTACAACTTTGGCCTGATAAATGTTTCCTTTATTTTATCAGTTCTTTCACACTTTATAAAAAATTATCTTTAAAGATTTTATCCATAATTTTATAGTATTTATTAAAAAGACTGATCTGAGTATAACCTTAACCTCATGTTAGAAACGGAAGTGCTACAGTTATGTTCTTCATAAGTTACCATTATTAATCTTTTGTCCTCTTGCCATAAATATTTCTCCAGGTAGTTTTTTGCCCATCTTTCCCTTTCTAGTTCTTTAGCAATGGAATAGATCAGTGCTTCATGAGTGAATGAACTGTGAATCACATGAAATAATCACCCACTGACTGATTAAGCTTTCAGAAAGATTATAAAAAAGATTCCAATAATAACAGATTGAACTAAATGACTGCTATCTAAAGTGCTAAATCAAAGAATGTGGAGATTCTCTTTTCTCCCTTAAAACGTGTTTTCAGTAAATTGTGTTTTCTTGTTAACCATTCTGAAAAAGGATCCACCATTATCTATTGAATCAATATCTGTTTCATTGTATTTATTATTTTTTGAATATTTGTCTTATTTGAATTTTTTACACATTTAAGTCTTCCTCCTTAGTTATTTTTATAAATAAGGAATGGCTTTGCATATGCCTTTTTAAAGATCTCCAAACTTCTGCCCAGTTTTTCTTGCATGTTATTACATCTCTAGAAATCTCTCAATTTTATTTCAGTTGAAAAAACTTAAATAATTAAGACATTGATTTTCGGGGCGCCTGGGTGGCTCAGTGGGTTAAGCCGCTGCCTTCGGCTCAGGTCATGATCTCAGGGTCCTGGGATCGAGTCCCGCATCGGGCTCTCTGCTCAGCAGGGAGCCTGCTTCCCTCTCTCTCTCTCTCTCTCTCTCTGCCTGCCTCTCTGTCTACTTGTGATCTCTCTCTGTCAAATAAACAAATAAAATCTTAAAAAAAAAAAGACATTGATTTTCTATATGGCACCCTACATGCATTATTTTATATAATCTTCATAACAATTTTATGAGCTCTAAGTTGTTATTATTTCCATTTGATAGATGGTAAAATTAAGGAATAAGGAGATAAAGTACCCAGACCAAAATTAGGAAGTGGTGGGACCTGGGTTTGGTCTCATGATGTGCAACTCCAGGACTCCCATTTCCAACCACTGAATGATATGAAATTACAAAAAGTGATAAGCAGCTTACAGAAATTTTCAGGATAATCAAAAAAGGAAAAATGGAAAGGCAGTGAGCAGTCAAGAGTTCAAGGAACCAGCCCTCTTCGGCAGCCGGATGAGCACAGAATCATTTATTCCTTACAGTCAGTACTCTCTTCTCTGTGTGTTTGTGTGTGTGGTCTGTATCTGTGTGTACATGTTAATGGTTATGTTTTGTTTCTTATAACAATTTTTCTTTGCAAAGTGATGTTTCCTCATTCCCTTGTCCTCACCATGTGAAAATAACCATGCAGGAAGACCAAGGGCCCCTCCCTTGCTGCTGCAGTCACGCTTCCTCTCCCTCCCTGGTTTTTCGGTGCAGTTCCAGCCCTTCAGCATGCTCTAACCTTGACAGCAATGACGTCAAGAATTGAGGGAGTGTGCTGAGCCAGGCCCAAGCAGGCGGGTTTTGGCTACCCTCACTTCCTCTAGAAGCCGGCCTCTTTCTGGCTTAGGCATTCTTCCCCTTCCTGGCCTCACTCCTCCTTGCCAGCCAGCCCTCTCCTCTGCTCACACATCATGTGAGCCTTTGCTAATCTTGTGCTGTTCTTGTCATGTACATGGTCATCATCCATGTTAAGAGCTCTGCCCGTCCAGGATTGTTGACAGATGGCGGCTGCCCCGCTCTACAACCACCACAGTACCATTTTGTGGCACATGCACAAGGCGAGGCTTGCCGTGATTTTTCTTGACCACAGGCACATTACAGTGAGACCCTGGTTGGGCAGAGAATGAATGGAAGATCACTGTGGGTGCTCTCCTGTTGCAGATTACCACTAGCAGTGTCCTGATCATCCAGGGACACTCTAGAGCCCAAACCGGGGACAGTGTAGCAACCTGGATGTCCAAATCCTATACCATGGAGTGGGACTTGGTAGATATCCCAAAGATCAAAGCCCTTTAGATTTAGGATCATTCATGAAAAAAAGCAGACTGGCAACTTTTGGATTTCGGCAGAGGGTAGGAGGACTTGGCAGGGGAGAGCAAAGGCATTGTTCAGGGTCCTATAGCATGCACTCTTTTCTACCACCTTGCATTACTCTTTCATCTTAAGAAATTCAATAAGATTATAAGTGACTATGTGAGGGGCGCCTTGGTGGCTCAGCAGGTTAAGCCTCTGCTTTCAGCTCAGGTCATGATCCCAGGGTCCTGGGATCAAGCCCCGCATCGGGTTCTCTGCTCAGCAGGGAGCCTGCCTCCCGCCTCCCCCGCCTGCCTCTCTTCCTGCTTGTGATTTCTGTCAAATAATTAAATAAAATCTTAAAACAAACAAACAACAACAACAACAACAAAAAAAAACAAGTGACTATTTGAAGGGTATTATTGTTATCATTATTTCTTCTTTTCTTTTCCCTGCAAAGGGTAGTGCAGCACCAGCTGTACAATCTCATAAAACTAAGGGATGTTAGACCTGCTGGTTTCCTTAGAGTGCATCAAATTCAACCCCACACTTGACAAATGAGAAAAAAATCCTGCCCAGAGAAAACAAATGACTTTGCCAAAGTCCCATGATTTCCTTATGGCAGAGCAGATGTGAGAATCTAGTTCTTGACTCCAAGCCCAACAGGTGTTTATTATAGGTCTGGTATCAGAAGGATTGAGCATGTGAAGGGCTTCAGGCCCTGAAATGCTGTCTCCTTCCCACAGTGACTGGGAATGAATAGTACTTTATTGGGTAAGCCATGGTGACTTTTCCTAAGTCTCCTTATCAGTCCTCGAAGTGGGTAACTGGGGAAGTGATGTCTTTGTGTCCCTTATCCCGCTCTAACATGATCCAGAGAAATTAAATTCACCCAGAATTTGTTCAAGTGTCTGCTTCTCAGAGAAGCCTTGTCTAATGAGTCTTCTAAAATAGTATCGTTCTTCCCCCAGCCAGTCCTCTTCCCCTCAGCACTCAGTAATATGCTTATACTGCTTAATTTTTCTCCAAAGCACTAAGTATCACCTGATATGTCATAGATTTATTTGTTTGTTTATTTTCCTTTTATTAAATGATAGAAAGAACCCGAAATAGGGAAGGTACTTGTGAAGAACTGAGAAAATTTTCCTACTAATGCTAGGGTTCCCTGCTGCTGATTAAAAATATTGTAGGGGGCACATGGTGGCTCCTTTGTTTGAGTGTCTGACTCTTCAAGGTCAGATGATGACCTTGGGGTCATGGAATTGAGCCCTGTGTGGGGGCAGAGAGTCTTCTTGTGATTTTTCTCCCTCTCCCCTGCCCACTGCTCATATGCATGCTCACTCACACTTTCTCTCTCTCCCTAAAAATAAATCCTTTTAAAAAATACTGTAGAGGGGCACCTGGGTGGCTCAGTGGATTAAAGCCTCTGCCTTCGGCTCAGGTCATGATCTTAGGGTCCTGGGATCAAGCCCCACATCGGGCTCTCCACTCAGCGGGGAGCCTGCTTCCCTTCCTCTCTCTCTCTGCCTGCCTCTCTGCCTACTTGTGATCTCTGTCAAATAAATAAAATCTTTAAAAAAAAATACTGTAGTAAAACAAACAGTTCTGATAAGATAAGGTAGGTGTGAGGCAAGAGAGAATAAAGGTAAAGCAAAAGGGAGGAATAAAAAATCCGGTAAGGTAAAAGAAGACATCAGATTGGCTCCCTAGCAAAGATCTGAATGGGTGACCAAGGAACAGAGACATGGAAATAAAACATTAAATAGAGGGCAGCTGAATCAGCTATTTATTGCTGCAGTCATGTTGTATAACAAACCACCCCAAACTCTGGCTCAAAACAGATTTACTGAGGCTGGGCTCAGGTGGGTTCATCCACATTTCCAGAGGTCAGTTAGCTGTTGGCTGATTTAAGGTGCTCTCAGTCAGGACAATTGTGTTAACATGGCTCTGTCCCTCCTGTCTAAACTTCCAGCAAGTTAGTCAAGGGATGTTGTCATGGCTGTGATAGAAGAGTGCTGAGGGAGCAAAAGGAAACACACGAGGCACTTAGGGTTTAGACAGAACTGGCACAGCATAACCTCCACAGCTGGACCAGGAAAGTAACAGGGACAGAATATCAAGGGATAGGATATTGACCCCACCTCTTGACAGGAGGGGCTTCAAGCAGTATTAGAGGAAGAGGTAAAGAATTGGGTCTCGATTACAGTTTACCACAGCAACCTTGGAGGTCTTGTGGCTCAGACCCTGAAAGTCTCTGGTTCTCTACAGTGCCAGTCCTTGAAGGTGGGAATGCTCCGTGGGGGTCCTAGATTTTTGAAAACCCTGTTTCTACAACTAAATATCCATGCAGAAACAGAGTTTTTAAAAATCCAAGTCTCCTGGGGAGCATTTTATACACACACACACACACACACACACACACACACACACTTCACTTCCTTTAACACTGCCTTGTTAGACCCCTCATTCAAGGGTACTTTCCAAAGATGTTGAGTAGGCTTCAAGCCCAGTATGAAGTGGTTTCATAAGGAAAATGTAACTTGGATCTATTCTGGCAGTACCGTTGAATGACATGAGGGACCAGTGTACCTATCGGTGAAGGGCACTCTATCATTTCAGTCTCTAGAATTCTTTTGGGGTCTAGAAGCATTTGCTTTTCTCTTTAGATTCCCACTCCTGAACTTCCAACAACCTAAAACAAGCTTATTTATTCATCAAAGAGATTGTGACTACAGAATCTCAAATGTCCTCTCAAAACTTTGGTGGTGAGCAGACCCAATCATTGTTTTCCCACCCCAGTGAAGCAGCTGGGACCAGGGTACATGCTGAATGTCTTTCTGGTCTCCTTACAATCAGGCCAGACCCAAACAGAGCCCACCATCCAGCCACCATCCAGCCACCAGCAACCCTTAGTTGTTTTCAGCTTGGTGTAGAGCTCATCATTACTTGGAAAGGAAAAAAACTTCACGTGGACACCTGTGTCTTCTCTCTGCAAGCATATTATTGTAGGTGCAAAAGAAATTATAAAAAATGAAAACCAAAGGCTTGCTCATCCCCTATGACTCTAGAGGGGAATTCCAGTCACACAGAGAACACCCTGTCCCTTCCTCCCACCTTTTCCACCTAACAGAAGAGGAGGAACTAGCCTTGGGGAGGGAATTGCTTTCCTGTTCCACTGTCTGTAAGCACATTTTCCAGATCATTCCTGACTTTTCAACTTCAGAAAGCCTCCACTCCAAATGAGGCCCAGTGTTGGACCAGCTTCATGATGTACTTCCTACTTCTCATAGGTAAAACCTTTATCAGCCTCAAGGGAAATGGCAAATGCACAGGCCAACGGAGAGAACATGCACAATGTTGGCTGATAAACAGAGTTTTGCTCATGGTAGCTTGGGGGGCGAGCAGTTATTTTCCATGGGCTCTTATCAACAGGAAATCTAACTGGAGTTAATGCAGTGGGAGATTTTGGCTAGCCTCTTGAAACAGACTTTTGAGAGCCCTTTAAGATAACTGTCGCTCACCTTCCAGACTCATTAATCACTGACAAACTCAAGCTATCCAGTTAGGAGGAAATGAAGAGGGGGCCGTTGAATACATGTCAAACAAATCACGCTCTCAAGCTGGCACCAAACTCAAGAAACTCCAGTGAGAGACAAAATGTAAGCAAATGTGCCAGATTAAAACCTAGCACTGTGACTGTGGCAGGGAGAGGAAAATAAGGGACTGAAGAGTAAAGAAACACCATGGCTCTGAGATCAAAAACTTGAAACCTTAACTCTCATTTCTCTACCCTGTTCTCCCATCTCCAATGAGAATATATTACCCTGTCTGGGGGAAATAGAGTGGGAAGGTGGGGGAGACACACAAAGTGATAAAGCTATAGAATCCTGTGTTCCTGACTTCCTTAGAGACCAAGGTAGTTCTTGAAAGACTTAATTTTTCCCCATTAACTTTTATGAAGCCTGACTTGGCTGTAATGTTTCTTAAATGCCAGCCAGGTTCCAGCCAGGATTTTCCAAGTGCATCTAATTGCCCACTTTATCACAGGCACTATCAGGTAAATGGTGTTCCACCTCCGCTGGGCCTGCCTAAGGTTGACACCCAGGACTTGTCAGGCAATGGATCACAGAGCCAGCATGGGGGCCCCTTGCACTGCATTCCTGCAGGAGGTGACAGTAAATTATGACATCTGCCAGGAAGATCGGAACACGGCTGGGCTACCGGATGCACCTAAACTACACAACCAGGAAGGCTTTTAAGATGTAATTGGAAA
The DNA here is from genome assembly GCF_002288905.1 of Enhydra lutris kenyoni. NCBI lineage: Eukaryota > Metazoa > Chordata > Mammalia > Carnivora > Mustelidae > Enhydra > Enhydra lutris. The sequence continues at coordinate 36,512,364 of NW_019154090.1, read as the reverse complement.
TGCGTCTGAGAGCTCTTAAAGGGACAAAGAGCCCCTTTCCCTAGCAACAGTGGAGCAGAGATGAACCCCGGACATTTGCTTTTCTCTTTGATGACATTTAATGATCCATTTTTATGTTTGCATGCATAATGCTACGTGGCAATTATAAAGTGCCCAGAGTTTAAATTGTGCTTCTATCTGGCTTCTCAAGACCCTAAAAACTGCTCAAGTGGTCCTCATCATGCCCATAGCTTAGGATAAAAAAACAGATGGAGCTACGTTGGGTGATGTGGCTTGGGTCAAAAGAAAGTGATAGAAAGTGCCACAGCAGAGGCCTCAAATCTAGGTCTTCAAACCCCTCAAAACATACATTTTACCAAGTTTACCAAGACCTTTTCTACCTTCTTCCTTTCCAAAAGTTGTTTTGTTAATTGTAGCTTTGGAAGTATGGGGTTATATTTTTGTATGTGCATGCCTTTTTAGTCTAAACTTTTACAGGACTGATACTAAAACTTGACATCAAAAAAGACATAACAAAATCCAGTGAAACACCAAAACCAAAATGGAAAAATAATCCTCTCTTACTAATCAAAGGAGGTTTTTTCTAAAGGAGCTCATGGGAAAAAAAAAAAAAAAAGAAGAAGAAAAGAGGATAAGTGACTGGCAGCATAAGATTATCAATGCAAACAATCGTTTATTAAAACTTTCAGTGGAATAAGTTGGAATTTCAGACAACCTCTACACAAGATGGGAAGGGTGAAGATGTGACTTAAGATGTTTTGGGACTTGGGAAGTTCTTTGAGTTTGATAGAATGAAAGTCTTAGCAAGCAGTCAGCAAGGCCAAGAATCGAAGCCTGACATCACAAGACACAGTGCAGAAGATGTTTTTTATTTCAGTGAATGTTCACAAGACAAATGCCCAGCTCTTAAGTTTATAAAGAAAAGAGAAGGTGGTTTCATAGGTTGTAGATCCTGTAAATGCTGATCTAAAATGGTGATGATACGAATTATCCATCAGCATCCCCACTTGTAATTGACAGACTTTTGGCTTGTGAAGGCTACACAGAAATTATATGGTGCTAAGAGATCAGGTTTTGGTTTGCTTCCCAACATGGCAACTTATTTTGTGATGACCTTGAGCAAGTCTTATAACTTCTCTGTGCTTAATTTTCTTATTTTAAATTGTGAGTGAGAATATCTAGTTCATGGGCTACAATAAGGATTAAATGAAAAATTGGATATAAGAGCACTTTGTAAACTATAAAATGCTATTATTTTCATCTGAAAACCACCTAGTATCATTGAAAGCTATGCCATGACCTTCATTATTGAAAAAGAAAAGGACAATACTGATTTTATTCCACGTTAGGTCAACATTTATTGGGTACTTGGTATATGCAAGGTGCTCTGCTAACAACACTGGTGCCCTCTAAATCGAATAAGCTATGGTCATGACCACTGGAATGTTACATTGGTCCAGATCATAGCTACCATATATGTATGCATGTGTCTCTCTTCCTTTTGTCCAATGTTTACTGATTAGTCACCACCTTAGGAAATGTACAGAATGGTGGGCATGTGTGTGTGTGTGCACATATGCACAGATAGGAAGGTTTTACATTATGATGTGTATTATAACAAAATAATTTTATGAGTCTATTTTAGGATAAAATTTTCTAGAAGAGAGTTTCCAGAAAGTTTAATACATGCACTTAGTTCTACACCTGGAAATATTTATACATAAATGTCATTTTTTAAAAATAGTAGTTCAACATATAATGGCTTGGATAATGTCTTTCCTCGCTGTAGTTTTTGACAATATCAGAGATAAACGAATAGATGGATAAGTTTTAAGTGACCAGGAAACAGAAAAGCTGATATGTCTTTGTAAGCAAGCATGACTGGTAGAATGTGGCTGGTTCACCACGATTAGAAGCAGTAAAATTCTAGGGGAAAAAAAAAAAAAGAATGGATGGATGTGGCATCTTCTAGCTTCCTCGCATCACAACCAGTATTTCAAAAACATTAATAAAATACCACCTATGCTCAAATGCTTGCTGGATTTATTGAACTGAAAAGGTTTCTGTTTTGTTTTTTAAGATTTAGCGGTTTCTTCGACATTCACTCTCAAATTTCACTCCTGAGGTAAACAACTGAAACATCCTCTTTTCTTTCTTCTATTAGTTAAATCTTTCCAGAAAGAGATATTATCATTGTTTCGGAGATATACAGAAACTACATAATAAATACTGACAACTTGTGCAGATCAAGTAGAAGATAAGTATAAATACATTTAATGAGCAATATGTTTTATACTTTATTACAAACATTCATTTGTTTGAAGTTCTTCTGAACAATTACTCATCTAGGTTCATTCTTAAGATATATCATGGGCACTATTTTCATGCTAATCATGGGCTTCCCTAAAAGATCCTGTGAATCCTGTCATTTAGGAGCCTGGAATTTCATTGCCAACATTCCACTCCAGTCCACAACTGCTGATGTCCTTCATTACAGTTGTTAACACATCACGAAAAACACAATAACATGACCAGAATGGACTCTTCAGTTTTTCAAGTGGTTTGAAAAACATTGTCCTTTGATTCTTTTATGAGGGTTCCATAATTTCTTGGGGTTTTCCAGCTGCTTTTTGATCACTGGCCCTGCCAGCCTCTCTTCCCAGACAAAAACTGGGACACTTGATGGTGGTTGTGGTGAATTAATAAGGAGAAAAAATAAACAGAAGGCCCTTTTCCCATGTGTTTTTTTTAACTTTGCAAATCTGTTCACTGTACAGTTAATTTGGAGCTTGCAATGCAGGAACTCTGTCTGGCTCTTCTAATTCATCATTCCCTTCTGATGTTATTTCATCCTTAGAGAGTCCACAAGTGGAACTCACAGCAGGCAAGTGAATAGATGGTCCTCCTTCCAGGTTCCCACATTCTTCCAGGACATCTGGGTAGCTGGATGCAAAGGCAAAGCAAAACTTTCTAGGATTTCCACCATCCAATCCCATAGGTTTAATATCTAAATTAATGGTAGGCAAACATTTTCTGTAAATAAGCAGATAGTGTATGTTTTTGGTTTTGCAGGCCATATGGTCTCTGTCACAATTACTTAACTCTGCGGTCATAGCATGAAAGCAGCCATAGATAATACAAAAATGAATGAATGTGGCTATGTTCCAATAAAGCTTTATTTATGGACACTACAAATTGAGTTTCCTATAATTTTCATGTGTCATGAAATAGTCTTCTTGTGTTGATTTTTTCCCAACAATTTAAATATGAAAAAACAGCTAAGCGAAGTAAGTCAGAGAAAGACAATTATCACATGATCTCACTCTTACGTGAATTTTGAGAAACAAAGTAGAGGATCATAGCAGAAGAGAGGAAAAAAAATAAAACAAGATGAAATGAGAGGGAGATAAGCCATTAGAGACTCTTAATCACAGGAAACAAACTGAGGGTTGCTGGAGGGGAGGTGGGTGGGGAGATGGGGTAACTGGGTGATGGATATTAAGGAGGGTACCTGATGTGATGAGCACTGGGTGTTATATAAGACTGATGAATCACTGAACTCTATCTCTGAAACTAATACTACATTATATGTTACTTAATTGAATTTAAATAATATATATGTATTTAAAAATAAAGAAATATGAAAAAGCTTTCATAGTTTGTGGGGCCTTGCAAAACAGATAGTGGCTAGATCTGGCCCACATGCAGTGGTGGGCTAACCCCTTATCTAAATGATCAGTTCTTCAGGTTTATTTCTTGAGCCAGGGCTTAAACTTTTTGGACCCCACAATTGATATCTCTGTGTATCTGTTCTTCAAATACCTTCAGTGTCCAGAATGGAAGTTGTGATTCTTTTTTCCCTATGCCTTTTTTTTTTTTTTCCCAGTTTTTTTCCATCTAAAAAAAAAAAAAAAAAAAAAACTTTAACATCTACAACTAGAAAACTGCTAACCACTCTTCAGTGCTCTTGTACCATACTCCGCATCCAACCCATCACCAAATTCTGTGGACTGTAGTTCCACAACATACCTCAGATGTGCTTAACTCTCTCCGTCTGGCCTAAGTTATTCTCACCGATTAACTGTATTCCTTTAATAATTTCCCAACTGAAATCTCCCCTTTTCTGTCTTTCCTATTAGTCATTACAGAATAAGTTATTTTCATTGCTTCTGAGGTATACAGAAACTGTGTGATCAACATTGACAATATGCATAGGTAAACCAGAAATTTCCATACCTACCCTCTCTCAGTTCATTTTGCTATACAACATCTGAGATGAACTTCCTAAATCATAAGTCATAAAATCTCTCTGATGGCTTTCTTTTGCCCTGAAAAATACCAAGCTCCTAATTCTTCAAGATTCTACCTGAGACAAACTCCACTTTCTCCTCCATCTCTTCACTGCCTCTGATCACTCTCATCCTTGCTCATTACACTTCAGCCCAGTGGCCTTCTTTCTGATCTTGCTGTTCCTTCCTTGGCCCCACACTTTTCCCTCACTCTCCCCTCTAAGGTGGTCTTTCACCAGTTCTTTGCTTGGCTGACTCCTTCTCATCCTTTAAGTTTCAACTTAATTATTACTTCACCAAATAGCCACTTGATCCAAAGTAGGCAACTCTGTCTTCTTAGCTTTGATGACGTCCTTCATAGGCTGCACCCTAATATTTAACAGTTTTGAGTGCCCCTTTTCTAACCCATCCATTGTCTGTCTTCCATATAGGATGTAAGTGATGTGAGGGTAGATCTTGACTGTGGGATTCACTGGATCCAAAGGCCCAGTCTAGTACATAGAAGCTACTGAATAAATGACCTAATAAATGAATCTATTAATTTAAACATGTAGACCAATCCTGTAGTGTAACTGTTAAGTGTATGCCAATTTTTAATTGATCTATAAACCACACTCAGAGAAACGCATTATGGCATGTTTTAATTTTTAAAGCTTTAATGCATTTTTCAATTTATCTACAAAAAAAGAGTACTTTTGTTAATTGAAGTAACAGAAATGCAGATGTTAAAAGGAGATCCCATCCTACTAAAATCTTTGTCTGTAGTTATCTATATCAGGTCCTTGAAATCTGCATAGTTACACTGGACAGTGGAAAAGACTCAGTGTCTCAGGTAAGAGGAGAAGAGGTAGTATACCTCCAGGAGGCTGTCACTGAGAAAAACCATTAACGATCAATTTATCCCTCAAGTGGAACTCTGCGGAAGGATGTGCGGGCTTTGGTTGTGGAACTGTGTCTTCTCTGTTGAATTGTACATCTCTCAAACCTGTTCTTTCTGCCTTTTCAAAATCATTTAATTTGAAAGATGATTAAGAAGTGATTTAAAAAAAATGTGCATGGATGGGGGCCATGGCACAGGTTGCAATACTGTGTCTTCGTGGCCTGTGTAATGTCAATCCTCAACCCGCAGTGTCGTCCTCAGAGCCCCAGCATAATATCTCATTATACTATTATATTGACAACTTGGAATACATTTGTAAGGACCCGGCATAATATATGACACCAACAAGGTAGATATAAAAATAAAGTCTTAGCTTACGTGTTGTAAGTATTAATTTTTAAAGGAGCAAGTTCCACAAAATGGCAAAGTATGTTTGTAGTAAAAAGAAAAAGAAATCTGGCTTGAGAAGGATTTTGGCTATTAGAAGTGCCCGAGATGAATTTTTTTTTTACTATGTTTAGCATTTTGCTAAATGTGTAAGACAGTATTTACTACACATTATGCTGCAATAACTAACAGCTTCTGAAATCCAGCAACAAAGGTTTGTAAAGGTTTATTTCCTGTTTATTTTGTATTTAGGCTGTGGGAGCTGCCCCTTAACTATGACTCTGCTCCACATATATTCATCCCAAAACATAAGGAGAAGCAGCAGCCTTTCTTTGGTACATATCTTTCTCATTGCAGAAGAAAAATGGAGACGGTTGAGTCATATATGACTCACAGTTTTAGACAGGGCATGTGTTACTTTGTTCACATTCCACTGATGAAAGCAGGTCACATAGGCAGAGTGGTACCATTGAGCCAAGAAAGTCAGTCCTCAAAGGGAAGTCCCTGCCATTCACATGGCATCACATAAGAGATTTATAAATCTTTTACAAGAGGGGGCTTAGTAATTGGGTATAATAAGACAATAGACTGCATTAGCCTGAATAATTCCTTAAAACTAAAAGGTAATTAGCATGTCTTCTAAATTTATGTGAACAGATTTTCTCCACCTGAAATACCAATAAAAACATTGCTTTGTGGAACCAATAGGATGAGATACTTAGCATGATAGAAAATGCAGGTTTTTTTAGTAGCAAATTAAATAGCACAATCTTAGAAGACAGTTTCCTGTGACTGATAGGCTTTAGAAGGGCTGGTCAAATAGGTGGATTTAGTGTTAGATGGATAGGTCTGGGCAACACTGATCATCATTCTCTCAGGACAAGCTCTCAGAGCTGCAGTAAGCATGATTGCATTGAACCTTAGGCTGAGGATTTACAGTCTTCCTTAATCAAACCACAACATATTGATTAAATATTTGCCCAGAGTTTATTAGATTTGGGCTACCCAGGGTTGTCTGTATTAATAGCCAGTCAACTGAATTTTCTATTTATATACTCAGTCATCAGTAAACCCTGGAAAACCCTCTTTCCTCCTAGTAGTACTTGTTTTGCCACCCTAAAAATTAAATAACATATTTCAGCTCTCCAACTGGTACCTGCCTCATTGGTCAATTTTTGAGTCCAACTTTATCCCACTTAGAAAGAAATGAAACAGCTACCTTCATTCTCATTTTTAAGTTGAGAAACTGATATTCAGGGAGTGAGTCCTGTCCTCTGACCATGAGCTGGTAAGGGGAAGACAAGGAAGGTACCCCTAGATTCTTCATGAAGACCAATACAACAGTATGGCTTGGCATTTTGGTTTCCATGGAGTTCCATAGTGGTAGAAACCTAAACAATTTTATTATGAAAAATTATCAGATTTTTGCACAGAGAAGAATTAATCAAAATAGTTTCTTCCCTCCCTACAGTCAAACTTAATAGACTCTTTTATAATTGTTATTGGTGTCATTTGTTTTTTAAAAAATAGCAATTCACATATGATACTAGATAAAACAGTTTTCTCACCTTAAGAATCCTAGACATTTTTTTTTAAAGATTTTATTTACTTATTTGCTCTAGAGAGAGCATACATGATAGAGAGCAAGCAAGAGTACAAGTAGGGGGAGTGGCAGGCAGAGGGAGAAGCAGGCTCCCTGCTGAGCAAAGAGCCCAGTTCGGGACTCCAGGACCTGAGCTGAAGTTAGCCTCTTAACTTAACCAACTGAGCTACCCAGCAGTGCTAAGAATCCTAGATATTTCTTTTTTTTTTTTTCTTCAAGATTTTTATTTATTTATTTGACAGACAGAGATCACAAGTAGGCAGAGAGGCAGGCAGAGAGAGAGAGAGAGAGAGAGAGAGAGAGGAGGAAGCAGGCTTCCTACTGAGCAGAGAGCCCGATGTGGGGCTCGATCCCAGGACCCCGAGATCATGACCTGAGCTGAAGGCAGAGGCTTAACCCACTGAGCCACCCAGGCGCCCCCTAGATATTTCTTGAATGTTTATATGCAAATGGCAGCCAAGTTGGCTTTCAGCAAGTTGGTTGTTTGTCAAGTAGATTTTTGCAGTAAGTTCGTATCTTTCCCCACTTTTACTGCCTTAGAACATACAGTCTAGATTCAGAAGGACCAGGCGATGGCCTTCACGGTCGCAAGGTGCTCCGTGTACTGCTGCACGGGGCTCAGGCTCGAGTGGTTCCAGACCAGCAGCTTGTTGTCGTTGCCCCCTGAGGCGAGGAGCTGGTGGTCCGTGGACCACTTGAGTCCACACACCTCCTGCCGGTGGCCATGCAGCCGCCGCTCGGCCTGCAGGGGCGGCGTCCGGATGTCCCTCTGCAGGATCATGCTGTCCAGGCTCCCGGACGACAGCTGGTCGGCGTTCCAGGCCAGCGCCCCGACGCGGGCCGTGTGGCCCTCCAGCATGGACAGTTTCTTCCCCGCAGCCGCGTCCCAGATCTGCACAAAGCCCTTGTGCGTGCCGACGGCCACCAGGTTCCCCCGTTCAGACCAGCCCACAGACGTCACCGAGTCCCCTTCCACGGAGAGGTCGCAGAGCCGGGTCACCTGGCTGATGCAGGCGCTCCACAGGTACACGCAGGTGCCCAGCCCCACGCTGAGCACGTTGAGGGACGACCAGTCCACCAGGTTCAGGTAGAAGTCGTCCTGCAGCTCTGGGGCATCCAGGACCTTGAAGGGGATCTTGGAGATCTTGCGGGTGGGTTTCCGTGGCGACCGCAGCAGCTTCTGACTCTTGTTGCTGACTGGGGACAAGGAGTAGGGAGACACATCATTGCCATCGTCAGGGCTGGCGCGCTTGGTGCTGAGGGAATACGTGAACAGGCCCTTCTTCTCGGGCGTGGAAGGCTGTAGCCTGCGGTCCTCCGTCTGCGGGTCCTGCACCTTCTCGATGCCGGCTCCCAGCAGCTCGTTCTTCAGCAAGGCAGAGTAGGCCAGGCCGTCTTTGCCGTTGTCTGAGGTGGCATCCTTGGCTTTCCGGTTTTGGCTGGGGGACTTCTCGTTCTCATTGATCCTGTGGAAATTCACGCTCCAGTTGGCACCGGCCCTGGAGGGGATGAAGCGGTCCCCGTGCTTGCTGGGAGAGGACACGGGAGAGTTGGCCGGCGTCAGGGTTCGCCACATCTCCGCGACGCAGGGCATGGTGTTCTCATTCTGAACGACGATCTGCCGGAGGAGACGCCGCTCGTAGTCCTGGTCCATGGCGACACAGGGCAGGCCCAGCCCGCCGGCCGAGGTCAGCTGGCCAAGGTCAGCCTGGCTCGCTCTGGTCGCCCGCTGGCTGCGCCGACCCCGCCTCTCCCGCCTTAGTCCAAAGATTTTAAGAAGCAAGGAACTGTTTGATGTGTTCAACTGTATATTTTTATTTATATCATCTCTAGAACTAGCTCCTAGAGAAGCTAACCTGCATTCACAAAGAGAGTGACCATAAGAAATGGAAACATGGGTCAAATATGAGTGACCATACTAAAAGAATTTATACCAAATTAAGTCATCAGATTATCTGTCAGGGACCTAACCAATATGATAACACTATCATGCTAGTGGGAGGAGTCTGCCTTTTTACCCTGAACTTAGCAATGTGAAAGCAAAGTGGAAGAGGTCCAGGACCACAAGTAAGAAATGGAAGGAAGTCAGCCTGAACTAACCATGTAAGTTCCATAAAGTAAAGAATATGAGAAATGCTGTCAGCAAGATTGAAGTGCTTGGGCTTATATTGCTGGAGATCAGAATCAGCATCTGATGTTTCTATCAGTGATATTGCCTGATTATGTTTTGCCTTCACTCTAAACTCTAGAGGAGAGGAAACTCAAGATGTGGTTTGAGTTATTATAAAGTGTATGCCTTTCATAGGGCACTATGAATTTTAGATTACTATCTGATAACTGCACACTTCCTAGAATTCATAGTAGGCCAGTGGTCCAGAATGAGGCCACACTGAATCTCTGAAAAAAAATGACAAGAGAAACATAGGATTTTCTTCAGTTGATGGTGAAAGTCAGGTATCTCCTTACTATGTGGGGACAGACTCAGAGGCATGGCATGCAAAGAGAGTTCTTAGAAAGGCAAGATGTAACCTGAGTTTGAAAACGGTACAAAAGCAAGGAGATTTGCCACTTTCTTGGGAAGTCTGAAGGGCTATGGTAGATGGCCACTTCACAACACCCCTGGCCAATCATAACCTTAACATCTACATTAGAAATGTACCACCTTTGAGGGATTGTTTGGGAATGAAGTACATTTCCCTTAAAATCAAGGTCCCCTACGTGATCTACTCAAAAACTCAAAACCATTTGAGCATCAATATTGGAATAACAATTTTTCCCAGCCTATATGAGCATTTTTACATCTGATGCTATCATTTATGGGTTTATACTCTGTGGGTAAGCAATGTAGGAGGACAGGAAAAGTTTAGATTAAGAATGTTCAGAAACCACAAGTTCCAATTAGATTTTGGTACACCCCTACCTCTCTTAAAGACAAATAAATGTAAGGTTATGTGTGAGTGTTCTGAAACTTCTAAGAAAAATACCATTCTTGGAAATTTCAAATATTAAATTCTTCCCCCCAAAAAAAACCATTTTGGGGTTACTTCTACTTGGCTGGTGCAGTAAGTATGGCACTAGTCCACCCCTGTGATTATCTAGCAGTGAGACAGGCTCATTAATCTTGGCCACTAATAACATTTGCTGTGAATTTTGCTTCCATAAATCACTGAGCTTGTGTGTCTTGCACTGTAGAATGAGACTAAATGTTCAGTGATTTCATAAGTTTTAAGAGGGCGGCTACAAAGATGAACCCATGATACACACAGCCTGCCAAGTCTGTTTCTGTAATATCCTGAATGAATTTTTAAACCAGAGAAGAACAGCAAGGTTATTAGCTACCTGAGAGAAAGAGGCAGTCAAGACTGAATCACAATGACTTAGAGATGGGAATGAGCTCAGGCCAATCACATAATACTAGCTATTGTGCTCTGGCTTAGTCACAGTCAAATTCAGGAAGCACATTCCATTAGACTAAATAAAGCTTCGATCATGTGTAAAATTTCCAGCTTGAATAGGCAGCCATCCTATCACTCATCAGGCTAGATGCATTTTATGGGTGTAATTTCTTCCTCATATTTCTATGCGTTTATTGTTTCATTTTTATTATAGGAATTTGCACATATTATTAAGTTTATTATTTTGTGTTAAGCCTAGGCTTAAGTAAATACTGTTCTACAGGGTGTACATGCAAATATGTTTCCTTTAGATTGTCAAAAGAATGGGGCAATCTGATTCAACTTAACTATGAGATTAGAAGAAAGGAAAAGTGAAAAAAAAAAAAAAACTTATCAAGCACCAAGCCGATATAACATAAGAGTTTATAGAAATTATTATAGCGGAGGAGGGATTGTAAAATGTGAATGCCTCAATTCCAGAAGTTCTGATTCTGTAGACTCAGGATGGAATTCAGAAAAAAAATATGTATTTTAAGAAGGCTTCACACGTGATTTTGATATAGGTGAACACTGCCTTGGGCCTCTGTAAACTACATTAAACTTAATTTGCTTAAGTCCTTAAATTGCCTAGAGGAAAAGGAAAGATAGATGAATGTTCTTTTTATTCTATGCAGGCCAGTTATCTGAAAGTTGAATGTCAGAAATTATCCCTGCAACATTTTAATTTTAAGCTTGAGCTTCATTTTCCAGAGCTGCCGAGCCACCCAACTCTTGAGGAAGCAGGACTCTGTGTGAAGCAAGTGCTCGTTAGGCATGATCAAGGAGATTTATATATCTCTATCTCCTTATACATATTATATGTGTAATATATTTTTTCTTGCATATTTTCCAAAGTAATGGAATGTCTGGACATATCCCAGACAAAAGCCAATGTAAAAATATGCCCCAAAGTAAGATTTAGACCGTTGATAACTAGGAATGGGAGGTGGCTTATTTTGCTCCTTGGGGGTTTGAGGGCTAGTCAGGCTGAAGGTGTTCCTATTAAAAATTCTCCAGAGTTCCCCCAGAAGGTGGCCCCAAGATAGAGATTTGAAAGGAAATTATCTGGGAGGAGTTTTGGGAAGCACTGGTAGAGGAGCCAGGAGCAACGAGACTGACGGTGGAAGACGGCCAGTAAGGACGATTTATCAAAGAAAGTGATTGTGGGCAACTGCAGCTCAGTTCTAACTGGGGAACTGTGGGAGACCATGTAGAACACGTGTTTCTGGATTAGCTTCCTCAAGGGCAGCAGGAGCTCGACTGATGAATACTAACTCCCAACAGTCATTGGTTGAAGGCTGCTCCAAGGGAGCATTCATTCCCAAGTACTACCAGCCTGCCTCTTGCACAGGTAAATGGCTTCAGAGCAAGTCCTCAGGCCAAGGTGCAGGCTCTGGCTTTTGAGATCAAGCATGTGTATTGAAATGGTAAGGGCCAAGGATTTGGGAAGTGTCCTGAAAGCATAAGCTAGAGATATTTGGAAAATTTAAATATTGATATCAGCTCTTCTTTCCAGTGTAAAGGATAATGGGAGAAAGGACCCCAAGCCTTATTACATTTAATATGTCTCTACTATAGGGCGCCTGGGTGGCTCAGTGGGTTAAGCCGCTGCCTTCGGCTCAGGTCATGATCTCAGGGTCCTGGGATCGAGTCCCGCATCGGGCTCTCTGCTCAGCAGGGAGCCTGCTTCCCTCTCTCTCTCTCTCTCTCTGCCTGCCTCTCTGTCTACTTGTGATCTCTCTCTGTCAAATAAATAAATAAATAATCTTTAAAAAAAAAAAAAAAAATATGTCTCTACTATAAAAACACCAAGCCAGGGTAAAAGGGCATGGAGCTACCGGCTGCCCTGATTACCAATCCATGAATGGTATTAAGTTATCACAGTGATGAGTTGGATCTATGGTGTCAGTTCACTTGGATTTCCACCCGAGAGTCCTTCCCTAACTGGTGAAATGTAAAATTTTCCTTACCCCCAAAGTAGAGAATGTGTTCAGTGGAAGTTTTTAAGCACCTCTTGCTTGAATGCCCTAGCTTTGTTAAATGTTTTTTCCTCATTTAAGTGTAGATTTCATGGTACAGTCTCAGGTATCCCAGTGTCACCAGGAATAGACTTCAATTGAACAGAAATTCTGGGGGCACCTGGGTGGAGGAGTCAGCTAAGCGTCTGACTCTTGGTTTCAGCTCAGGTCATGATCTCAGGGTTGTGGGATGGAGCCCTATGTTGGGCACTGTGCTCAGCATGGAGTTTGCTTAAAATTCTCTCTCCCTCTCCCCCTGCCCTTACTCCCTGTGCATGTGTGTGTTCTCTCTCAATCGCAAATAAATAAATCTTTAAACACACACACACACACACACACACACACACACACCCCAACAACAAAAAATAAAGTGAGCAAAAATTTTAGAACTGAATGACACATGACAAAATGATGTTCACCTGCATTAGTAATTTGTTTTCTAAATGAATATGGGCTATATGCCTCTTATTCAGTTGTTTATATAAAAGCTATGTTAAAATTATGAATTTTTCATTCTAAAGAAGGAGGAAAATGTTTTTTTATGAATTTAAAAAGTTTTTCTATACCTCCACAAGGTACACACAATCGAATATGTAAAGAGTATCACATTGGAAGAACACCACCTTTTAAGCCTACTGGGAGAAATCTCATATGGTTTCATATAGCACTTCAGGAAACCACCAACTCTAGTTGACAGAAAAAGTGATTAAGAATCTTGTGTTATTTTAAATATGCTCAGTACCTTCTCCCAAAATGTTGAAGGAGTGTCCACAGCTGTACAAACTACAGCTTTGCAAAGAATTAAAACCGCCCTCTTGTTCCTGAAGGTCAAACAGTTATAGTGCTTATAGACATGATGCCCTAAAGCTGTATGAATGGAATCATAGAATTTCCCCCCCCCCCCCCTGGATATTTGCAAACTCATCAGATGGAGACACTGTAGAAAGTTGCTTGCCAGATTCAGATTTCATCCTGCCTTTGGTCTGTTCTGAAATTCAGACTTCCTCTTGTATGCTCTGTGGATCACAGCAAGCTTCTCTGTCTCTCTCTCTCTCTCTCTCTCTCACGTACAAACAAGGTACGATTGTGTCTTTAAATTCAGTTTATTCCTACTTCCACATTTTGCCCTCCAGCAGTATTTACAAATTGTAGAATGATTTCCTGACTATAGTTATGCCTGGGAATACTATCGAAAGTAACTTAGCTTAAAGCTACCAGCGTGGCCCTGGGACAATTACTATCGAACGATATCCTAAATTGAGTGGCCATTTCTTAGTGTCTTTATGGTGTGGTCTCTGTTACATATAAGAGATTCTGCTGCCATTACAAACTATTGTCAAAACATCTTTTCTAAGAGAAAAAGAATCTAAATACCAGTATTGTAATTTGAATATGGGTAATATTTTGCAACTCGGCCTAATCCTGTTGATTTGGGTACTTTCTGTATTGTTTTACAGTTAAGACTGAAAAGATAAAAATTTTCAGCTGTGAAATCCCCCAAATCACCACTTACTACTGACATCTTTATGCCTCTCAAATGATAAAGCCATATTAAAAGTTTCCAAATTAAAGAAATGAGATGATAAACTAAGTGGGGCTAGAAGGAGTTGAGAGAGATGATTACTGAAAGACAATGATACAAGACATTTATATGTATACCCCCACATTTAAGTTATATATTTTTTACTCAATTTTTAATCTTAGCTCCAGGATAGTTAACATACAGTGTTATATTAGTTTCAGGAGTACAATGTAGTGATTCAACAGTTCTATACTCAGTGCTCATTATGATAACTGTGCTCTTTAATCCCAATCACACCTACTTCCCCCAACCTCCTACCTACCTCCCCTCTGGGAACCATCGGTTTGTTCTCTCTATAGTTAAGAGTCTGTTTCTGAGTTTTCCTCTCTTTTTTTTCCCCTTTGCTCCTTTGTTTCATTTCTTAAATTCCACATATGAAGGAAATTATATGCTCTGTGTCTTTCTCTGACTTATTTCACTTAGCATTATATTCTCTAGTTCCATCCATGTTGTTGCAAATGGCAAGATTTCATTCTTTTTTGTGGCCGAATAATATATCACATCTTGATCCATTCATCTATCAATGGATACTTGGACTGCTTCCATATTTTGGCTATTGTAAATGCTACAATAAACATAGGGGTACAGGCGCCCCTTTGAATTAGTGTTTCTGTGTTTTGGGGATAAATACCCGTAGTGAGATTACTAGATCATGGGGTAATTTGACTTTTAACTTTTTGAGGAAACTCCATATCGTTTTCTGGAGTGGCTACGCCAGTTTGAGTTCCCACCAAAAGTGCACAGGGTGCTTTTTATCTCCATATCCTCACCAACACTTGTTACTGTTTGTGATTTTAATTTTAGTCATTCTGTCAGGCATAAGGCCACATCTCATTGTAATTTTGATTTACATTTCCCTGATGATGAGTGATTTTGCACATCTTTTCATGTGTCTGTTGGCCGTCTGTAGATCATGTTTAGAGAAATATCTGTTCATGTCTTCTGCCCATTTATAGTTGGATTATTTGTGTTTGGGTGTGGATTTTTTTTTATCAGCTTTTTATATATTTTGGATACTAGCCCTTTATTGATATGTCACTTGCAAATATCTTCTCCCATTCAGTAGGTTGTCTTTTAGCTTTGTTTCCTTTGCTGTGGAGAAGCTTTTGATTTTGATGTAGTCCCAATAGTTTATTTTTGCTTTTATTTGCCTTGCCTCAGGAGACATACATAAACATGTTGCTAAGACCAGTGTCAGAGAAATTACTTCCTGTGTCCTCTTCTAGGATTTTCATGGTTCAGGTCTCACGTTTAGGTCCTTAATACTTTTGGAGTTTATTTGTATATATGGTGCAAGAGAGTGGTTTAGTTTCATTCTTTTCATATAGCTGTCCAGTTTTCCCAACACCATTTGTTGAAGAGACTGTCTTTTTCCCACTGGATATTCTTTCCTGCCTGTCAAAGATTACTTGACCATGTAATTGTGGGTTTATTCCTGGTTTTCTATTCTGTTCCATTGATATATGTATCTGTTTTTCTGCTAGTGCTATACTGTTTTGATTACTACAGCTTTGTACTATAACTTGAAGTCTGGAATTGTGATACCTCCATTTCTGTTCTTTTTCAAGAACTCTTTGGCTATTCAGGGTCTTTTGTTGTTCCATACAAATTTTAGGATTGTTTATTCTAGTTCTATGAAAACTGTTATTGGTATTTTGATAAGGATTTCATTACATCTGTAGATTGCTTTGGATAGTGTGGACATTTTAACAATATTTGCTCTTCCAGTCCATGAGCATGGGATGTCTTTTCATTTCCTTGTGTCATGTTTGTCTTCTTTCATAAGTGTTTTATAGTTTTCAGAGTACAGATCTTTCACCTCCTTGGTTAGGTTTATTGCCAGGCATTTTGTTATTTTTGGTGCAATTGTAAATGGGTTTATTAATTTCTCTTTCTGCTGCTTTTTTATTGTTGCATAGAAATGCAACAGATTTCTATACAGTAAATTTGTACCCTGCAACTTCACTGATTTCCTTTCTCAGTTCCAGTGTTCTTTTGGTGGAGTCTTTAGAGTTTTCTATATATAGTGTCATGTCATCTGCAAATAGTGAAAGTTTTACAACTTCTTACTTTTTGAATGCCATTTATTTCCTTTTGTTGTGTGATTCCTGTGGCTAGGACTTCCAGTACTACATTAAATAAAAGTGATGAGAGTAGACATCCTTGTCTTGTTCCTGTCTTTAGGGGAAAGCTCTCTGTTTATCCTCATTGAGGCTAATGTTCACTGTGAATTTTTCATGTAAGGCCCTGTTATGTTGAGTTATGTTCTCTCTAGACTTACTTTGCAGAGGGTTTTCATCATGGATGTTGTACTTTGTATATGCTTTTTCTGCATCTGTTGAAATGATCATATGGTTTTTATCCTTTCTCATGTTGATGTGATGTATCATGTTGATTTATTTGCAAATATTGAACCACCCTTGGATCCTGGGAATAAATCCCACTTGATCATGGTGGATGATTTTTTTAATATATATCATTGGATTCAGTTTGCTAGTATTTTGTTGAGAATTTTTGTATAAATGTCCATCAGAGATACTGGCCTATATATATTTTTTTCCTCTGGCGTTTTTATCTGGCTTTACTATCAAGGTAATACTGGCCTCACAGAATGAATTTAGTAGTTTCCCTTCCTCTTCATTTTTTTGGAATAGTTTGAGAAGAATAGCTATTAGCTCTTCTTCAAATGTTTGGTAGAATTCACCTGTGGAGTCATCTGGTCCTAGACTTTTGTTTGTTGGGAGTTTTTTTTTTTTTTATTATTACTAATTCAGTTTCTTTGCTGGTAATCAGTCTGTTCAAATTTCCATTTCTTCCTGTTTTCATTTTGGTAGGTTATATATTTCTAGGGATTTATCCATTTCTCCTAGGTTGTCCAACTTGTTGGCATATAGTTTTTCATAATATTCTATTACAGTTGTACTTTTGTGGTGTTGGTTATTTCTCCTCTTTCATTTGTGAGAGTCCTCTTTCCTTTTTTGGTGGGGGTGGTGGGGGGAGTCCAGCTGAGGGTTTATCAATTTTGTTGATTGTTTCAAAGAAACAGCTCCTGGTTTCATGGATCTGTTCTATTGGGGTTTTTTTGTTTGTTTGTTTGTTTCTGTATCATTTCTTTCTGCTCTAATATTGATGATTTCCTTCCTTCTGCTGGTTTTTTGTTTTGTTTGTTGTTCTTTTTCTGGCTACTTTACATGTAAGGTTAGCTTGTTCATTTGAGATTTTTCTTGCTTCTTGAAGTGGGCCTGTACTGCTCTGAAGTTCCCTCTTAGAACAGCTTTTGCTGCATCTTAAGATTTTGGACCACAATGTGTTTTCATTTTCATTCAGTTCCATGTAACTTTCGACTTCTTTGATTTCTTAGTTGACCCAGTCATTATTAAGTGGTATGTTATTTAACTTCCTTGTATTTGTGCTCTGTCAAGTTGTTTTCTTGTGGTTGATTTCTAGTTTCAGAGCACTGTAGTCAGAAAAGATGCATGGTATGACTTCGGTCTTTTGAATTGATTGAGACTTGTTTTGTGGCCTATTTTGTGGTCTATTCCAGAGAATGTTCCATGTGCACTTGAAAAGAATGTATTCTGCTGTTTTAGAACAAAATGTTCTGAATATATATGTTTAGTCCATCTGGTCCAGTATGTCATTCAAAGCCACTGCTTCCTTATTGACTTTCTGTTTGGATGTTCTGTCTATTGATGTAAGTGGGTCAGTTACACTTTTCCAGATGTGTGCCCCTATGGCTGCAGAAGTGGAGAATGAATAGGAGAAATGTAGAGCAAGAAAGGGAAAAAGAAAGAGAGTAAAGTAAAAGAAGAAAGGCAGGCATTATTGAAGGTTCAGAAAGAGACACAGTCAAAGAATGAGCAACCAGCTTGGTCTTAGTACTCTCCTTGGTGAAAAGCTCATGTTGGCTAGGGTGGTGTCTAAGGATTTTAATAATTCTAAGTAATTCTAACAGTTCTTTAGTCTTTGCTTTTAAAGTGATAATCTGATTTTAGCCAGTGAAATACTTCAAAATGACTGTCTCTCATATATTTGGATAAAGATAGCTCCTTGTAAAGTGACTTGTGAGAACTGCTTTACAGCTTTTTGGCATTTTTTTGTTCACAAAGATCAAATTGTCAGGTGTTCAAGCTTTGGAAAGGACTTGAGCAAGTGGCAGAATACAGTTTTACATCATTCTTGTTATTTGGAGGCTGCATAGGCCATAAGTCATGCCACCTGATCCTGTCACTGCTCAGAAATGTGGGTATTACCTGCATACAGGCAGGCAGTCTCAAGTTTGCTGCAGTGGGCCTGGGACTTGAACCAAGGACTTGAGATTTCTCTGCTACTTGGTGGCAGTAGCAAATATTTCTTTATTAGCAGAGCTATGTCAAGGGAAAAGATACCTTAATCATTTTTTAGAGTGCAGATCAAGTTGTTATTCCCATTTCACAGATGAAGGAAGACAAACCCTGGGAGAATTTTCCATTTTTTTTTTTTTTTTTTAAATAACCAGTTAGCCAGTGGGAGAAACCCATAGGGAATACTAACATATTACCTACTTAAAGTCACTAAAAGATACTAAAATACAAGTGCTCAGGAAACAAGGGCAGATGTAGCTCTACATATTGAGATGGTTCTGATGGAATAGTAATCATTGCTATAATCTTAGCAATGATTTTCTCTGCCTTTTCTCTGCCTTTATTTGAACTCATAATTTCTTCCATGTAGCCAAAGAAAAAGAATCTCCTATAATGCTAGCATTATAAACTTTTGAGGGTTAGATACAGAGCAGTTCCATACTCAAAATTCTGGGAGCTTCTCTGACTTAAATTAAGCAAATCATCCTTGTTGTCCCAGGTCCTTCTATAGTCCACATTAGTAGATAAAAACGTAACTGTGTAACATCAATTAATGGCCATTTGATGAGTCTAGGCTTCCAGAACATAGATAAAAAAAAGAAGATTACCAATTTTGATATAACAAAACATATCAACATCAGGTGATTTAAAATGAGATTTAAGCCTTTCTTGTTCCCTTCAGATTTTGCTATTTGGGGTAGATAGATAACAGGAAAAAAACTTCATGGAATTTTTCTGTGGCTCTTTATGTAAAATAGGAAAAGAAAAAACTCCCAGTGTTTCCTGACTTCAAGGCCAAATGACAACAACAACAACAAAAAAACCTGTAATGTTTCTTTTGTTGATCCTTCCAACTGTGCTAGAAGTCCCAAGGGGAGTATCAGCCCAAGCAAATTAAGCTGGTGTATCCACTATTTCACAGAGTCCAAGCTGAAGTCAGTATCCTGCCAAGTGAATATGTCTTGTTAGAGGTGTTTTCATTAATGAACGATCCTTCTGGGGCTTAGGTCACCTTAGTGGCCAAACACCACTCCTTCATACTGGCAAGGTACTAACACTCACCAGACCAGATTATGATATCTACTGGACAATTAAAAGATAAAGGACAAAGGAAATATGTCAGAGCTATATATTTTGGTAAATTAAATGTATTGCTCATAAACATGTCAGAAATGGAAAAATGGGGATGCCTGGGTGACTCAGTTGTTGAGCATCTGCCTTTGGCTCAGGTAATGATCCCAGGATACTGAGATTGAGCCCTACATTGGGCTCCTGCTCAGTGGGGAGCCTGCTTCTCTCTTTCCCATTCTCCCTGCTTGTGTTCCCTCTCTCACTGTGTCTCTCTCTGTCAGATAAATACTGGTGGTTTCATCTCAGTCCCAGGCAACCTAAACCTAACTGGAAATCAAAAGAACAATTTTTAAAACTCACCCATACAGAAATTGAATATTAATTAGTAAAAGAATTATTTATAGACAGGATAAATTTCCTATATGTTAAACCATTCTTGTGCATTTTGTATAGAATTTGATTTGTCTAGATCTGGTTTATATTCATTCTTTACCAAAAAAAGATCTATAACACAAATTTCTTTTGGGTCTTAGAGGGAATAATTTATATTTAACTTAAGCTGTAAAAGTAAAGCTCCAATGAATTGGAAATACAATAAAACTTGTTTCTGTTCCAAGATATGTCTGGAAATCAGAAAGCAAATGTAGATTTCAGCTTATTGTTGAAAACAAAATAACTCAATATGGATTGAGAGAAATTTCCTCATCTTTGGTTGTTGAATAATGCATTTCTTATTATCTATAAATGTACAGTGTATCTGTCAAAGGCAAAACAGGATAAATATAAGACTGATAGAACAACATCTATGTAGAGATCCCAAAAGAAGAAACTCACTATCCACAGCACCTTTCATAGGTTGAAAGAGCATGATTAGGTAGGAAATGACATTTCCTTGGGAGTATTCTAGAGAAATGCAATCTTTGTATTATTTATATTCATTAGAGACTATTTTTAAAAATCATGAGAATAAGCTATGGCCATATTTTAGAAAGGTTCTTTGAAGGAACAGGAATTTAAATGGGAAGGAAATCCTAAGTGGCGTTTGGTCATTCTGTCCTGTGTGCATGGAAAATGAAACTTGAAAAAAGTTTCATAGAATGAATCAAAGCACATAGAATGAACTTGAAAAAAAATACAATAACTTGAAATATATAGACTGGGTGCTTTTCTTTATGAGAAAATCTAAGCAATTTAAAGGAAAGAAAACAAGGTCAATATTCAAAGCAATACATTAAGCACTTCAAAAGTAGTAACAAGACAGACTCTAGAAATTGGGAAAATATAGCATGTTGCGCTTGACTTTACTTCTAGGAAGGGCAAAGTAATATTTGTTAGAAGAAGCCAAAAGAAAGTCATGAGAGTCAGAATTATTACATGTGAAAGGAAATGGATGGGATATCACAATTGTAGAAAAGAGAAAAATGTAGCATCCAACTGATAGGGAAAAAAGATGGAAATCCTTTTCTTCACTTTAAGATACTACCTATTAAAGTTGCTTTAGAATGATCCTCCTATTTATCACTCATCCCAACCTCCTTCTCTTTACCTAATGTACTGTATTAGTTTCTCATTTATTTTATTTATTGGATGACATCATTTCCCTGTCTAGGGTGGAAGCCCACTGAGGGCAGACAGTTGCTTATTCAGTGATGTACCTTGAACCTCTAGAACTGCCTGGCATACAGCAAGCACTTGAAATATATTTGTTGAAAGTATAAAAGAACGAGAAATACAATATTTAAGGAGGCAAAGTCACATACTGAATTTGAACTGTGAGATTTCCCATTATAAAGTAGGTACACTTGATAATATACATAGAGGAAAGAAGCCCCAATGTATACTTTCTCTTGGAGCCAGCCTACTTTACGGAAAATAGTAAACATTAGTGATACAACAGAAAATTCCATTAAGTATCATAAAGAAAGTATATGAGAACCATGAGCTGATGACAGCAGCTAGAGGTTGAAATTAGGAATTTGGCTTTGTGGTAGGTGTTCTAAACTGCACAGGATTCTCATATCCTGATCTCTAATAAAACAAAACAGTGTGTCTGAGTATCCAGTGCATAACATAGACTCATCAAATTTATGAAACTTCTTACTAGCATCTGGTATCCAGAACAACTTTTATCAATTGGTAAAGCACAAATACCATGGCACTTAAATTTGATAAAATTTAGTTTTGGGAAAACCTGCTGAATTATTGCCTTAGGCTTTTCAAACTTTACAAGACCTCTAATTTAAATATGTGTTTAACAAGCCTTTTAACAACACTTTTTAGTCATCAGCAAACAACAGATCAGTGAAACCAGTAAATATGTTACTGCATGTTCCCTGTACAGTGGAATGATGGATTCAGGTGCATATATGATTCTTGTCTTCAGAGGCTGAGATGGGTTGATGCCTCACCCCTATCTCTCAGCACTCACAGTTCTCATATTATCTGAAAGCCTCTTACTGTACCCACTTATATCTCTTGGTCTGAAAGCACTCTCTGATAGAAAGAGCGTGTTTGGCCTATACATGCCAGAAGTACCAGGGAGTCAGCTGCCCCACGTGAGGCACCCCTCAGTGATGGACAAGAATTGGAGGATAGTCTCATTTCCTCACTCATTGGGTGGAATGATTCTGAGGTGTGCTCTACAGATTCTCCCAGAGATCCTCAGTGGAATTATGCTTCAGTTGCTGACCACAGTTAACCTTGGTAATGTTCCTCAAACTACCTGCAACCCATTCCCTGTCTCACTTCTTCATTCCTCTGTCAGTGCTCCCTGGAATCATATCCTTAATACTCAAATCCTCATCTCAGGTTCTATTTTGGGGGAATCTCAACCTAAGATAAACTTATAGTCTGTTTATGAAGATAACACAATATATCTTAATAGCAAACATCACCAGCAATTAAATGTTAGACTATGTGACAGGAATTAACTGCAATTAAAGGAGAAGGGATAAATGAGGTTGACGATGACAGATACACTTTGTACTTTGGAGATGAAACGGGATATTTTGCCAGACTCTGGGGGATACAGTGGCTTTTCAGCTGGATATGAGAGGTGAGAGATGTTAGGAGTCAGGAAAAGAGCAGAGTGTTTGAGGGATTGAGGGGGAGCAGGTTGTTTGAGGAATAAGTCTGATGAAAGTTGACCAGATACCTCTTGGTAAACAGAAGTTACCATTGTAAAGTGCCCTCTGTTATTTCCTGTATGGCCAGCCAAAGGTTTAGAGTTTAGAAGAAAATAATCCTTCTACTCCCACCCCCCTGTAGCAAATCCTTGGGAATCACAATTTGTGTGCCATGGATACTTTTGGTGTCCTCACATGGGTCTGTAGTACTAGCTGGGGTATCTATTCCCCAGCTCCCGTTGGTTATAAATTACTCTCTAGTGTACCCTTCTCTGAAGATGTACCCTTGGCTGAATGGGAGCCTCCTTGGCCTGGGAGACAGCTTGCTGCCCCTCACAATGCCTTTCTGTAATAGATGACTGACTGACAAAATGTTGGACCCCCAAGCCTCTGGATGGTACAGCTCATATTCCAGAGCCCCCATAGGATCAGGCAGGATGATAGGACCAAGGAAAGATGCCTGCTTCTCTCATCCCCTACTCATGAAATCACACCTTCAGTAAATCACATGCAACCAAATCCCCTCTCAGGCTCTGCTTGGGAACCTGATCTAAGATCCAAAGTGTATGACAGGAAAGAGCCTTCTTCATAAACCCATTGGAAAAGGCCTTATGGCTTACTTAGTCCTTCTTAGACCCCTACTGGCTCTCGACAGAAGATGAATCACTTTCTACTTTCTTGAAGCCCCCTACTTAGTCACTCTCAGACTTTCTTATAATTTACTACTAAGCAGAATGCACTGCCTAAAATGGCCGTATCCATTCAAGGTCCAGCAGGCTACTAACTGATAATGTGGACGTGACCTCTAGCAGAAACAAATCTCCAATAATAGTAGCACAAAGACATCGGAACTGTTCTTTGGGCCAAACTACCCCACCCACACAGAGTGGAAATAATGAGCAGGTGACTTTCTGAGAGGCCTAAAAATGGATCTTACAGGATGGCTTGGAAGAAAAAAGCCATAAAACATTTATATACCAAATCTTGGGATCAATTTAAGGGATTGATGTGTGGGAGGCCCTTGTCCAGGTCCTAAATGCATTGCCTGAACCCTCTGTTACACTAAAAACAAAGCAAAACAAAGCACAGTCCCACTGTGCCTAATACTCCCCAGATGACTTTAAATGAATACACACAGAGTGTTAGCAGAACATGATGTTTTTCTTTCTTTCCTGTTTTTGTTTTTTCTTTTAAAAGGGCATTCTTCAAACTCATTGTGACATTGTAGTGCCTGTTGCTACTATGTTGTATAATGGGGTCTCTCTCCCTCTGCCAATATGTGGTTTTTGTTCAATGAACAGAAATGTGCTTTAACATTAGCCTAAGTAGACTTAAGCAGGAAGTTTATCTGTAGCTCAAATATACATGCATGGTTACTTATGCATTTCTAATCCAAGAAGTGATGGTTTGGCCCCTTGAGGGTGGGAATGTGTTTGAGACTCCAGGACCAAACAATAGGCCAGTTACATATGGACCGCTCAAAGAGAAGTATGTTGTACAAAATAATCCAACAGTTCAGCTCTAGGAAAACACCCAACAGAAACATGGATATATGTTATCAAATGACACAGAGTGTTCATAGCAGCATTATTTGTTAAGAGCCCCAAACTGGAAACTACTGAAATGATAATCAATGTTAAACTGTGATATTTGTATACAACAGATTATCCTACAGTGAAGAATGAGCAATGTTCATATGTATCATACTGTCTGAATGAATTTTAAGACAAAATGTTGATTGAAAGGAGACAGATAAACTATTAAGAAGGCAAAAACTAATCTGTAGTTTTAGTTTTACACATGAGGGTAGTGGTTTATCCTTAGGGAACAGGAGATAGGAACTGGAGAGCATTATGGGATGGCACTTGGGCACCAGTAATCTTAAGTTTATTCATTTGGGTGCTGGTTACATGGGTGTGCTCACTTTGGAAGAAATCATCAAACTGCCTAAGTACAACTTTTATACCTCTCTGCATGTCATTCTTCAAAAACTATTAAAAGTCTGTGTGCTCTGTTGAACTGAATGTTTCGCTATTTGAGGTCATTCAGACTTCTCTTTCTTTCATAAATATCAATAATCAAATGCTAAGTGGTAAAACTAAATATGAGTTGCTAATAAGTCTCCTGTTTTAGTTTACATTGGGAAGCACTGATGAACCAACACAAATGATTGATTCATAAGATTCAGAGAACAACAGAGTATTTGGGTTGGGGGAGGGAGCAAGGAGAATATTAACTTGTTAGATATTTTTGAATTAAAAAGATATTATCAAAATTCTATTAAATTATAGGATTGGGGGGCACCTAGGTGGCTCAGTCACTTAAGCATCTTCCTTCAACTTGGGTCATGATCCCAGGGTCCTGGGATCAAGCTCCGCCTTGGGCTCTCTGCTTAGTGGGGAGCCTGCTTCGCCCTTTCACTCTGCCTGTTGCTCCCACTACTTGTGCTCTCTCTCTGTCAAATAAATAATAAAATCTTTAAAAAATTATAGGATTTTAAGTTGGGAGGGCGCTTGGAGAATAACATAGCCCATGCATTTTACAGATAAGAAAACTGACCTCAAGAGGTTAAATAATAGGCCCAAGGTCACATGTGTGGTTAGCAGCAGCCCTCCGAGGACGTTCAAGGTCCAAGGTCCTTTTTCTCTAGACCACACAGCCGCCTTGTTTTCCAGACCTTCTGAGAAAGTTTGTGAATACATTTAAAATGTCAGTTTTCACAATTTTTAAAGATTGACTCATTTACCTCCTATTGGTACAACACAGAGGATATGAACTGACTCAACACCCTCCACTCCAATCTGTCAACAGCCAACAAGTCAGCAGAATACTGGCATTTCTGCTTCAACTTAAATGGTTGGTTTTAATTAAATAATGGTTTCTGTGCTCACTAAAACCCTTTATTTAGCTCACCCGAATAGGCTAAAATTCAACAAATATTCTCAGCAACTAAGACAATTGAGGCACTTTTCAAAACAATAACATTTGCACATTTCTTGAGGGGATCATAAAGTCCTAGAAGAAAATATCTCCTAATTTCCTTAAGTTTACTACAGAGATTCACAACCCTGACTTCTTTCCAGTACTATCTGCAGAGGGTTTTCAGCACTGTGATCCTGGGGCTCTACACCAGACCTCCCAAGCTGGATTCTCTAGGGACAGGGTCTGGGCATCTCAATACTTTAAAAGCCCATGGGTGATTCTGGTGCAATCACGATCAGAAAACTCTGCTCCATTGCTCTTCTATGGCACAGCTCTCACCATCCTCTCTGTGATTATTTAAATATGTCGATATTTAACAAAGGAGTAACTGGAGAATGGCGGATTCAACCGAACCAAACTTGAGTGTCTACTGTTTCCCAGAAGTTCACTAATTACATACCACAGATTGATACATTGCCTCCTTGACTGGCTACATCCAGCCAACAGATCAATTAGTTTTTTATGGATAGGTACTATAAATTTCTTAAAATCCACTAAACTGTGCTCTTTGAGGAGGCTTACAATAGCATTGGTAAGTGTCATACCCAAATTGAAAGAAAAATCAAAGCAGGATATGAGAATGATCAACTTAACCGTAAGAGATTCAGCCGGAACTCTGAATCCAAAGTCAGAGGAGCCTAGAGGAGTCAGAGAAGGCTGTGGATCACATGAAAATGGACTGTCAAACTGAAACTCATTATATTTGAATTTTTGTTACAGAGACATTTCTGTTTATATAAGTAAATGAGTGTTACCTTATATGACTAAATTGGTGCTATAGAATAGTTTGAATTCTGTTAACAAGGACCTACAAGATATAAAGTACTGATATCATCAGACATCAATAATTAATTAATGGCCTAATTAGTTTGTTAACTAATGAATTCATATGGATTATGTCTACTATATAGTAGTATTAAATATAACAACTTTTTTTATTTTAAAGATTTTATTTATTTATTTGACAGACAGAGATCACAAGTAGGCAGAGAGGCAGGCAGAGAGAGAGGAAGGGAAGCAGGCTCCCTGCTGAGCAGAGAGCCTGATGCAGGGCTGGATCCCAGGACCCTGGGATCATAACCTGATCCCACTGAGCCACCCAGGTGCCCCGATTTTTTAATGACTCTAAACATTTTATATCTAGTGGGATGGCAGATGGGTAAACAGATACTGTAATATGGTGCTAGGATAAAATTCAAAGACAAAGGCTATGGATATGCAAAGGAGAGCTCCTGCCCTAGAGAGACCTGGTCATGCAAAGTCACTCCTGATTTAAGTCTCAAATGATAAGCAGGAAAAGGGGGGAGGGTAGGTTTCCCACTTATTCATAGGCACAAACCCTACAGCATAGGATTAGAGAGATTCTATTGTCAGAAAGTTCAATATGTTATGAACACAGGGCTTGTGAATTTAGAAAACCTTCTGTTTAGCTCACACATGCCTATCTCATGTTATCTCTCATCTGCCTTGGACCCTGGTATGTCTTATGAGTTCTTTTTGTACAGGAGTCATGTCTACCACTTCTGCAAATATATCCCATGGCTTACTATGTGGTAGGTTCTCAACACATACTTCTGAATTTTTTTTTCCAGCTGCATCCTTTTGTAATTGAGGAAACTGAGGTCCAGGGAGATACAGTGGACAGTCTAAAATCACCCACAAATTAGAGGCAAAACCAGATATTAAAATAATCATGGGAGCCACTACTCTGCCTAACTCTGCCATAACAACTTCCATTCAAATCCTGAATTGTAGGACTCTTTTTAGCTTTCTGTGAATGGATCCAAAGAATATTGGAAGTGGAAAATTTATTTGAATTTTGATTTCTTCAAGTAAGTATTGGCTATTGGCATTATTGAATGCACCATAGAGAATGCGTCTGAACCAATGACTCTGATTCAGGAACACTATAATAACTAGACCCCTCTTTAAAAATTAGCCACTGACAGTGAGGGAAGAAGAAGGTGATGGAGTTGGATGACCCTAGGATCATCTTGTGCTATAACTACAACTAAATAACTATCAAATCCTCCTAACTACCCCAGAAATCAATTGAAGATTGGCAGAATAAACTCCACAACTAAAGGTAAAGATGAGTCCCCATCAAAGAAGATAAAGAGTGCAGAGATGCAGTTTGGAAGAGAAACGGATCATGGCCACTGTGGTGGGAAGAGAGCCATGGTAGTGGAGAAAGGCAAGAGAGAGACTAACACACAGGAGAGCACACAGAAAAAAATGAATCCCCATAGCAATTGGCTTGGAAAGTGACATGACCTGAATCTCCTGAGTTCTTAAAACTTACAGGGCCTAAAGCCTGGAGTTTTAAAGGTCAGCATACAAGACAGAATAAGACAGTTTCAAACAAAGGAACCTCATAAGGATATCAGCAAGTTTTTTTAGCAGAAACCTTCCAAGCTAGAAAGGAATGGCATGATATATCCTAAGTGCTGAGTGAGAAAAATCTGCAGCCAAGAATATTCTATCCACCAAGGTTACCATTCAGAATAGAAAGATAAATAGTTTCTCAGACACACAAAAACTAAAGGAGTTCATGACCAATAAACCAGCCCTTCAAGAAATATTAAAGAAATATTAAAGAGGACTCTTTGAGTGGAGAAAAGAGACCAAAAGTGACAATATGAAGATGGAAAACACAACAGCAGTAAAAATGAGTATTTCTGTAAAAAAAAAAAAAATCATTCAAGGCACTCACAAAATAAAAGGATGTTAAATATGAAACATGGGGAAGAAAGAAAGAAAGAATGGTTCGAACTTAAATGACTAACAATTTTGTATAGAATGTACTACGCAAAAGATGTTTTATACAAATAATTGTAATCACAAACTGAAAACCACTAATAAATATGTAAAGAATAAACAGAAACAAATCCAAACATATCACTAAAAAACCCCAGCAAACCATGAAGGACAAAGAGAAGAAAGGATCAGAGAAAGTCTTCAGAAACAGCCAAAAAACTAGTGAAAAATGGCATTAACTACATATCTGTCAATACTGATTTTGAATGTAAACAGACTACACACTCTAATCAAAGACAGGCAGCACAGATAAAAGAGCAAGAGTCATCTATATGCTGCCTATAAGAGACTCATTTTTGACCTAAAGACACACATACTGAAAGTGAGGGGATGGAGAAACTTATAATGCAAATGAGTGTCAAAAGATAACAATACTTATATTGGAAAAACAGACTTTAAAACAAAGATTGTAACAAGAAACAAAGAAGGACGCTCTGTAATAATAAAGGGGACAATCCAACAAAAGGATATAACAATTGTAAATATTTATGCACCCAACATGGGAACACCCAAATACATAAAACAGTTAATAACAAACATAAAGGAACTATTCAATATTAATACAATAATGGTAGGGAACTTTAATACCACACTACCACAATGGACAAATCATATAAACAGAAAGTCAGCAAGGAAACAATGGCTTTGAGTGACACACTGGACCAGATGGATTTAACAAATATATTCAGAACATTCCATCCTAAAACAGCAGAATATGCAGTATTTTCAAGTACACGTGGAACATTCTCTAGAACTGATCACACACTGCAAAAAAAGCCTCAATGAATTCAAGAAGGTCATACTGTGAATCTTTTCTGACCCAGAACTGTGAAACTAGAAGTTAAACACAAGAAAAAAAAATCTGGAAAGACCACAAATACATGGAGGTTAAATGACATGCAAATAAGAACAATGAATGGGCCAACCAGGAAATCAAAAGAGAAATTTTTAAAAGTGCATGGAAACAAATGAAAATACAGTGGTTCAAAACTTTTGGGATGCAGCAAAAGCTGTTCTAAGAGAGAAATTTAGAACAACACACTCCTACCTCAAGAAGCAAGAAAAATACAAATGAACAACCAAATCTTACACCTAAAGGAGCTAGAATAAGAACAAACAAAACCCCAAACCAGCAGAAGGAAGGAAATAATAAAAATCAGAACAAAATAAATGATGTAGAAACTAAAGAAACAGAACAGGTCAATGAAACCAGGATTAGGTTCTTTGAAAAAAAAAAATCAATAAAATTTATAAACCTCTAGCCAGACTTATCAAGAAAAAAAGAGAAAGGGCACAAATGAAAGGGGAGAAATAACAACCAACACCATAGAAATGTAGCAATTGTAAGAGAATACTTTGAAAAAATTACATCCCAACAAATTGGACAACCTAGCAGAAACAAATAAATTTCTAGAAACATAGAACCAACCAAAACTGAAACAGGAGTTAATAGAAATTTGAACAGACTGATTTGGTAAGTGAAGAAATTTAATCAATAATCAAAAACTCCCAAAAAACTAAAGTCCAGGACCAGATAGCTTCACAGGGGAATTCTAAAGACATTTTAAAAAAGAGTTAATACCTATTCTTCTCAAACTATTCCAAAAAATGAAGAGGAAGGAAAACTTCCAAATTCATCTTATGAGGTTAGTATTACCCTGATTCCAAAGCCAGATAAAGATACCAGAAAACAAACAAAAAACAACAACAACAACAACAACAAAAAAAGAATAAAAAACTACTACAGACCTATATCTCCGATGAACATACCTGCAAAATTCTCAACAAAGTACTAGCAAACTGAATCCAATGATACATTAAAAAAGAAAAAGAAACATTCACCATGATCCAGTAGTATTTATTCCTGAATTGCTAAGGTGGTTTAGTATTTGCAAATCAATCAATGTGATATCAACAAGAGAATGGATAAAACTATATGATCATTTCAACAGATGCAGAAAAAGCATTTTACAAAGTATAAAATCCCTTTATGATAAAATGCCTCAACAAAGTAGGTTTAGAGGGAACATACCTCAACATAACAAAGGCCTTATGTGAAAAGCCCACAGTGAACATCATCCTCAATGGGGAAAAACTGAGAGTCTTTCCCCTACAGTAAGGTATACGAAAAGGTGTCTACGCTCATCACTTTTATTTAACATAGTACTGGAAGTCCTAGCCACAGCAATCACACAACAAAAGGAAATAAATGGCATCCAAATTAGTAAAGAAGTAGAACTTTCACTACTTGCAGATGATACTATACATACAGAAAATACAAAAGACTCCACCAAAAACTACTAAAAGTGATAAAGGAATTCAGTGAAGTTGCAAGATACAAAATCAATGTACAGAAACCGGCTGCATTTCTATACACTAATAATGAAGCAGCAAGAGTGAGAAATTAAGAAAATAAACCCATTTACAATTGCACCAAAAATAACAAGATACCTAGCAATAAACCTAGCCAAGGAGGTGAGAGACCCGACTCTGAAAATTATCACACACTGACGAAAGAAACTAAAGATGACACATAGAAATGGAAAGATATTCCATTCTCACGAAGTGGAAGAACAAACATTGTTAAAATGTCCATAGTATCCAAAGCAATCTACAGATTTAATGTAATATCTATCAAAATACCAACATCAGTTTTCACCAAACTAGAACAGACAGTCCTAAAATTTCTATGGAACCACAAAAGAACCTGAACAGCCAAAGCAAACTTGTAGAAGAAAAGCAAAGCTGGAGGCGTTACAATTCCAGACTTCAAGTAATACTATAAAGCTGTAGTAATTAAAACAGTATGGTACTGGAATAAAAATAGACACATAGATCAATGGAAAAGAACAGAAAACCCAGAAATAAATCCACAATTGTATGATCAAATAATCTTTGACAAAGCAGGAGATAATATCTAATAGGGAAAAGACAGTCTCTTCAACAAATGCTGCTGGGAAAACCGGACAACTACATACAAAAGAATGAAACTGGACCACTTTCTAACACCATACACACAAATAAACTCAAAATGGACTAGAGATTTACATGTGAGACCTGAAACCATAAAAGTCCCAGAAGAGAATACAGGTAGTAACTTCTTTGACATTAGCTGTAGCAGCTTTTTTCTTGATAGATCCCCTGAGGAAGAGAAAGAGAAAAAGAAAAGAAAACAAAAAGAAAAGAAAGAGGAAGAGAAACAAAGCAAAAACAAAACAAAACAAAAACAAACTATCGGGACTATGTCAAAAGAAAAACCTGTGTATAAAAACAAAAACAAAACAAATAAACTAACAACAACAAAAAAAAAGACTTCCATACAGTGAAGGAAACAATCAACAAAACTAAAAGGTCACCTATGAAATGGCAGAAAGTCTTTGCAGATGACATATCCAATAAAGGAATAGTGTCCAATTCAGCACCAAAAAACCCCAAATAATCCAATTTAAAAATGGGTAGAAGACATGAACAGACATATCTTCAGAGAAGACATACAGACGGCCAACAGACACATGAAAAGATGCTCATCATCACTTATAATCAGGGAAATGCAAATCAAAACTACAATGAGATTCACCTCATACCTGTAGAGTTGCTAAAGTCAACAACATAAGAAACAACAAGTTTTGGCAAGGAGGTAGAGAAAATGAGCCATCTGGCACGTATGGTGGGAATATAAGCTGGTGCAGCCACTCTGGAAAACAGAAAAGTTAAAAACAGAACTATCCTACCTAAGATCCAGCAATCACACTACTGGCTTTTTATCCAAAGAATACAAAAACATGAATTCAAAAGGATACATGCTGTGTTTACCGTAGCAATAAATAATAACTTATAATAGCCGAAATATGGAAGCAGCCCAAGTGTCCATCGATTGATGAATTGGTAAAGAATATGTGGTGTACACACACACACACACACACACACACACACACACACACACACAGGAATATTATTCAGCCATAAAAAAAGAATGAAATCTTGCCATTTGCAACAAAATGGATGGAGATAGAGAGTGTAATGCTAAGCAAAATAAGTAGAGAAAGACAAATATAGGATTTCGCTCATCTGTGGAATTTAAGAAATGAAACAAATGATCAAAGGGGAAAAAATGGAGAGACACACAAACCAAGAAACAGCCTCTTTAACTATAGAGAACAAATTGATGGTTATCAGAAGGGGAGTAGGTAGGGAGATGCCTGAAATAGGGAATGGGGATTATAGAGTGCATTTCTCATGATTAGCACTGGGTGACATTGGTATCACTGACATTGGTAGGCAAATACATGATGCCTTAATAAAATCTTAGCTTTTAGTTTTTATAAGCATAATTAAATCAATTTAATCAGATAATAATGGGAAAAAATCCCCATACACCCTTCAAGTGGTGAGTTCTAAGGACTGTTATCAAAGACAGAAAATGAATTCAAAATCAAGTGTAAACATCATCATAGAGCCATAAAGCCAAAATCAGTAAAATCCTGTCAATCTTTAAACACTAAGACCCAGCCATCAATTATATTTCTCTCAGATCCATGGTGTCCTAGAGACAACACTTTTTTCAAGTCTGCAAAAGAGGAAAGCTGATAGCAATCTTCAATTTGGTGTTTAAAATTCTCAGTGTTGAGGCTGAGTTCTTTTTCTTCTCAGTTCTGAATCTAGAAGGCTTAGTTCTGTTATTTATAACTGTCCCCTTCCTCAAAATGGTCCTTCCCTGCCCCGAGACATCTTAAAGTGGTTTACAACAAAACCATCCATCACAATTATTCTTCTGGCTCCACCACTTTGGCCAGGCCCTGGTTACTCAGAGTCTAACACAAACCATGTGATCAGGCTCTATTGAGACTAGGGTTGCAAAAGTGGACCCTCAAAGAGCTCCTCAGAGCAGAGCGATGTACACACACTTATTCTCCATGAATGTAAAGGACCAAAAGGACTTATCAAAGGTCCAAACTAGGAACCAGTGTGCAAAGGGGTGAATACAGATACCAGGAGTGAAGGAGATACAGGGGGTTATTTAGTCTTTGAGTATTTAATAGGACTTTAAAAAAGACTTTATTTATTTATCTATTGAGAGAGCAAGCGAGTGGGGAGAGGGGAAGAAGAAGAGGGAGAGAGAGAATCTCAAGCAGACTCCATGCTGAGTACAAAGTCCAATGTGGGACTCAATCCTACAACACTGAGGATCATGACCTGAGCCCAAATCAGGAGTCAGATGCTCAACCGACTGAGTCACCCACGTGCTGGAGAATATTTAATAGGATTTTAAGCAGAGTGCCCTTGAATGCTTGGTAAACATGTCTGGATTTTTTCCTATAAGCTGTGGGGCACCATTAAATATAAATAAGCAGGATTGTTTGAGAGGACGGCTCTGGCAGTAGGATAACTGAAGTCCAGATGAAAAGCAGATAGAAGAGTTAAGGGCTTCATCAGGAGATCTACAGTTTTGGCATTCATAGCAGCACCTGCATCATCTGGGAGTTTGTTAGAAATACAGTATTTCAGGCTCCATCTCAGACTTATTAGCCTACAGTCTCCTGTTTAGTGAAATCTCTACTCTAAGAAGCAGTACTCTCATTGACAATGTTGCATATGCCCAGCTTGGCAAGGCTGGCTCTCACAGTTTTGGGACTGGCCCAAAGCTTTGTGTGAGGAGAAAACAAAACCTGAAGCTGATACACTAGTCAGGGCTAAACCCTGGAAGTGGAGGGTTATTTAAAGATTCAAGGCCCTCAAGGACACATGAAATATAAGAACTTGTTCAGAAATGAAAGGGCCATGGAACTGAGCAGGCAGGACCAGGTTTTGTTTGGAGTTAGGCTATCTGGAGGGATTCCAGAAGGCAACTGAGGAAGAAAAGGAACCTTCTATGGAACAGCTGGCAGGGATGCTGTGAGCGAGGGATGGGTCCAAGTGGGGGTGTGAGGTGGGGGTTTGGGAGAACGTACATGCACAGGATGCCAAAGTAGTTCTAACTTGGGAACAGAAAGCAGACAATTTCAGAGTCATAATGGAGGAATGATTTACAAGTTTGAGTGGCAGATGTTATGTACAGAGTGAGAAAGAGAGAGATGCTGAAGAAGACGCAGGAAGATAGTATCAACTACATGTGAAGTTAAATGACTGAAACCTAGTCTTATATCATTGAGGATTATAAACCTCTAAGATATTTTGTTTAGGAAGTACACACAGTTTGCACCAGGTTAACTTTACGTGGGGAAGCTTTAAGAATGAGTAAAAATATCTAATGTTTACTGAGCAATTTCTAATACAAAACATGCTTTCCACAGTTTAAAATGCCTGTTATGAACCTCATAACAATCTCATGAAGTAGGCTCTATTATTATTCCCATTTCACAGATGAGGAAACCGAGGCATGTAAAGGTTCTTTAAAGACAAAAATCAGGAGCATCTGGGTGGCTCAGTGGGTTAAGCCTCTGTCTTCAGCTCAGGTCATGATCTCAGGGTCCTGGGATCAAGTCTGGCATTGGGCTTTCTGCTCAGCAGGGAGCCGGCTTCCCCCCTCTCTCCGCCTGCCTCTCTGCCTACTTGTGATCTTTCTCTCTGTGTCAAATAAATAAATAAAATCTTTTAAAAAAAGACAAAAATTCGTATCAAAGCCAAGATTTGGAATCTGGTTCATGTTGTTATAGCCCATCATCCTCATTACTATGCTGAGCTATCTATACTTCCCTCCCCACACACCTTTATCCTGTGGTCTATTCTACAGGGCATTTCTAAGTTCAAACAGATGCCCAATTTTTATTTACTACACCAAAAAAAAAAAAAAAAAAGTGTTAGACAAGATTTTCAGTTCTTTGGAATCTAGTATATCTCTAAATTCTAGGAATTATTTTTATGAATCAGAAAGCATTAAAGGGAAGTATTTCTTATAAATAATAAATTAGCTTTACAAATTGAAATAGAGCCAATTCTTGATTATCTGTGTTATTAATTAGTAACAGTGTTAGCAGGGGCACTAAAATCCTCCAGTATCCTGCAAACTTGACTCTGATCAGCTAGATGATTGATCTCTTACTACCCTCTAATCTAGATCCCAGGCATTTTCAAAGGGAGCCTACAGGAAAAAGGGCAAACGTGAAGTGATATAAAAAAACAAACATTTGGGGCGCCTGGGTGGCTCAGTGGTTTAAGCCGCTGCCTTTGGCTCAGGTCATGATCTCAGGGTCCTGGGATCGAGTCCCACATCGGGCTCTCTGCTCAGCATGGAGCCTGCTTCCCTCCCTCTCTCTGCCTGCCTCTCTGTCTACTTGTGATCTCTCTCTGTCAAATAAATAAATAAAATCTTAAAAAAAAAAAAATTAGGATAATAAAAATACTATGTGATTACAAGGCATGGTGCTCAGAACTAGCCTTCTTGAGTTCATAACCTCTTGCCAACCACATACCCGTAAGCAAATCACCTACTTTCTGTTCATCAGTTTCCCCATCTATAAACTAGAGTCATAAGAGTACATACTTCAAATATTGTTGGATGGAATATAATGACTTAATTCATGATGACCACATAATGAGCAGAGAATGATACAATAATCAGATCAATAATCAAACCAATACATAAAAATCATCTGAAAAAGGCAATTCCTCTTTTATGAACTATCCACCAGACTACAGCCTATCTTTCTCTGTCTCCATGTTGCTCAGTTGTGGGTTGAAAGATGAAGGCCAGGTTGGCAGGAAAAATCTCTTTTTAGTATTCTTTAAATAAGCTCCAGAAGGCTTTTTTTCCCTGGCCACTACTGTTTACTCTGGCACTCAAAGTCAGCTGCAAGAACTATTAGCAACCCCCCCCCAAATCACATGGATATCAATACAATAAAAACCTTCCAAGATTCCATATCCTGCCTATGCCGCAGATCCAGAAACATCCACTGACCTCCTTTATGCACTGACTGATGACAATGCAGATATTTCAGTCTGCAGTTCCCTGCTCACTGCTGTCTGTCTGAGGTTGTTTTGCCCCAGACTATTTTTGTTCATATGGTTGCTCTCAGCCGCAGACATTCAAATAGAAACCAGAGAGATCCAGATACTTGGGAGGAACCTATAAACAAATGCAGGAAGAAGCATCCAGTCTGACCATGGTGCCCATAAAACTTTGTGTAGACAGAATATAAGGGGCTGGATTCCCAACACCTATTACTCGAGAACTTGCTGAAATCTTTCTCAGAAACTTAGCTACTTAAGGGCGCCTGGGTGGCTCAGTTAACTGAGTGTTGGACTCTTGATTTTGGCTCAGGTCATGATCTCAGGGTCTTGAGACTGAGCCCCACATGGGGCTCTGCACTCAGCATGGAGTCTGCTTGAAATTCTCTCTCTCCCTCTCCCTTTGCCCCCCCACCCCATTTCTTGCTCTCTTTAAAATAAATAAAAATCATTTAAAAAAAAGATACTTAACTACTTCACAGGGATGGAAGGATGGGAAGTGATAGGAGCAGGTTGGGGAAAGCTTATTCAGTGTGTGTGTGTCCAAAAGACTTCTCTTTTGGGAGCCTGGAGGAATTGAGGATAGCTGGATACCTGCCATTTTGTGCTTAGAGAGAAAACACAAATTGGGCCATATTTATCTATTTTTTTAAATTAAAAATCAAACAAAAATAGGTCCCTAGGTTCAGAAACTTAAGAGAAAGATACCCAGCCAAGTTAAGGTATGTTTTAATAAAGAAAAGAAAATATTTATAATAGATTCTAAATACTGTATGAACAGTATCTATTTGGGGATCAATAAGTAACCCCAAACCCAACTTATAAATATACAAACACTGCTAACCACTAAAGAAATCTCCAATTCTGTAGAACCCTGAAATGCAGTATTCTACCTTGTATGGGGCCTTCCAAATTTCTATTCTTTCTCTCAGTCAGGTTTTTTCTCTTCTCCCCACACCATCCTGATTGACTCACCATCCACCAAGAAACTGAGACAAAATAAGGAAAGGAGAGAACCCAAACCACGAGGCTGCCTTGGAAAAGTCCTCTGATTGGAGGATAAATTCAACTTACCAGTAGTTTCATTCCTCACAATCCTGGGGCACATTAACTAATCAACATGTTGTCACTTTGGAAGGATTTCCAGCCAAAAATCCCCAATGCTTGAATGCTGCAGAGAAAGAAAACAATGTTATCTGAAGCCCTACTATCCTAACTTAATGAGAACATTGAGCCACTGGAGCTGAATACATAAAAACAAGCAAACAAAAATATCCCAATTCAAAGCAGTAAGAAAACTAGAAGGATTTCTGACTTTCACAAATGACCTAATCTTTAAATTTGTGTCTATTAAATACATCTTCTAAGACTACCTAGAAAATGATGTGCACCCTGCCAAAACAAAATCAGCTTATAGAACATTTTCACCTTTTCGCCTTCCAGCAAATTGCTTGTTTTCCCATCCAAACAATAACCTTATTGTTTATCCTGAAGTACAGTACATGACTAGTCATGTTAGGAAGTGAATGAATTGTTGTCCTGTCAACAGAGTTTTTTTTTTCCCACATACCTATTATATCTAGGAATTCCTTCTGAGGTTAGAAACTTTGAGGAAAATACATACTGCTTTCATCTGCTTTCATTATCCTGAGTTCCAGTGGCATATAGACTAGGGTTGCTTAGCAATGTGTAATTAGTTATACTGTTGTACCCTTGTCAAACTCGGGTGAGGATTTTGGTCCATGATGCTTTCTGTGTTTTATTTAAGCTCAGGTTAAACACATGAAAGCTCCAAAAGGGTTCAGTTTACTTACTGGCACAGGAATATATGGAGACATAGTAAGGACTCAGGATTGAAGTGGGATACCCTAAAATCCTTCCTTTCCCTTCCTTCTCTCGCAGCCTATCGAAACTTAGGAGCCTGTTGGTGAAGAGGAGCTAGCAAATGGCCATCCTTATATGATTTGGATAACACTCCCTTGTTAATTAACCCAGCATAAATGGAACACAAACCAAATCTTTTCACTCTAAGTCAGAACAAAAGTTCAGTTCAATAACATGTGGAGATGAGAGAAAATTTCAGCATTCTGTCAACCGAGACACAAACAGAAAATCACTCTTGTCTTCCTACCCTGTTCGGTAGCTATAAAGAAAAAGTCAGACTGTCAGAGAAACTGACATGTTTCATGCAGCTGGATGAAATATGTTCCATGCGATATCCATTTCCAGTCTCAGCCAAGGCCATGACTGCACTAATGAGTACTAAACTTTGCCTTCACATGTTCAACTTAAGCTGCTCACAAAATTCTTACCACATTGACCAACCAATCTTCAGCACTCACCCTTCATTTTCATTTGCTTTTTATCCTCTAGTCCTCCATTTCTTTATTTTCTTAAACAAGGAAGGGGTGATACAGTATTAAAAATAAAGTTTATCTTTAGTTCCTTGGTGTGCTCAGAATCCTAGTGCTGAATCAAATTTTGCTTAATATATGTCTATATTCATGTATGAATGTTATCTCAAAAACTTGCTGGTATCTATGTATGAATGACTAATAATGATTCTTTAAGGAAAGTAAAACATACCAATTATTTCCTCTCCTGGGTGTGAGACAGGAATGCAGAGAAGCTAAACATTCTTCCCCACCTTACTCTCCCATTCTTCCAAGAGGCTAGCCTAGGCATGTTCTTATGGTGAAGACAGATATGGACCAGTGGGAGCAGAGCATGCCAATACAGTTACTTTTCAAGCCTCTGCATGTATCTGGTCTGCTAACATTTCATTGGCCAAAATTAGTCACATGGCCACAGTCAGAATCAGGAGGCACATTATCTTGTACATTAAAACGTGTGGTTACTGCACAGAAGGGCTGATATCCATGATCTATAAAGAACTCCTCAAACTGAACACCCAAAAAAACAGATAATCATGTCAAAAAATGGGCAGAAGACATGAACAGACCCTTCTCCAAAGAAGACAGACAAATGACTAACAGACACATGAAAAAATGTTCATCTTCATTAGCAATCGGGGAAATTCAAATCAAAACCACATTGAGATACCACCTTACACCTGTTAGAATGGCAAAAATTGACAAGGCAAGAAAAAATCTTGGAGAGGATGTGGAGAAAGGGGAACCCTCCTACACTGTTGGTGGGAATGCAAGTTGGTGTAGCCATTTCGGAAAAACAGTGTGGAGATTCCTCAAAAAATTAAAAATAGAGCTACCCTATCACCCTGCAATTGCACTACTAGGTATTTACCCCAAAGATACAGATGTAGTGAAAAGAAGGGCCATGTGTACCCCAATGTTCATAACAGCAATAGCTATAATCACCAAACTGTGGAAAGAACCAAGATGCCCTTCAGCAGATGAATGGATATAGAAGATATGGTCTATATGTACAATAGAATATTATATAGCCATCAGAAAGGATGAATACCCAACTTTTTGTATCAGCATGGACCGGACGGGAAGAGATTATGTTGAGCAAAATAAGTCAAGCAGAGGAAGTCAATTATCATATGGTTTCACTTACTTGTGGAGCATAAGTAATAACATGGAGGACATTAGGAGAAGGAAAGGAAAAATGAATTGGGCTAAATTGGAGGGGGATATGAATCATGAGAGACTGTGGACTCTGAGAAACCAACTGAGGTTGGTTTTTGAGGTGGGGGAATGGGTAAGCCTGGTGGTGGATATTAAGGAGGGCACATATTGCATAGAGAATGGGTGTGGTGCATAAACAATGAATCTTGGAACACTGAAAAAAAATTAAGAAAAAAAGGTGTGGTTACAAGCAGAAGAAAAGAATGGAAGTCACTAATGCAGTGAATCTATAATAGTCATAGATGTACTCATAGTACTCACAGTCAATGATAATACTATAGAGACTCAGAGATTGTACCAGAGATGAAACTAGAACCCAGGTCTCTCTAGTTATGGTTTATTCCTCTTTTTATGACCCTCACTGCTATTATTATTTCATTAAATAGCAAGGAAATGACTCATAAAGGTATTGCATAATCCATTTCAGTACTATCAAATGTAATCCACACTCTCTAAAATAGTACCTAAGAATATTGTATTTATAAAATATATGTGAACCAAACATGAAAAACTTTATTCCTCTGTCTGATGTTTTAGGAGTTAAAATCTTATACTATTAGATTGCAGATAAAGCAACTATTAGAAAAAGAGAAACACAAGGGC
Organism: Enhydra lutris kenyoni; assembly: GCF_002288905.1. Classification (NCBI taxonomy): domain Eukaryota; kingdom Metazoa; phylum Chordata; class Mammalia; order Carnivora; family Mustelidae; genus Enhydra; species Enhydra lutris. The sequence continues at coordinate 36,471,672 of NW_019154090.1, read as the reverse complement.
AACTTAAGTGGCTCAGTTGATTAAGTGTCCAACTCTTGATTTTTGGCTCAAGTCATGATCTTGGGGTCATGGGAACAAGCCCCACATCAGGCTCCACATTCAGGATGGAGGCTGCTTGTGAGTTTATCCCTCTCCCTCTCCTTGCATGTACTCTATCTCTCTCAAATAAATAAAAAAAAAATTTTTTTTTTAAAAGAAACGGGCACCTGGGTGGCTCAGTGGGTTAAGCCTCTGCTTTCGGCCCAGGTCATGATCTCAGGGTCCTGGGATCGAGCCCCACATTGGGCTCTCTGCTCAGCAGGGAGCCTGCTTCCCCCTCTCTCTCTGCTTACCTCTTGGCCTAGTTGTGATCTCTTCTCTCTGTCAAATAAATAAATAAAAATCTAAAAAAAAAAGAGAGAAAAAGAAAAAGAAACAAACCATGAAGTCTGGAGACATTCTCTATTAAGAGTTACCAGATTTAGCAGATAAAACTACAAGATGCTAAGTTACATCAGAATTTCATAAATAATGGGTAATGTTTTAGAATAAGCATGTCTTATGCATTTATTGGGAATACACTCAGACTAAAAAAATAATTTAAAATTCAAATTTAGCTAAACATTCCCTATTTTATCTAGAAATCTTAAATCTATTAGCAGATTAAAGATACATACAAGGGCGCCTGGGTGGTTCAGTTGGTTAAGCAACTGCCTTTGGCTCAGGTCAAGATCCTGGAGTCCTGGGATCGAGTCCCACATCGGGCTCCCTGCTCGGCTGGGAGTCTGTTTCTCCCTCTGACCTTCTCCCCCCTCATGCTCTCTCTTTTTCACTCTCTCTAATAAAAATATAAAAAAATTTTTTAAAGATACATGCAAATCATAACAATGAATAATATACATACATATGTGTTAATAATTCATTACTAATATTACTAAAGATTTTTCAGAGGAGAATTACTCTAAGCATTCAGAATAAAGGTACCTTTATAATAAAATTATTATATTTGGCATATTAATATCTTCTAAAACAAGCTTTCCCACAAAATTACATAAATAAGAAAATATAGTAGGATTTCATATGCCTGTATGGCAGCTAATTCCATGATAGGGTTTGAATGCATAGGCATTGAAACTCACCAATGAACAATACATTCACTAAGGTTCTAGAACATTTGCTGTGCCTTTTACGGGCTACAGAAGTGAAAACATGGAGTAAGAACTCTCTGGATTCCATAACCACTGTTGAGAGGCTGCCCCAAAGTAGATGTAATTAGGAGATATGGATTCAGTGGCCTCAGTAATTTCTTCTCAGTGCCTTTCAGTGCTCCACTGGCTAGGAGACATCACTGGGTAGATTCACATCCATGTACTTCTCTCTGGGAACTCCAGACACAATGCCTGTGACCACAATGTCAGAACTCACTGTTGGTGAAGAAAGGAAGCAAACAGGTAGCTGAGAGAATCCAAAATTGTGTATATAAAAAAAGTAAGAAGTTAAATAAATGTAGAAGATTTTTGTCAATGTGAATCAGTATATGAGATGAAGAGTTAGTAACTGGTTCTATCAATGGCTGTCAGTGGGAAGAAATTTAAAAAAATCACCAACAACATAAAACTTCCTCCTAAATCTGGCCAAGCTATCTATTAAAGCTGGTTCCCATTAAATGTTTGTTAATTTAATTTAAAAAAGCCAAAACCCAATAGCTGCTGTCTGCTATATACAATAGGGTCTGTATGTGTACAGGCTGGCTCTCTGCCAGTATATAGTGTCATGTAGACTGGTATCTTGTATGTAAACATTGTTTGAATCTTTAATAATCAAAAATTTAAAAAAAACCTTTATGGCTCCAATATCCTTATAATGCAAAGTAAATACTGAACTTCCTTTGTTGAGATTGTGGGCCTTTTTATTGGCACATAGATGTGAGCAGGGGTTTGTTTCACCATTTTTATTAGGTCAAAGTTTTTACTTCCGTTAGGGAGAGAGAGGAAGTTCCCTCTAAAGGACAATCAACTCTGTGTTATATGCTTTATTGTCACTGGACTGGAATATTACATTTAATAAAGCTCCTTTATTATAGAATGCTTATTTCTAAGTTAAATATTGAATATGTATACCTTATAGACATATAAGTATCTTAAGGATAGGTAATTAAGCATTTAATTTTTCTCTGAACTTCCTACCAACCAAGTTGAAATTTTTAAAAAAGAAAGAATATTCATTCTCTTTTCATGGCTTCTATTCAGTCCATAATTATCTCCCACACAATTTTTCTTCCTTTCCCAACCCATAAACAGGCGATGAGTGAAGCAAACATTGTGTTTTTCACTCAGCCGATCAGGAAGTCTTTGGTAGGCATCTTCTAAGTGCCCTGCACTGTGCTAGATAGAATGGAGGATAAAGAGCAAGTATAATACATGTCCCTGGTGTATAACAGCTTATAGTCCACTAACAACATCCCAACAATGGCTCTGTCTTGGGATTTATATCAGAACTTCCCACTGGCCATATGGTGGCCAGTAGTCAACGTGGTTCCTACATGATGACTGCGGTGAGAAACACTGAGATACAGGGTAATCTCGTCCATCTTTTTTGAATAATTATTTATTAAGTGCTCATCATCTCCCATGGCAAACATCAATATATCAATATTTATTTAATCTTGAGTGTGTTTGTGTGTGTGTGTGTGTGTGTGTATGTGCAAGAAAAAAAAAGGGAGAAATTTAACTTAAATAGCTTCAACATGAACCTTAATAATACTAATCCAAAAGGGGCAGTGTAGCACCCAAATGATCCATAACTAGGTATCTACTTCACCAAAGGAAGGGGCAATTAAGGGATTAAAATCAGATTGGGGGTTTGATGCAACACTGAACAACAGGTTAATTGACTGTTGTTGTTGTTACTTGTTTTTCTCAGTTTTGTTTTCCACTGTTAACTGGTTGCCATGATATTCTGTGGATGTCATTTAATTCCCAGTCCAGGACGTCACTTAGGCATGGAGAGAATGTGGTTTGTTGATGAAAAACTTATCTGTGTGCAATATGCATGTGGACTTCATTCCTATTAAAATAAGATGCTTTATTTAGCCAATGAATTGGAATTTTTTTTTAATTCCTTTGTGCTAAAATCATCCCTATATCTCATTTTTAAACCAACCCAGATATCTTAAAACCAAAGAGAAGCATTCAATCAGCACTTTGTCAAGCTCTAGTATGTTGATTTGTTAAAACTAACATGTTTTTACTTTTTCTTATACATACCTCTTATTTTATCCAACCAAGTACTTTCCCATTTGAACAGATGGTAGCACCAAGAGTTTTGGCAGATGTGGCTATTTGCACCTACAGTATGGCTTCAAGTGAGTGAAAGTTGGCAGATGAGGTCTATGAGGAACACTTATGGATTTGGTATCCAAAGACCAAGTTCCAATTTCAGTGCTCCTTGCCTGATTGACATTGGATAAGCCCTTCAATGTCTTCTGGGCATCAATCCTTAGTGTTTCAGATAAAGATGATACACAAGGCTTGCAGTGTTATAGGGAAGATTAAATGAGAGAAGGTATGCAGAAATGCTTCATATAGTGGAATACTGAAGTATGGCTTCTGTAACTCATAAAAAGAGAGCAGAACCACCCAAGAAGTTTTCTGAAGATATCATTCAGAGTAACCTTTGTTCTCTCTTGACCACTCGATCTTGGTCAGTCACTTCACCTTGTAGTTGCCTTAATGATAGAACTATTTGGAATTTTTGTTGCTAAACCCTCAAGAAAGGCCTAAACATACTATGATAAAATTGAATAGTATTTTTGATTAAAAAAATAGTAAGAAAATATTGATGGTTGAGAGAATTTAAGTAAATAAAAACCTCAATAAGTGTTCTATGAGCTTAAAAATACTAGGTGCCTTAAGAGAATTAACATGCAAAGCTGAAATTGTCCATGGAAAAGGTAGAAATTTTTAGTAAATACACTAAACAACTAGACTAATAAAAATCACTGTAAATAAAGGTAGAATACTGAAACAAAACCAGAAATGAAAGAAGAGAAATAACAACAAATACCACAGAAATAAAACAAATGAAACAGAATATTATGAAAATTTATATATCAAAAAACTGGACAACCTAGAAGAAAAAAATTCCTAGAAACATTAACCTCCCAAAACTGAATCAGGAAGAAATAAAAAATTCAAACAGACCAATTTCCAGCAATTAAATTAAATCAGTAATCAAAAACTCCCATCAAACCAAAGTCCAGGACCAGAAGCCTTCTTGATGAATTCTGCCAAACATTTTTTTTTAACATTTTATTTATTTATTTAACATACACACACACACACACACACACACAGATCACAAGCAAGCAGAGAGGCAGGCAGAGAAAGAGAAGGGGAAGCAGGCTCCCCGCTGAGCAGAGAGCCCGATGTGGGGCTTGATCCCAGGACCCTGAGACCATGACCTGAGCCGAAAGCAGAGGCTTAACCCTCTGAGCCACCCAGGCACCCCAAATTCTGCCAAACATTTAAAGAAGAGTTAATACCTATTCTTCTCCTCCTCCATCTCCTTCTTCTTTTTTAAAGATTTTATTTATTCATTTGACAGAATGAGACAGCACAAGCAAGGGGAGCTGCAGGCAGAAGGACAGGGAGAAGCAGGCTCCCCACTGAGCAGGGAGCCCAATGATGGGATTGATCCCAGGACTCTGCTCGGATCGTGACCTGAGCATAAGGCAGATTCTTAGCGACTGAGCCACTCACATGCCATTAATAGCTATTCTTCTCAAATTATTCCAAAAAATAGAAGAGGAAACCAAGTTTCCAAATTCATTCTATGAGACCAGCATTATTCTGATACCAAAACCAGATAAAGACACAACTAAAAAAGAGAAATACAGGCCATTATCTCTGATGAACATAGATGCAAAAATCCTCAATAAAATACTAGCAAGCTGTATCTGATAATATATTTTAAAAGATCATTCACTACAATAAAGTGGGATTTATTCCCAGGATCCAATATGGTTCAATATTTGCAAATCAATCAACATGATATATCACATCAATAAGAGAAAGGATAAAAACCATGTGATCATTTCAACAGATGCAAAAAAAAAAATCTGACAAAGTACAACATCCATTCACAATGAAAACCTTCTGCAAAGTAGGTAAAGAAAGAACACACATGAACACAGCAAAGGCCTTATGTGAAAAACCCACAGGGAACAACATAGCATCCAGTGGGGAGAACTGAGAGCTTTTCCCCTAAAGTCTGGAAGAAGACAGGGATTTCACTCTCACCACTTTTACTCAACATAGTACTATAAGTCCAAGCCACAGCAACTAGAGAATATAAAGAAAAAAAAGCATCCAAATCAGTAAGAAGTAAAACTTCCAGTATTTGCAGATGACATGATACTATATATAGAAAATCCAAAAGACTCCACCCAAAAAATACTAGACATAATAAATGAACTCTGTAACATCACAGGATATACCAAAATCAGTTGCATTTCTCTTTACTACTAATGAAGCAGCAGAAAGAAATTAAGAAAACAATCTCATTGACAGTTGTACCAAAAACAATAAAGTACCTAGGAATAAATTTAACCAAAGAGGGGAAAGACCTGTACTCTAAAAACTAAAACATCAATAAAATAAATTGAAGATGAAACAAAGAAATGGAAAGATAGTCCATGTTCATGGATATGAAGAACAAATATTGTTAAAATGTCTATACTTACCAAAACAATCTACAGACTTAATGTGATCCTTATCAAAACACCAACAGCATTTTTTTTTCACAGAACTAGAACAAGTAATGCTAAAATTTGCATGGAACAACAAAAGACCCTGAATTGGCAAAGTAACTTGTAAAAGAAAAGCAAAACTAGAGGTATCATAATCCCAGATTTCAAGATATACTACAAAGCTATAGCAATTAAAACAGTATGGTACTGGCACAAAAATAGACACATGGTTCAAAAGAATAGACTAGAGAGTCCAAAACAAACCCACAGTTATATGATCAACTAATCTCTGACAAAAGATGAAAGAATATGCAAGAGAAAAGAGACAGTTTCTTCAATAAATGCTGCTGGGAAAACTGGACAGTTACATGCAAAAGAATGAAACTGGACCACTTTCTTATACCATACTCACAAATAAACTCGAAATGGATTAAGGACCTAAATGTGAATCCTGAAATCATTAAAAATCCTAGAAAAGAACAAATGTAGTAATTTCTCTGACATTGGCTGTAGCAACATATTTTTGTATATGTCTTCTGAGACAAGAGAAACAAAAGCAAAAATAAACTATTGGGTCTACAACAAAATAAAAGTCCTCTGCACAGCAAAGAAAACAATCAACAAGGACAGCCTTCTGAGTGGAGAAGATATTTGCAAATATCATATGTGATCAGGGGTTAGTATCCAAAATACATAAAAAAGTGATGCAACAACTCAACACCAACCCCGCCCCCTGATAATCCAATTAAAAAAATGGACAGAAGACATGAACAGACTTTTCTCCAAAGAAGACATAACAAATAGCTAATAGATACATGAAAAATGCTAAACATCACTACAACACTAATCATCAGGGAGATGCAAATCAATGCAATGAGATAACACCTCACACCAGTCAGAATGGCTAAAATCAAAAACACAAGAAACAACAAGTGTTGGTGAGGATATGGAGAAAAAGGAACCCTCCAGCATTGTTGACTAGAATGCAAACTGGTACAGCCACTATGAAAAACAGTATGGGGGTTTCTCAAAAAATTAAAAATAAAATTACCATATGATCTAGTAATGCCACTACTGGGTATTTAGCCAAAGAATATGAAAACCCTAATTTAAAAAGATACGTGCACCCTTATGTTTATTGCAGCATTATTTATAAGAGCCAAATTACAGAAGCAGCTCAAATGTCCCTTCAATAGACAAATGGATAAAGTAGTTATGTGTGTGGGTGTGTGTTTTGAATATTACTCAGCCATCAAAAAGAGTGAAATCTTGCCATTTGGAACAACGTGGATGGAGCTAGAGAGTGTAATGCTATGCAAAATAAGTCAGAGAAAGATAAATACCATATGATTTCACTCATATGTGGAATTTAAGAAACAAAACAAATGAATAAAGAAAAAAAGAGACAAATCCACAGACTCTTAACTCTAGATAACAAACTGATAGTTACCAAAAGGGAGGTGGTTGGGGGATGAGTGGAACAGGTGAAGGGGATGAGAGTTTACTTATTTTGATGAGCACTGAGTAATGTATAGAATTGCTGAATCACTATATTGTACACCCAAAACTAATATAATACGGCATGTTTATTTTATAGAAATGTAAAAATAAAGCAATAAAAATTTTTAAAGCAATGTAATTAAGCATTTATTTTTTCTGAATTTCCTATCAAGCTGAAATTTTTTAAAAAAATGATGTAATTCTCATTATAGAACATCTCAATATAAAATATCAATGTAAAACAACTTTTCTTTCCGTGAACAAATTATAAAGAGGATTTATCTATTTTTATTGAGCTATGATTGATACATGTATTAGTTATAGATGTATAGTGTAATGATTTGATAAGTGTATTCCGCAAAATGATTGTCACACCAAATTTAGTTAACATCCATCACCTCACACAGTTATAATTTTTTTCTTGTGGTGAGAACTTGAAAGATCTCTCTTAACAACTTACAAATATGTAATACAGTACTGTTAACTATAGTCAACATGCTATACATTACATCCCTAGGACTTCTCATCTTATAACTGGAAATTTGCACCTTTTGACTTTATTTATTTGTTTATTCTTTATTTCTAGAACCCTAATTAAGATATAATGCTACAATTCTCAAGCTTTATTGCAAAATTATTTACAAGAGCAAAATTACAGAAGCAGCCTAAGTATCCCATCAATAGACAAAATGCTCCCAGGAATACGGTGGTATGCCAAGGCTATACCTAAAGCCACAGATGACTTAGAGCATCAACGTAGCAATTTGGCGTAAAATTCATTTATGTTTATATTAGTATAAATACATGTCTTATGAAATAGGAGCAACATTTTCATTTGCTTTTACAATAAAATCATGCCTAGAACTGTTCTGTTCTAGATCGCCTACATCCCAGACTGTGGGAGCAAGGCTATATTCCTCTGCCAGTGGGGTCCTTCTGCAGAATTTTCTGATGTGCTGACATAATAACAGTATCTTAAATAATAATTTTAGAGACCAGGGCAGAACATTAAAACATGACTCATAAAGGTACATGTTCCAAGAGCCAAAACAGGGAAGCTTGGTTTTGGCCAGGTTGCCTCTGCTCTAACTCTTGTGGAAACAACTTAATCTGAAAAATGTGGTCCTCAGAGCACCTGGATCAGTAAACGCTGGGAGTGCTTATTCAGAAGAAGATTTTTTAGAATATATTCATGCCGCAAAGCATGGCCATTTTCGGAGCAACGGCCCAGGAGTCTCCATGGGAGCTTATAAGAGAATTGATAGATAAACAGTAAAAGTTGCAAACCATGTAAGATAGTTGGAGGGATTTGAACTCCCCTAGTCCTAGCTTTCCTGTGTGTCACTTGCCTCAGCTGGACTCTCTGCAAGAGCATTGTACATCTAAACTCGTAACAATTTTTAGAGCTGACCGAAGGGAGCACCAAAGATTTTGAATACCAGAACTCTAAGTGGAAAATGTACTGTTCTGCTGGAAATACTGAGAGCCTGACTTACAGCCTCACTCATCTGAAGAAGCAGTAACACTTACCTAAGAAGGATTATCAGGGTCACCACAAAGAAAGTCAAACAGAGAGGGTCTAAAACTCCCTCTTAACCTGCTCAAGTGCCTGAACAAATATTTGAATGGAGACCACACCTCAGACCATCCTTTCTTTTCACAAATATCCAATTTCCTATGTGCTGTTAAGAAATAGCATACTAAAGTATGGTTCTATGGTCTATTGGTTTTGTACCTGACTTCCTCAGAGCAGGTTTTCTCAGTCTTTTATTTATTAATTTGCAGAATTTTGAAGAGGAAGCGAAAAATGCAAGTGTCTTTTTTTTCCTGAACTTATTGGGCCAGAGACTCTGTGTTGGACTCCATCTTATAAAGACCAACTTTCCGTATCTCAAATATACTTAAAGTTGGACTCAGGAATCAACATGGGTCCACATCATCCCTCAGGAGCTGGTCAGAAATGCAGAATCTCAAGCCCCCACCCCAGAACTATTGAAACAGAGTCTGAAGTTTAATAAAATCCTCAAGAGATTCGTATGTACATCAAAATCTGAGAAGCAAGGCTAGAAAACACATTTTGAGAACCAGTGCCAAAGACAATGACAGAAATGATTTTAACCTGGAAAACGTTAAGAATTGGTTTTATTGGTCATTCACCTTGGCTTCTGAAAATCTCTGGTATTATTTCCGCAGAACATCTGTTCTTGTGCAGGGAATTTTCACTATGAAAACTACATCTGAAGGCTATGGAAAACAAATCTTTGTACAATTAAGAAAATTCCAGATTTATGTTATGGTTTGTATCTTTCTTGGCCTATGGACAGTTTTGATTTGTATCAAACTGCCCCATGCAGATAAGAGATGCTGAAAGAATTAGAACTTTGTCTGCTACCTGAATCTAGTCCCTTGCAAAGAAACAGCCCATTTCCCAGATGCAGCTAGGAACACATCATCCCATTTTAGTTGACAAATTACCAGAGGTTTTCCAAATTACTATTCCCAAGCCACTCTGAGTCCCAAGCACAGACTGTGAATCAGGTGCGTGTGAAATAGAAACAGGGCTTGAACTGGGAAGAAAAAGCTGAAGTTTGAGCCTTAACAAGCAAAATGCACATGTTAATAAAAGTCATGCACAGCTTCAAGTCCATGTAAGGTATGGATCAACCAGCAAAAGCAAGGTTCCCATCGGAATCTTCCCAGCCTACAGTCATGACTCATGCCCAGAGCCATCTTGTCCCTGTAAGAAAAGCATAAATCATCATCCATTCTTAAATATGATGCCAAAAGTGCATTTTATTCAAATGCATTCCTTAAAATAATTGCTGAGAAAATAATGCAAGAGGGTTCAACTGACAACTGACTCTTTAGTGTTCACATCTGGAGGGGAAAATATGTCATGGAGTAGTTAAGTGGATTCTAGAGATGCTGGGAATTCCTAAACCCACAAAAGTCCAAGTATATCAGAACTTGTTTTATTCTTTTGAAGAAGATACTTCTATGTCCCAGTCACACCTACAAATAGTACAAAGAGGACTCCTAAGCTTCATAATGTAAACCTTATATTTTGCTTTACTTTTCTTCTTTTCTTCGTTCATATTTTAGCCAACAGGATCAGAGAAAAAAAAGTATTTGTCATGGATTCCTATAAGCTCGCTCTCTTCTCTCTCTCTCTCTCCTACATTCTTTCCAACATTCAAACAAGCTCAGGGGCTTTTAACAATTATACAAAACCATGTGTAACTCTGTTTCTCCTCCTGCTACCCCTCCTTAAGCTATCCTCATTAAGTCTGCATTTACTGCCCTACCTCATTACTTTCTATGTAGTGTGGGTACCCCAGAAGCAGTCTCTGAGACAGAGATTGAAGGGCATGACCCCAGAAACAATGATGGGGAGTAGAAGAGTGTGAGGAAGTGCAGATGGTTTATGAAGAGCGTTTTATCCAACCAGCCACCTGTGGGCAGCTACAACTCAGTATTCAAAGGGAGCTCTGAGGAACAGCCTAGAATTATCTCAACTGAAAGGCAAAGGACTAGGATATTTAGTTATCAAATTTCTGTCTATCATTGAGGTTTGTTTCTGGAGGCATTAACTCTGTCGTTTTGGCTTGCTCTGTGCTTAGGCTTAAAGTGCTCATTAGCCAAATTAATAAATGAATGAATGAATGAACAAGTGAACAAAAGACCCAAGCAAAGCAGCCTTTGGAATACAGAAGTGACGACCAAAGGGATATGGGCAAGACATCAATACCTATTACACCTTCTTTTCATTTCTCCACTCAAGCCCCTGAAAGAGCTCTTGCTAAGCACCAGTGTGGCTAAAATGCTTAAACTCATTTCAGAAATTATACTTGACTTGTTAGTCAGTAGTTTAAAGACTATCGGCTGCCTCTTCCTTCTTGAAGCTCCATGACAACCATCATTCCGAGAGTTCTCACTTCTTTCCTGCTACTCCCTTTCATTCTTGCTGACTTACCTTCTTCCACCCAAACTTAAAATGTTAGGTCTCTCAGCTGTGCTTTCCTTTCCTCTTCTCATCTTATTCTCTCTTGCTGGGTAAGCAATCTGTTCCTAGGTCTTCATTTACCATTTATATCCCAACTACTTACAGATTTCTATCTCTGGTCATTCAGACCTCCTGACCAACGAGGCTGATGGCCTACACGATATCTGACATCTCACTTGCTTCATATGCAGTGATTAAGCACCAGACTTCATCTCCCATCCCTCTTTTCCTTATCTAGTATTATCTTATCTAGTATTTCCTATCTAGTATTTCCTATCTCAGTGAGTAATACCACCTTTCACTCATTTGGGCAAGTTGGAAAACGAGCAGTCAATCTTGACAGATGACTCCCTGCCTCTGTAATCTTCATTTAATTATTGGACCTTATGCACTGGATCCCATCAATTATTTATTCCTTAAGTCCATCCACCCCTGTCCATTCCCTGGTCCATCATTACTTCTTCCTAGAGCATCCAAATAATTTCCCAGATCTGTTAGAGAGCTTTTAACAATAGGATTCTGATTGTGTCACAGCCCATGGGATCTGGCTCTTGTCTCCCTCTCCTGTCCCATCCAGCACTACTTTCTACCTAATAGCCTTTCCTTTTCCACCTATGCTTATCTCTATTTTTTTTTTTTGTTCTAGAAAATGCCATGATGCCTCTGACACTGGAATAATAAATTATGTCCCCTTACCTTTATTTATTTATTAATGTATGCTATCTCCCTACCTTTAAAGCCACTTCGACCAGCATGTCCTTCCGTTAACTAACTTCTATTCATCCTTCAAAAAGAAGCTTAAACACAACTGCCTCAAAGAAGCCTTTCCTGCTTTTCCTCCAGGTAAAGGGTAGATTCCCCTAGTATTCCATTCATTAGAAAGTCCCCCTGAAGCTCTTAACTCTGTGTAATTAGTTGCCTGTCTGGGTGGAAGCACCTTGAGAACAGGTACTGGGTCAATTTAATTCACAGCTAAATACCCAGGACATACAACAATGTCTGGCAAGTAAGATTATGATCATTAGTCAAATGAATTTTTACTGACTATTGACAATTCCAAAACTCTAACTAAATTTAGCTTGGGTTACATTTGCTCTTTGCCTTTATAGTCTACTCCTCTGTTTACATTTATAGGATGTTGAACATCATCGTAAAAATAATGGAAAGGGGGGTGCCTGGTGGCTCAGTGGGTTAAGCCTCTGGCTTTGGCTCAGGTCATGATCTTAGGGTCCTGGGATCAATCCCCACATCGGGCTCTCTGCTCAGCAGGGAGCCTCCTTCCCCATCTCTCTGCCTGCCTCTCTACCTACTTGTGATCTCTCTCTCTCTCTCTCTCTCTGTTAAATAAATAAATAAATAAAATCTTTTAAAAAAATAATGGAAAGGTATCTATATGAGTTTTCTAGGGCTACTCCAAAAAAATACACAAACTGGCTGGCTCAAACAACAGAAATGCATTGCCTCACAGTTCTGGAAGCTAGAAACCAGTGTCAGGAGGGTCAGGTGCTTCTAAGAGCATGAGGAAAGGATCTGTTCCAGGCCTGCGTTCCTGGCTTGGAGATGACCATTTTCACATTTACATGGCACTCTTACTGTATGCATCTTTGTATCCAAATCTCCCCTTTTTATAAGGACACCAGTCATACTGAATTAGGACCCACCCTAATGACCTCATCTTAACTAATTACATCTGCAATAACCTTATTTCCAAATAAGATTACATTCTGAGGTCCTGAGGGTTAGGAGTTCAACATACAATTATGGGGACAGGGGGTACTTCCCCTAAAGCACACAATTCAACCCACCGAAATATCCAAGGACTTTAAGCAGGGGAGACAAACAACTAGATTTGCATTACTGAGAAGTTATGCTGGCTACAGACAGTGTGAAAAAAAGATTGGGGAGTGGGGGGGTGGGGTGTGGAACTGAGGACTGATGAAGGCTAGGGGCCTATTATAATGCTTACAGCAATGCCTATCAGTATAGTTTCTTGATTAACATTACCCAGTCAAAACTCTGCTCTACTGTGTGCCAGTAGTATGACATTCACTACATTGGGGTCAGAGCTTTCTTATCTGTAAAATAGCTATATTTTTAGCCTCATGTAGTTTATAATACTGGAGGAAAGAACCAAAACTACATTGACCTGTTTTCCCCCAATTTCCCCTCAGTTTTCACTATAACACTCAAAAATAAAATAGTTCACGTTTTTAGGACAAAATCAACCATTGAGATGACTTGTGACTTAAATTGTTTATGTGAATAAATTTTGTGTCAAAGAAGAAACATGTAGGTATTACTCTAACATTTCAGTTTCCTGTTAATATGTGGGCATCTTATAGGACTAGCCAGCAGAAAAGTGGATCTTGGATCTTTATAAAGAGAAGAAGTATTAATTACAATGGAAACCAAAGACTCATCACATTTAAAACATCCTCCACCTCTGTTCCACTCCAATCCATTCCTTTCTTTTCCTTTTAAATACAGATCCCAATTCCCACCCATATTTTTATCACTACAAATAATGGAACTCTAGGTCTTGTCCCTAGAGAAGAATTGTCCAACTTATTTTTTTCCCTCCCAGTCCTTGGCAAGTCTGCTGGGTGACCCACTCGGACACCTCAGAGGGTGGTGCTTCCCACCCCCTCAAGCCACAAGCAACAAAGCCTTAGTCATTTCATGCTCTTGGCTTTGTCATCATTTTGATTTTTTTTTTTAACATTACTTTGTCATTAACTAATCTCACTTATGTAAGGAGAACAAGCCAGAGATAGCTTAAGAGTGCCTCTGGTTGTTCTTGAACCAACCAAACAAACAGAAAGATAGCATTGCTTTTGCCCAATGTCCAGAAAACAACGGCTATCTTACCAATATAGAATTCTTAATCACGGGACAATGCAATTTATTTATTCCATGAACTGCACTATGTAGCAACCCAAATTCAGGCCATTCTTTTGGACATTTTAATAATTTTGGGTCAGCTGTCATTCTAACATCCAAAAGGCAAAGGAAAATTATCTTATGTAGGAAGGAGGCATATATGAAGTTACTGGATAGTACACATATGCTAACATTAGGTGTTAATGATAGAATCATTTTTAATTTCTAGAAAGCCAATTAATCAGCTATGTCTCCCTTAGAGATGTAATTTTGTAAGATATGAATGTGTGATAAAATTTGTTTGTATAAGAAAGTTAATTTGTATTTTCTTTATTTAGTAGAATTTGAAGGGTGAAAAGTGATAAATAGAAAAGCGACGTTAGAGGACCTGTTTTGTTAGGAGGAAAATAAATACAATCTTATAATTCTATCAGAAAGTGGGAAAAGACTAATTTCACCATTTTGAGGAACAGAAGAAACTAGCACTTGATGAAAGAGAATAAGAATGTCCACACAAATAGTTCTCAAACTTAAGTGTGTTTCCAGTTTAAAAAACAAAAACAAAAACAAAAACAAAACAAAACAAAAAAACCCACAACTAAGATCTTATGTGAGCAAAGGTAACACTGTACAGATAAAAGTGCTGTCAAAAGCAGTCCAAGAAAAGAGCCCTGATGGTAAGAATTAACTCCTGGGTCTGTAAAAAGGAGAACTAGATGAAATAGTCTTGGGTATAGTTTGAATTAAGGCTTTTACTGCTGTTGTCATTGTTTTTTGGTGCTTTTTTTTACATTTTGACATGGCCAAGGCTTATATACTAAAAACTGAACTCAGACAGTATCTTCTGGGAATACTCACCCTTCTCGTGCATGATCACTAAGATAATTAAAAATGTCAACTAAGTACCCAAAGAAATTTTAACTAAAATATTTAAATCATGAACGTCTATATAGATCCAGTGTTTGGAGAAACTAAAATGGGTTTAATTCTAGTGAACAGTTCTTCCAGAATAGCTATTCTCTCTCAATTCCCCTTAGCATTTTATTCTACACTACCTTAATTTGCAGACAATGTCTTTGGATTTTTTTTTTTTTTAAAGATAATGTCTTTGGATTTTAAAAAAGCCCAAGTTTGTATGTGATCCCATCAGTCCTCTGAGTCATTTTGTACTGAATTGACTCCTACCTGTTCCCAGCTATGGGAACCCTCAGTCGGTTGCAGCAAATGGCTTTTATACCTATCAGTGAATCATCATACAGGTAACTGACCAAGAATTCATTGTAGGTAGACAGAACAACCTCACTATAGAGAATCTCATGGACTTTTTAAAATAACCAGTCTACTTTCTTACATTTGGAGAAGGTCATAAACTATTGCAACAGGAATACATTGACCCTCCACAGCAGAGGACTTGAGCTGGACATGTGACAACCAAGACTTACACGAATTTTAACAACTAATTAATGAACCTTTTAGTGAATTGACCATTGGTGTCCCAAATGACCTCTATCAGACTGGTACACCTGCTCTCAGCTGCTTTGGGTATTGGCTGCTAATGGCTCACAATCGTCCCCTTTTCCAGATAATTCCTTTTGGCAAAATAGCAGCCATTCACCCAGGAGGCGACATCCTAGTCCCACCCCAGAGGCAGGCCACTGCCAATGACTGGTTTATATGAAGAATGCAAAAAGCCAGCCAGTAACATCAAGGTAGGAACAACTACATGGTGTAATTCACACCCCAGAGCTCTCTACTGGATCAGGCGAAAGCCAGAGCCCCACAGAGACTACATCCTGGCTTAGTGCCTTCTTCTACCTCATCTTTCTCCTTCATCCCCTTTCTCTTGAGAGCCCTACCCCAGTAAGTCACGTGCAACTGAATCCTTTTCTGTCAGGCTTTGCTTCTAGAAAAGAGGATTTAAGACAAGCCAGTGTTCTGTGTGTATTACAGATACACTGCTTTCATATATTTATTTCATTTAATCTGCAGGACTATTTGGAAAGGTCATATAATTGAGACCAGACTTGAACCCAGGATTTTTTTTTTTCCTGGTTCCTAAACACAGTGAATATTTATCATGTTAAACTGTTGCCCTAGACCTGTACCCCTGGGGATAAAAATATATTATAAGTTTATAAAAAAAAAAAAAAAAAAAACTGCTGCCCTAGTGCTCGCTTCGGCAGCACATATACTAAAAAACTGCTGCCCTAGACATTTATCAAAACAACTTCACCATGTATCACAAATAAAATTAATAAAGTGGTTACATAGTTCAGAATTTGAATAAAATGTGCTCTCTCCAAGTTAACATATCCAACAATGAATGGATGTTGCATACTATTTCCTTGATAGACAGTGATATTTTTCCATCAGGGTAAAAGGAGAAGGAAAAAGAAGGGAGAAGGAGAACAAATGAAAGAAGGAAGAAGAAAAGAGGGAGAAGGGGAGGAAAAAAGAAAGGGAGAAATAGGTAAGGAGGTAAAGACAGACAAACACAGATTTAAAAAGCCTCAATAGATACTTGTTGTAATAGGCTTTTAGCTTCTTAGGTGACCCCTGGTCTTGCTCCTTGGCTAAAAATGCAATGCTGGTCATTTCTACTTTCTAATTCTTTTCAGTGTGGAACAGTTGGAATCGCTTTAATCATGGGCTCAGCTTCAGTGCAGCTCTTGGCTGAGAATCACTTTTCTACTAAGAACTGTGAGGAGTTTCCAGGGAGGGCTTGTAAACTAGTTATCTCTGTTGATGACCACATCTGTGTGCACATCTGTGGTACAGAAACACGCCATGTAATAAAGTATATCTTGTGTTCTGTGACTTTCTGCCATGTGGGCTTGCCTTTCCCACCACATTCAAGACGCCCTTTTCTTATTAAAAAGAATCAGAGTAAAGAGGAGTGATACCCCACCCACAGGGTGAGAAGGAGGCTTTTCTGTTTTTCATTTTGTGTCCAAGCAAGGCAAATATGGAATTAATTTTGAGATTTCTTAAGACTTTTAAAATGAGTCCACTCCACAGGCATTGAACATGCAGAATGCCTACTGTGTGCCTAACATGGAAACAGAACTGAGTAGGATATTTATATACCCTCCATGGAGGCTCACAGCAACCATTTAACTAGACATCCTGGTCCCCATTTCACAGGGGAAAATTGAGAGTTAAAAGGGTAAAATAATTTGTCTAATGTCAAGCATCTGGAAAATGGAGAAACTCAGCTCCAATGTCAGGTCTGAGGGATTCAACAGCCCAAGGTCTGCTTTATAACAGAAGCACAGACAGTGACTTCTTGGGTGCCCACCACCATCTGAATAAGAGAATACCTTTTCACCTTGAAGAAATATCATTTTTCTTTGAAATCTACTCTGCTCAATTCCACAAGTTTTATAGACACCTACCAGTCTTCCAAAGAATATGAAAAGAATCACTATATAATATAGAATATTCCCAAACCACAAGGCTGGTTAAGGAAAGCTGGAAGAAAAGGAAACGGAAATGGCCTGCTAAACAAGAATTGCTCAAGATGACTAAAGATAAAAGAGATATAAATGCCTTCAGAGAAGACTTTTGCTTCAGTTCATGGGGCTAAGGAAACTGGAAATGAATGTGGTTCCTCCCAAGGAATTTGGGACCCCAATGCTATAATTTGGGCTTCCTAGGAATCTGATATCCACAGGCATCTTCCCAAAATAGTGATCTTTGGCTTCATCACTACTTTTAGTAAATATAAGAAAAGATGACTTAAAGGAAGCTGAAAAAAAAAAAAAAACAACAACACACCCTTATTTTTAAAAAAGAGAAGAAAAGATGTTAGTCAACTAAAAAAGTATTGGTTTGAAATTTAATCATCAAATAGGGGTAGGACTAAATGATTTCCATGGTTACTTCCAGTGATATTTTAAGATTTTAGCACATATCAGCCAGAGAAAGTACCTGATAGGTGGCAATAGATTATATGAGGTTATAAACATTTGCAGAGAAGCTCAATGACCTCCTAAACCTAGACTATTCGCAAATGCTATTTACGTTATTTCTTGAGCAGCAATTATTTTACATTCCTTGATATAAATTACATTTTAAGTAACACGACTTTCTCTCTTCCTATTCCAAAAATAAGGGATATGATTCATGGGCTACGGTCCTCTTCTTAATAAGCTAATGGAAAGAAATAATAGTGAATAAAAATCTTAAAGACATTTAAAGAAGTCTGTACAGGCATTGTTGCAAAGATGATAGGAGGTCATTTTTGGCAGATGCTTGCTCAAAAGTTTCTACTGTTTATAATTACTGATTCAGGTAGATTGTAATTAGAAGATGTGCCCCTGATATATATATTCTAGAAATAGCTGAATGCTTTGTTATACAACATATATTCCATGATTTTTACATAAAAATAATTATGAACAATTGCAGCATCTGTTGCTTCTTTGTTTTATCATTCTGAACCTAATTTTAGTAAGTGTTGGAAAAGGGTCAGGACATTTTAAATTGCCAAAACTTTCTGTCCGTCAATTAGGATAATAAGTACGACAACAATGACACCGTTACTAGCTGCTTATGAGCTCTGTCTCTAGCTCAAATGACTAGCCTATATCTATGAACAGTGGACAGAACCACTTGGCTTTATCCAAGAGGCCAGCATGGAACAGGCTGTAAGAAGTAATGGGACACTAAAAGATGCATGTCAGAAAAATGGCTCTTTTCTGGGAACATCCTAGCACACCCCTGGGCTTCCACAGCTAGAGAAGTTCATAGACATGGTGCTGCACCTGTGAGTTGCACAGCAACTTTGCAGGAATGCACTGATATTTTCTTTATTTTACAGACAGGAAATACAAGCATAGGCAGATCAAAATACATATCCATGATTAGGGCACCTGGGTGGCTCAGTTGGTTAAGAATCTGACTTGATTTTGGCTCCTGTCATGATCTCAGGGTCCTGAGACTGAGCCCCACCCAGTGTGGAGCCTACTTAAGGTTCTCTCTCTCCCTTTTCCTCTGCCCTTTCCTCCACTCATGCTTTCTTTATCTATCTCTCTCTCTTAAAAAAAGGAAAGAAAGAAAGAAAGAAAAGACATATCCATCATATCCATTATGGCATAGCCAGGGAAGTAGCAGAACCAGGATTTGAACTAAGCAGTCTGACCTCATGGTCCATATTCTTTTTTTTTTTTTTTTTTTTTTTTTAAAGATTTTCCCTCTGAGCCACCCAGGCACCCCAGTGGTCCATATTCTTGACCACATCTTACCACTGCTTAGAATCTGTAGACCTGGGCATTTTTAAGACACTGCCTACAACTTATGTACAAGACCAGGGAATGAATTATCTCCCCACTGAATCACAGCACTTGCCAACTAAAGGAGAGGGAAGCACTACCACCTCTAACAAGAGGGTGACTTTAGGATTACAGGAAAACATCCAGGTCAAATTGAAGCAAACAAAGAAATCACTATGCAAAGGGGACTGTAAGGTATGTTCCCTCATAGAAAATTTAGAAGCATTAGTAAGAACCACATTTCAGGGAGAAGAATAAATGCCTTGAAGGTTTTTCATATCTCTTTAAACTATCTACTTGGGAGCCCCTTAGTACCTCCAGCAATGCAAATAAACATGCTGACAGTTCCTTTCCAAAGATGTGTCCACCTGTATCTTGGGACTAAATCATAATTGCCAAAATGTCCTACCTTGGGTTTTTTTTTTTTTTTTAGCCCTTAGTTCAGATCTCACCTGTATCAGTTGAGGGGAAAGAACATAGGTAAATTTCCCAACCTGGATCCTTACTGGCACTGCTACCAGCTGGCACTGCTACCAGCTGGGTGAGGACTGCTAAACCCACTGCAAGTTTCACGGCAAGAGAAGGACAAAGACAAGGTTGCCAACTATAGGCTGATACACTGATGCTAAGGGAGGAAAGTTAACTGGCGATATGAGAGCCAGAGCCTGGATATAGGGTTACTATAATGAAACTTTCTATTTTTCCTCCAGAAAAGTTGAGCATTGTCAGAGAATGCTGGATTTAATGTAGCATAGTCTTCCCTTGGAAACTGAACACTCATTCATTTATATAAACAATGTAGCATAATTATTAGGGAAGACTATAAGGTTATTTTTCTCCTACTCTTGCTCCCCGTACCTATTACTATTAATGAAGTTGTAGTACTGAATGGAAAGGAACGAATTAAATAAAAATCAAAATAAGAGTTTTGACAGTGAAACTGGCAAGCTTTAAAAGATAAAATAATAATAAACCAGTTGCTTCTTTTTCTTTCTTTCTTTGCATCAACATGTTTTTCTGACATGCAGAAGAATACCTAGTTCATTCCCTCCCAGCTCCAACTAGCTTATATACAGATGATGATAATCTTATTTTTTTCAGCTTTATTGAGGTATAATTGACAAAATTATAAGACTTTAAGGTGTACAAGGCGATGAGTTAACATAGCTATACATTGTGGAAGGATTTCCCCATCTAGTTCATTAACACAACTATCCCTTTACATACTTAGTTTTTTTTTTTTTTTCTGGTGAGTACATTTAAATTCTGTTCTTTTACCAAATTTCAATTATGCAATAGAGTGTTATCAACTATAGTCAAATTATACATTAGATCCTCAGAACATATTCCTCTTGTAATTCAAAGTCTGTTTCGCTTTACCAACCTCTCCCTATTTTCCCTGCCCTCCAGACTCTGATAACCTACCACTCTACTCTTTCTCTGTTTCTATACAGTTTGTTCATTTTCTTATTTAGGCATATGTCTCAAAAGAGCCAATTATGGGACCTTAGTGGAAATGAGTTACATTCTACATTTAAATGATATTATACAGAATTTGCCTTTATCTGTCTGACTTCTTTCACTTAGCATAATGTTCAGGTTTATCCATGTTGTCACAAATAACATTTCCTTCTTTTTTAAGGCTGAATAGTGTGTGTGTGTGTGTGTGTGTGTGTGTGTGTGTGTGTGTGTGTGAATATATATATGTATTTATTCAAACACTCTGGCTGTTTCCATACCCTCACCATTGTGATTTATGTTGAATATATATCCAAAAGTAGAACTGCTGGACAACCTTATTTAGGGGAGTGGGGACAACTACTGTGATACTCAAGTCATTCTTAGCATTGTTCCACTTCCATATAAGATTCAGGGGGTGTCTCTGTTTTCATAATATTGACCTCCCAAAAGTTAGCACATTCTCCAAGTGTCCAAATTAGTGAACCTTTTTTTTTTTTTTGGCCTTGTTTTCCAAACACTTGTTTATAGAACCACATAGCTCTTTACTCATCACCATAAAAACAGTGTTCGTTATGTCATTCCTTATCCTTCTTAGTCCAGATAATGTTTAAATGAATCAAACTACTGTGTTTCTATTGAATATTTCATTAGGAATAGTCTCTGTGCCATGATTTTTTTAATGCCTGATATTTAGCTCATCTTAATTTGCTCCATTGCATAAATTAATCTTGTCCCGCACCAGTAGAAGCAAAGGAGGATCTATTCCTGATAACTGTCACTTTCACTTTGAGGTACAGACACCCTTTCTTTTATATCCGTCAAACCACATTCCATAATCTCCATCTTTAAAACATATCTACCTCCAGGTCTCTTCAAACCACCATTTTGATCTACCAGTAACTATCTCCAATTTTATTCTTGGCAAAGCCTTGAAAAGGCTGTGAAATAACAAATGCAAAGGATTTAATTATTTCAGTTCTTGTGGGACTGCCCCACGGGTTTCATGCAGATACATGAGCGCTAAAAGCACGAGATTCATTTCCATGTGTTTGCCTGCTGAATCAAGCCCTCAGTCTTACTTGATAATCATTTGCTTTTCTCCAAGTATTGGCAAACCACGAAGCCCCATATACCTTTAAATTTAAAAAATCAAGAAGCACATTAACTGTGCTTTTTACCTGGAGGAAAACACAGTGAATTTTGCAGTTTCAGTGATTTTTCCACTAGCCTGTTAATTTTAAATAACACATATAAAGTGTTTTTTTCTACATGTCATGACTCACATTTCTTCCTATAGCTCTAAATAGAGCAAGCTAGGGGAGGAAATGTAATAAAATACATAAAGTCAGGCAGAAATTACTTGTCTACTACATAAGAAAACACATTTCCAAATGGAGGTTTAAAGCCCCCGCCCCCATAGTGTTACTGAATACCATTCCCTGACTTGAGGACCAATATAGAATGAAAGTAAGAATAAATTCCTTAGTTGCCTGTCCTAGAATTGAATGACAAAAGGAGCAAATACTGAAAGGCAATACTGATGGCCATGTAGAAAGCATATATGTAAACAATTTTAACTATTTGCTGGCTCAATTAGGAATCAGTTTGTTCACTTAAAATAAGCAAGGACAAGTTGGGTGGTTGGCCCATGGATGAAAGGATCTTAAGTAAAACCAGGAGCCACCAAAACCAGGATAGACAGTGTAGGAGGCAGGTTCTGTTCTGGAGTCATATGAGTTGTCATTTATCCCCAGAATCCAGAAAGAGAATACGGTATATGAAATGGCAGGCCAGGAATTTGGGGACTCGAACTCTGGTGCATAATAAGATAAAAATAATCTTTTAATGCAGACTTTCTAGATTCTAACTCGAGCAACTCATCAACTTTCTTTAAGGAAATCACCCTTTGATTGGCCATTCTTCTCCTTATTTCTAATAATAGGAAGAGGTTTTTTTTTTTTATGTGAAAAGAACATTTAATAGCTGTATGTGTTTTGCAAAACATGTAACTATTCTGAATCTGTTTTCCTATCTATAAAATGAAATAGGGGCACCTGGATGGCTCAGTTGGTTAAGTATATGACTCCATTTTTGGCTCAGGTCATGATCTCATGGCTCTAGATTGAGCTCTGCCTTGGACTTTGTGCTCAGTTCAGTGGGGAGTCTGCTTGAAGATTCTCTCTCTCTCCCCACAACTGGCATGAGCACACCAACACACCCACATACAGGCATGCTTTCTCTCTCTCTAAAATAAAAAAAATCTCAAAAAAAAAAAAACCATGAAAAAATATCATTTTAGGATTAAAGGAGATAAATTGAAATGAAATAAAGTGAAATGAATTGGAAACTTAAGAGAAATTATTATTGTTGCTATACATATTTTCATTATTTGTTAAGTACAAAATAACAGTTTTGTCATTCGTTTAAAGAAACAACTCACCCAAATAATAGTAAAAAAATAAATAAATAAATAAATAAATTAGGTAAAAACACTTTAAAAAACAGTAAAATAGTGTGGAAATGAGTGGTTTCAGTTTAAGTAATAATTGTTTTCACTTTTCCCTAATATGAAGCTTTCTCTGAACCTCCCTCTCCTTACAGACTCTGACCTTAGAGTGGATAGATGGGGTCGAATGTCCTCAGAGATAAAGTATTGAGGACAGGTCAGCAAGGAGCATGTTGGATTCATAGACTGCAAGAGAGAGCTTGTTCCAGACGTAGAGGCCCAAGGGCAGATAAGAGAGAAGAAATGAAACAAAGGAAGCGGTTAGGGACAAGCCTGGGCCCAGCCAAAGGAAGGAGCAGAAGAAAGGGGAAGGCATGTTGGCAGAGGCCCACTGGTTCCTCACTCTATTTAAGGACAGAGTGAATGAAGGAGCATCATCTTCAGGCAGCCTTTGGTTATAAAGTACTGCCTATATGCAGAGTTTCCTCCTACAATGAAGGTTTCCCATGATAATGACCAATTCCATTTCAACACATATGGGCTTATGCTTCCTTTAGTCCCTTTGCAGCCTCAAGAGCATTTGGGGACCATTCTTCCATTACAGATTAGCAAATTTAGTCATGTCCAACACAGTTATTTTTCAAGGAAACAAATGTCTTCCAGCTGCCTGGGAATGAGTTTGCTGTTGTGTACAAAGATGGCAAAAATAAAATAAAATAAAATAAAATAAAATAAAATCCAAAGCTCCAAAAGCAGTGAGTCAGGAAGAGAACAAGGGAACAGAGAAAAAGCTACATTTCTAATTACAGATGAAATTCCCAAGACTAGTAAACACAGCATTAGTTCACTTGAGCACAGAGTTGGGTAGCTACTATAGACCCAACCAGCATGACCTCCAAACATATTCCCACACTCAGGTTACACAGTGCCCCACTAGGGCCCATGGCTCTTCTACTTTCAGTCCATTTTATCCACAGTGCCCACTTATACAAAGACTGGAGGGTGGAGAAGAGGTGAAACACACTGTGATTAGTCTCTTTTTCTCTTTCCCAATGCATCTCACTATCAGAACCTGCCCCACCTACCCTTTCTTCCCTAACGAGGATGCAATTTCCTGATGTCCTAGGCAGAGGCAGGCAATTGGTCTTACTTCCATGTGGTCTCAGGAAACACATTAATAGTGACCTGGTTTTCACCATATCCCCTTGGAAATCCCCCAGCATGACTTTTGCACAACTAAAGTTAAATAGAGGAAATGAAGGTGGTTTCTTTTGAAATAGATAGGTCATTATTTTGCTTAATTCTCACAGGTGATGCCAGACTATATCTCTGTCCACAGAGATGAGTCCACTTCCCCCAAAACCCACCTGTGAGCATAGTCATCTCATTTCCAAGCAATGATTAGTTTCTGGTAAGTATATCTCCTACCAAAGGTCTCTGGGTCTACCATCTCCTACCAAAGCTATCATCATTAAGCTATCAAGTTTGTCTTCAACCACAATAGTCATATAAAAAACTTTAAGTTTTTCCTTTGAGATATTTTTATTCCATTCTTTTTCCTACAAAGTTGTTCATTAAAAAAAAATGCACATATGTCTCAGTAACCAGTTATGAAACCATAGAGGAGATGAGTTATCTTATTCTGCCAAGTATATGTTCCCCTTTCTTATGGTAGTGAGATTCTGATAATCCTATGAGAAACCATCTCAATTTTATTCTTAGTCCATGTGACTTGGAGAAGGTATATGATCTAGGACTGGCCAATCAGCATCTACACAGAGTCACTATTATTGGTTCAGGGAAAGTATGTAACTGAGATAAGTACAATCAAGTATAAGATAAGTACTTTTGTACTCTCTTTTCTGCTGAGGTTACTGGAGGGAGAAAATGTACACATGGAAGTGTTGAAAGCTTAACTGTTGTCATGGAGGATAGTTGTTTGAGAATGGAACCAACACAAAAGAAAACAGAGGTGATAATGGGAGACCTAATTCTGATGGTATTGTCAGTTCTTAGATACAGTCATGCCTGAAGCCATTCTACCTCTGATCTTTTCATTTCTAAGCCAGTATATCTTCTTGACTTCATTCAGAGTTAGGTTTCCAGCCCATCTATGTTAAGTTTTCTGTCACTTGCCACCAAATATGTTGTCTTAAAATCTTCCCTTCTATGCCAGTGCTTCATATCCATCTAATACTTTATCAGCAATGTTCTCACTTGCCATGTACTTAAAGTTATCTGAAGAAACCAGGTGATAGTAATGAAAATGGCCCACAAGCTATGACATTCATCACTAGCTGAGTCTTTGCTTCCAATAAATAGAGGAAGTTGGATCATAATAAAAGCACACAAAATCATTTCCAATGTGAATAATCTTTGGGACAACTCCATTCTTCTTTACTCCAGAGACAGCCAAGAGTGTCTTCTCCTTTGGTCTGATAGGTTAGCCAAAAACACAATAGATTGAGACTATGAAATTCCAAGTACGATAGAAAGTACTACCAATAAATAAGAGCAGAACAAGAAAATGAATATGATATTGGATCTTTGTAAATCACCACTTAAGTGTTTATTAAGTGTTGGAGTTAAGTTTGATTATAATGGGTGAAGAATTTCCATGTGGTAAAAGTGAGACTACGATAGCCAAGAAGCAGTTGGAAGTCACACAGATCTGTTCTTGGCTTTCCAATGGGTGTGGAAAGAGTAGACAGAACTAAAAACACAACTGGAACTCTGGCCCAGTTCCTGAATATTAGCATAGAGGGGTGTGCTTTCCATGCAGAGGGTGTCATCAAGTAACCAAAAGCAAAAATTTACTTGGAGAGAAGAAAGAGGGTGGGGGAGGCGTCCCTTTCACTGTAGTTCTCCAATGTCAAGGAGACTGGCTGGGGATCAACAAAGATCCTCTAAGAATGCCTCTGTTTCTTGGTTTTTGGCCAGTTACTCAGAGCAGATGTGAAACGTTTGCTGTGATTAGGAAATATTTTGCATGTGAGAATGTGGATGCTACAATCTTCAACTCAGCCAAGAAGACTTAATAAATGGTGAAATTTTACATCTTTAGGGAGGAGCAACATATTTTTAAAAAAGTGTTGGTTAAAATAAACACCAAATTCCCAAGGAGAGACTCCAAACTCTGATGATGTGCAGTACTGATCATTTTATTACTGTGGAAAAATTTACTAAGTTGGTGCAGCCCACTTCATCCTTTTGTTAATGTTCTCATTTTCCCATTATCAATGGCATATGAGTACTCATCTTTTACTATCTGAGTTTCGTTATTGAATGAACCAGAAATGGATGACAAAATATGTCCTTGTTAGCAAATAGTAAATTAAAAAGTGATCTCATGTCATTAAAAAATGAGAAGCTTTTCTTTTACAAGTGAAACCAAGCTATCATTGGCAAGAAAATTATGCACATTAGGAATACACTTGCATTCTGGTTCCCCAATATAGCCAGCTATCTGACCTTCAAAATCACTTTATTTCTCTGAGCTTCAGTTTCCTATTGTGTCAAAGGAGAGAATTGGACTCCATCAGCATTTCCCAGAGTATATATTATAGAAACTAGTTCTGCAGGATGTTAATGAATTGTCAAAGCAAAGGTGGGAACTCACTGATCAAACAGGACAAAGAAAGACATTCAAGACAAAGGAAATAATGTGTGTGAAAGTATGGAGATATGAAAAACCTTTTTACTCATTTGTTTCACAAATATTAACTGAAAACCTATTATATGTCTGGTATTGAGTGTGCTAGAAGTTGGGGATTCAGTGGTAAGTACAGATGACAAGAAACTTGCCTTCAGAGAGTTTATATTCTTGAAAGACTTATGATTAAACAAGCCATTAAAATGAAATCAAGTATTCTGAATATTATGATTGAAAAAAGAACAAGGGCTCCTATAGAATATGGGGATAAGGGAAGTATGAGAGGGCTTTTTAGAAGAAGTTATGTTTGAAGCTAGACCTAAAGGATAAAAAGGAGTGGTCCAGCCACCATAGAGTATAGAAGATGCATATTCCAAGCAAAAGGGATGCCATGGGTAAGAAAATGGGGCTAAAAAAGAAAAGAGGGAGTCTGAAGAACTTAAACTTAAAAATCCAGTATGGCTGAATTTGATGTGAGAGGGTGAAAGTGGAAGGAAAAGAGCTTTGAGGAGTAAATGGGGGAAGATCATGTTGTATCTCAGAAGCAATGAACAATGGTTTCATTTTGTCCTACAGAAAATAAGTAATGCTTGGGGCGCCTGGGTGGCTCAGTGGGTTGGGCCACTGCCTTTGGCTCGGGTCATGGTCTTGGGGTCCTGGGATTGAGTCCCGCATCGGGCTCTCTGCTCGGCGGGGAGCCTGCTTCCCTCTCTCTCTCTCTCTCTCTCTCTGCCTGCCTCTCCATCTACTTGTGATCTCTCTCTGTCAAATAAATAAATAAAAATCTAAAAAAAAGAAAATAAGTAATGCTAAAGGGTTTAAGGAAAGCACCTGAGAAAATGACCATATTTTTATTATGGAATGGTGGCAGGGGCAGTGGTGAGAAGATTTTATTGGAAGAAAAGGAGCAAAACTAGAAAAACTAGAAAAAATTATACAAAGGAGACTCTTGCCTCCTTGCTATTGCAGTGCAGATGGAGAAAAGAAAAATGTGAAAGTCATTCAAGAGGTAGAGGTGGAAGGTTTGTGCCTGATTTGATGTTGGCAGTGAATAGAAGGGAATGTATTCAGTTTGGCTCACAAGGTGAATGGTGATACCATAAGCCAGATTAGAGATTAGAGGACAAAGAAAAAGAAGAGAAAAAGGAAATTGAAAAATGAAGTTGAGCTCTATTAGGGGTTGACCATCCCTTTATTCCACTGGACATTTAAATGGAAGTATTCAGATACATCAGTCTAGAACATGAAGAAATGGGCTGACGTCTCAATATAAATTTGAATGTCTTTAGTTCATGCATGACCATCAAACCTTGAAGTAGCTGAGATCACCCCGACTCTGTAAAGAGTAAAATGAGAAGAAAGATAAGGCAAAAACAAACATTGAGAGAGCAAGTGTATGAAACTATATCTGTAAAAAGAACAGAGAGGGAAAGGCAGAGAATTAGAACCATTTTTAAATTAAGATTGTATTTTGTTGAAATTTATTTATGATTTCCAAGCAAATGTTCTGGTATTAGAAAAAATTATCTAAATTCTAACTCTGGAATATAGTCAATATTTATTATTTTTAAAGGATTTTTCCAAGGTATAGATAATCTCAAAAAATGAGATAGTTTAAAAACTATTTTGTTTCTAATTCTTAAATATAGTACCAGAAACATACAGGTAATTCTGCCTTTATGACCCAAGTACATGAAATACATAGGTTTTCTAATAAACTTCTTATGGCCTATACTGCAGAGATGACTTTTAAGTGGCAAAAACACAATTGCATATGCACACCATGAAAATAGCCTCATTATTTTCTATCATCTTCCAGCGTCCTCCTGAGTTGGCTATATGAATAACAACATAAAAGCTGGCTGAACAACTAAATAAAGAATTATAGTTAATCCAAAAAACAAGTCAATACATCCAGAAATCAAAAACAAACACATATTTAAAAAAAAAAACACTAAGATTTTTTCCCCCCAAGTGTTGAACATACTCAGATTCACTGGGGTCATAACTCATAACAATGAGTTTCCAAATTTTGGAATCCATTGGACTCTTACCCTGTCTGATTTTCTGACTAAGCTACAGTCTTCTGGAGTTGATTTCGTCAGTGGCTGGTGAAGCATGACTCTGTTTTTTTTATAAGCTTTTCTTCTTAAAACAACATTTTGATGAGCTAAGCATAAATTAATCAGAAACATATGGATTAAATTGACTCCAAAATACATATGGGTTTAAAAAATAAGAAACGTACTTGGGGCAAAAACGCACTTAGGGTTTTATAAGCCCAGTATGTTAGAAAACCATAGCAAAAGGATTCCAAAATATGACCTCTCCTTATCTCTGTCCGGGTCAGCAAAATTTTTGCCATGTTCTTACAGAAAAAGGAAGTCAAGAAGTAGATGAGCACCGTGAGATGGCTCAACCTTAGCACTCTCTAAGGCCAGACACTGGTTTCAGTCTGTCTGCTGCTGACTCTTTGAGGGAAAGTGAGACACTAAGAGAAACATCTCTTAGCAGGACACGGGTCTATCACCACCCGTCTAGCTTTATCCTTTTCTTTGAAGATAAACATCCTCATTTTCCACTTATTCAGGGGCAATTCTTTTCTCATATAATTTGTTGTTACTTCCAAATTAACATGTAAATATAATGAATTTACTATCTCTCCTTATTTCCCAGTCTCCCATCTTCTAGGCATAAAATCTTGGAGGCAGCTTTGACTCCTTATTCCTCTTAATTCCTTATATCCTATCAGTCATCAAGTCCAGCCAAACTGGGCTTTGAAATTCATACTCTCTCCATCCTAACTTCTATCACCCTCATCCAGGCCCTCATCACCTCACACCTGGATTACAAGGGCAGCCACAAAGCTGACCCTTCCTTATTCCTCCTAACCTCTAAACCACCCCACACACTACCTTCAGCGTAATCTTTAACCCATGGTTTCATCGTATCGCCTTTCTCCTTCTCCTCTTTTGCTTTTACTATCTGTCAAATTTAAGCTCTTCTGTCTGCCTCCCAAGCTTCCTCATAACACAGATATAGTCTATCTCTGCAAGCATGTTTTCCATGGATTGCTCAATACCCATCACCTCCCAAAGACTGGCATTAGCCATATGCTGTGTTGAGTTTATGTTCCAATTTATATTCCCAAGTATCATTTCTTAACTATGTATTTCCTCACTTGTATTTACTTTTCTTCTACATTTTTGTGGCATGATATTTATATCACAAAATGTGGGCAACCCCACTAATGTAATATTTCAGTGAATACCTGAAAGGAATGACAGGGAAAAAGCATGTGCAAAGACCCTATAATGTCCTGTGGGTGGGGAAAGGGATAGGAACAACTTTGTGTGTTTGAGAAATTATAAAGAAAGAATTATATGTAAAGGAATTGTGTTTTAAAAATATAAAAGGCTACTGTAGCTGACACATAGCTTAAAAGGAGGAAATGAGTGTGAGACGAAGGACAAGAGTCAGAAGGAAGAGTCAGAAGGATGGCCTTGGCAGCTGTGCTCAAGAGTGGATTTTATTCTAAATTCAAGCTGCTCTAGGGTTATTTACATTAAAGAGGACAAAGTCATTTATTGGAAGATAACCCTTATTTCTTAAGAATAAATAGCGATAAAGTCACAGTACAAAGATTACTTCAAAGAAATAAAGAGAAAAAGGTGGCAAAGGTAGCAATGAAGTCAGAGAATTTCAAAAAACACATTCTGGAAGAAGAATTGGTAGGATATACTCATGAGTTAGATGTGAGATGTATGAGAATGTAACAAATCAAGAATGACTCCTATATTTTAGGCTTGAGGAATTGAATATATTTCCTAAAATAGAGAAAACTATGAGTAAAGAGAATAGGGTACACTGAACTGAGATTTTAGTTTTGGACTTAGCTCTAGGCAAAACTGGATTAACTAATTTTGACCCATCCTCATTTCCTTAGAAACAACAAGAGTTGGAAAAAACAGTGTCAATTATCTTTTATAGGTACTGGAAAACTATTGAGGCAGTAAAGATATGGAAGGTATAGAATCCCCCCACCCCCCACCCAAAAAAAGGGAGAAAAAGGAGGAGGAGAAGAACAAAAATCCAGAAACATGATCCAGGGATTTGGTTTCCTCAAGGATTTTTCTCATTATTTTTTTAAGATTGTACTTATTTATTTGACAGAGAGAGACATAGCGAGAGAGGGAACACAAGCAGAGGAAGTAGGAGAGGGAGAAGCAGGCTCCCTGCTGAGCAAGGAGTCTGATGTGGGTCTCAATTCAGGATCCTGGGATCATGCTCTGAGCCAAAGGCAGACGCTTAATGCCTGAGCCACTCAGGGGCCCCAGATTTTTCTCATTTGAATGCAGACAATAAAAAGCTGAAAGGCTAATCAGAGATTTTACTAGATTTATATTGCTAGAAGGACAAAAACCATAGAACACTGCATGCCAAGAAGATTGTTGGTAAACACCCTGGTCCTTTGGTTGGTACCTCAAAGACCACACCTAGGAAAAAAAGTTGAACTGGAAGTAGCACAAACCACATAGAGACTGATTTGAATCACGTCAAACCTCAATTGGATTAAAGTGATTCCGGATTGTTAGTGACTCTAAGTTAGATGGTACAAGAAACAAGAGAAATTCTTCTTTGGAGAAAGATAAAAATGAGCTAGGGCTCCAAAATACTGCTAAGAGTTATCAAATACAGTATTTTATATTTTAAAAAATGAGGCATACTGAAAATAAGTTGTCCAGGATGCTCAAAAACTCAGAGGAAATACAGATAAGAGAAATAAACACATAGGCTATCGTGACTATGAAGATAGCAGACATGAAATTAACTACCAGTGAAATGATCAGGAATTTTTTTAAGAAGAAAAATTTTGGAATAGAACAGAAATTTCTTTTTAAAATAAAATGAAAACCATGGAACTAAATACAGTAATGGGTATTAAGAACATGATGAATAATTTTAATAACTGTATAAAAGTGAAGAGAATTAGTGGAATGGGATATAGATCAGGAAGAAATACACATACTACAATTTTAAAAGTCAATGAAAAGTACAGAAAAGAATGTAAAAATAACATGGGTAATATTAAAATGTTCTAATATACAAGTATTCAGAATCCCTAAAGGAAAGGAGAAAGAGAATGTGACAGAACAATGTTTGAAAGATAATAGCTAGGGGTTTTCCAAAGTGGCAAAAGACATTAAGCAACACAGTCAAAAGGCATAAAATACTAGTAAACAAATTCATAGACATATATTAAAAAGGTAATTCATCAGGACTAAAATATAGAGTTAGTTTAACATTTAAAAAATCAATACAGGACACCTGGGCTGCTCAGTCAGTTAAGCATCTTCCTTCAGCTCAGGTCATGATCTCAGAGTCCTGGGATTGAGCCTCACATCAGGCTCCTTGCTCAGCAGGGAGTCTGCTTCTCCCTCTCCTTCTGCCTTTCCCACACCCCACCTCACTCATGCTCTTTCTCTCTCTCTCACTCAAATAAATAAAATGTTTTTTTAAATCAATACATATATATATAATTTACCACATTAATAAGTGAGAAAGAAATATAACATTTCAACAGATGTAGCAAAAGCATTTGTTATAAACTAAAAAGTTCATAATAAAAACTTGGTTAATATGCAGACACAAAAATCAGAAAGCAGAGAACAGACTTAACATGATTAGCAACTTGATGTCATCTATTAGAACACTGTACCCCCAAACTGCATAATTAACATCTTTCTTAAATGTTTACAGAGTATTTCCAAAATGATACACTGGACTACATAGAAAATCTCACCAAATTTCGAAGAATTGAAATAATATGGAGGACATACTCTAAGTACAGTGGAATTAAGCCAGAGATCATATCAAAAAATTAACTAGTCAATTATCATATGGTTTCACTTATTTGTGGAGCATAACAAATAGCATGGAGGACATGGGGAGTTAGGAGAAGGGAGTTGGGGGAAATTGGAAGGGGAGGTGAACAATGGGAGACTATGGACTCTGAAAAACAATCTGAAAGGTTTGAAGAGGTGGGGGGGTGGGAGGTTGGGGGAACCAGGTGGTGGGTATTGGAGAGGGTGCAGATTGCATGGAGCACTGGGTGTGGTACAAAAACAATGAATACTGTTATGCTGAAAATAAATTTAAAAAAATGATTTAAAAAAAAGTTAACTAGAAAGTCTCTATTTTGACATTAAAGAATACAACTCTAAGTAATCCACGAGCCAAAGAAGAAACAATAAAAATTAGAAAGTACTTTTACCTGAATTAAGAGTTGACCCTCAAACAACGTGGGGTTTAGGGTGTCAACTCCTGTGCAGTCAAAAATCCACATATAACTTTGAATCCCTAAAAACAACTACTAAAGGACCATTGTTGACCAGAAGCCTTACCAATGAAAATAAACAGTTGATTAATATATGTATGTTTTATGAATTATATACTGTATTCTTAAAATAAAGCAAGCTAGAGAAAAGGTTAAAGGGAAATCATAAGGAAGAGAAAATACACTTACAGTACTGTACTGTTTGGGGGAAAATCCACATATAAGCAGACCCGTGCAGTTCAAACCCATGTTGTTCAAGGACTGACCGCATAATGAATTTAGTACATATCAAAACTGATAAGATGTAACTACAGTAATGCTTTAAGGAAAATTTATAGCTCTAAATGCATATATTAAAAAAGAATGGCTGAAAGACAATAATCTAAGTGTCCATGTCAAGAAATTAGAAAAAGAGAAGGAGGAGCAAGATGGTGGAGGAGTAGGAGACCGAGATATCATCAGGTCCCAGAAGTTCAGCTAGATACTTAGCAAACCATTCTGAAGAGCTACAAACTCAACAGGAGATAGAAGAGAAGAACAGTAATTCTAGGAATAGAAAATCGAATATCGTCCACTTTCTGGAAGGTAGGACTTGCAGAGAAGTGAATCCGAAGTGATGGGAAGATGGGCCGTGGTGGGGAGGGGCCAGCTCTCAGCAAGAAGTGGAGCAGTGGAGCACAAAATCAGAACTTTTAGAAGTCTACTCTGTGGAGGGACAACATTCCAAAGGCTAAGCAGGGTGGCGGGGGGACACAAAATGACCAGGGGTGTCTGAGGTTGGCAGACCTCCCAGGTATCAGAGGGGGGAATTGACCTGCAGAGATGGAGCCGAGGAGTGAGCTCTCAGCTCAGGGTTGGTTATCTTAAACCATGATCCAAGACACCACCAGGCCACTGTTCTTTGAGCAGAGACCCCACAAGTGGCAGGTCTAGAGGGAACTTCTCCTTCCTCCTCTGGGAGGACAGGCACAAGAGTGCTACAGGAATCTGCTGGGTTTGGAGACTCCAAAGGGGGCCCTGCACCAGAGATAGAAATGCTCGGTCACTCTGGGTGAGCTTGGAATGCAGCCGCAGACCAGGGGGATGGGAGGGATTGACTGCTTTTCTCTGAGGGTGCACTGAGGAATGGGGCCCTGAGCTCTCGGCACCTCTGGGCTAGAGATTGGGAGGCTGCCACTGTCATTCCCGTCCTCCAAAGCTCTACAGAAAGCGTTCAGGGAACAAAAGCTCCTGAGAGCAAACCAGAGCAGATTGCTTAGTCTGGCTCCAGGCGAGGGTGGTTCAATTCCACCTCCGGCAAAGACATTTGAGAATCACTGCAACAGGCCCCTCCCCTAGAAGATCAACAAGAAAATCCAGACAAGAACAAGTTCACCAAATAATGAGAACTGTGGAACTCCAGAGCAAGGGGAAAGCAACACATAGAATTCATGGCTTTTTCCCCATGATCCTCTTGTCTTTCAAAGTTAAATGTTTCAATTTTATTTTTTCTTATTCGATTTTTTTAATTTTGCTCTTTTCTATTTTAACATTTCTTAACTGTTTTATCTTTCAATACCTTTTAAAAAATCTTTTCTATTTTTCATTGTTATAGTCATATTTTATCCCCTCACTGTATTTAACCTTATTTTTTGTATACATATATATTTTTTTTAATTTTGGGATACAATTTCTTCTAATAGATCAAAATGTACCCTAAATCTAGCACAGGGCTTTGTTCTGGTCTCCAGCCTGATCACATTCTTTCCTTTCTTTTTCTTTTTTCAACCAACTTCTTATCAATTCCTTTTTTAGAATCTTTTTTAATTTTCATCTTTACAGTCATATTCCATCCCTTCATTGTGTTTACCCTTAATTTTGTATATATATAAGTTTTTCATTCTTTGAAATTTGGGAGGTGGTTTCTTCTAACAGACCAAAATACACCCAGAATCAAGTGTGGGAATCTGTTCTATTCACTAGTTTAATATCTATATTTTTTCTTTTTTTTTTTCTTCTTTTCCCCCCACTTTCTTCTCTCCCTAGTTTTGGGTCTCTTCTGATTTGGTTAGTATATATTTTGGGTTGTTGGGGTCGTTGGTAAACTTTTACTATTTAATTCTCTCATTCATCTATTCTTATCTGGATAAAAGAACAAATCAATGAAACTAAGAGCTGGTTCTTTGAAATAATTAATAAGACTGATAAAAGCCTGGCCAGACTTATCAAAAAGAGAAGAGATAGGACCCAAATTAATAAAATCATGGATGAAGGAGGAGAGATCACAACACCAAAGAAATACAAACAATTATAAGAACATATAGGCAACTATACACCAGGAAATTTGACAATCTAAAAGAAATACTAATCAGGTTAGTATAGTTTCACTTAAACTGCTGAATATACTCTGTTGAGCTCAGGATACTTTTAAACCCCATTTTCCTAGACCCAAGATTGCATTTCAGAATCAAGACTGACTGTCATATTTCTTGCTCCACCCAGACTAATAAACCAATTCTTTCTATAGTACAAAAAAGGAATGCAAAGAAGTAACATTTTGCACAATTAGGGGTGTTCCAGTGGCTCAGTCGATAAGCATCTGCCTTCAGCTCAGGTCATGATCTCAGGTCCTGGGATTGAGCCCCAAGTTAGGTTCCCTGCTCAGTGAGGAGTCTACTTCTTCCTCTTCTGCTTGTACCCACATGCGTACTCTCTCTCAAATCAATAAAATCTTTTTTCTTAAAGCACAGCTGGATATATTAACATGTAATATAACTGTCAGCACAGTGATTAGTATAAATTGTTAATACCACAGTTTTTGGAGGAATCGCACAACCTTATCACAGCCTCACTACTTAAGAATAATGTAGCCATTGCTGGTCTGTGGCAACAAATAAGCTTCATAGCACCCAAACTCCATCAGAGGTTCTATATTTACTTTATATTTGCCAACAACCCATGTTGTCTCATCTTCTGTGAAAGAGAGTTCCATGTGGGCCAGATTTAATTTGATGCAGAAATACTATGTCACTTCCAATAAAAGCAAAAAGGGAAGAGAGATTCACACAAAAACTTATCAAGGATGGCAGCTCATGCTGGTGTTTGGAATAGTTCAGAGGTATTGTTTTGTTTACTGAGCAGTCAAGTTGAAAGGAAGGTGCACAAACCTGATTAGAATGGCCTCTGCGGATCTGTTTTCCAAATAGAAAACATATGCCCCTATGGGGGAGTGCTCTTCATTCCCATCTACAAGTGAATGTGAAAACAATTTGACTCTGGGTAAAGAGAATATAATATAGCATCTTTTCTTACATGAGGTAGGTCCAGGGCAAACTTCCGATGACCAAGGTAAAATGCATACCAATTGTGACCAAAGGCTTTTACCTAATGCATAAGCCAAGGGGAGCCTCAGAGATTGATCTATTCAATCCCCTATAGATTTCTCTAGGTGCAGATACCAACACCTAAGGAGATTACTTGATTAAACCTAAAACCACACAGCCAATTCATGGCCAAGTTGGAGCCCCAATGCTGGTCTCTCAATTTTACATCACAGCACAATATTACATTATGCTGGACATCAGTATAAATTTTCAAAACCTCATTTAGGAAAAAAATTAGAAAAAATTAACTATAATACTTGATATGGTAGTAAGACTAGAGCGATATAGAGTTAACCCATTTTTCATTTAATACAGAGGCAATCCTTATATATGAGTCAAATTAGTATTTTTTCTATGATTCATGTAAGACTCCAGGAGCAAGTAAGATGAACTCTTATTTTCCAGTAGGGCATTTTCATTATTTTCCATTTAAACACATGGGGAGTAATATTCAAAATTAACTGCATTATTTTATTCTAAGTGCAGGACTATCATTTTAAGTAAATATCATAAATATGTATTATAAAAAGAAAAATAAAAAATGTTAGTTTAATGATAAAATAGCTAGTCATGAGCTCTTTTTTGTATACAATCTACTTACACACACAGATATACTTTTCCATGAAATGTGATTTTTTTAAAGATATATTTTTATTTATTTGAAAGAGAGAGACAGTATGGCCAGTGGGGAGAAGTAGAGGAATAGGGAGACGCAGACTCCCTACTGCAGGGAGTGTGATGCTGGACTTGTTCCCAGGGCCCTGGGATCATGACCTGAGCTAAAGGCAGACACATAAAAAGCTGAGCCACCCAGGTGCCCCGAAATTTGATTTTTTGAATTAAAAAAGTAATGATTTGAAGTGATTTAAATGTCCCAGTTCTGAAAGGAACAAACTTTTCATGGCAGTTTGAGACATCAGAAAATCAAGTGCATTATTTTAAACCTATCCTTTTGGAGGCACCAAGTCTTGAGAAATCTGAATCTCTCTAGATCTAATGCTGATAAACACCCTAAGATTTTTTTTTTAATTGCATCATTACAAAAAAAAAAAAAAAAATGGGGCAAAGTAGACATTTAAAATAAAGCTCTGTTACTAGAAAACAGACAGTCTCAATCCTCATTCTGAGTAATGTCTGCCTCTACTCAGTTCAACACAGCCCACAAAGAAAGTAATAGACAAAGACATGCCAGATAAAAAACGTCACACTCCTAAAACATACCTAGTGAAGAAACCCAGTAATCACTTCACCCAAAGATTGACTGCTGGAAATATGTTAGGAGATGGGACACTATTTTATTTCATTGTATTTCTTTTTCTCCATTTAAAATCTGCATGAGAACTCATTTATTTAATAAAGATTTTACTTTCACTAAAATTCTTTTTGCTTGGGATTGGTCATGGAAACACTCTGGGCTTTCCCCAGTTTAGATCCTGTAGAGATTAATATTGACTCAAAAGCTAGCTTTCTTTGGCCCTACCTCTACTGGATTCAGTCTTTGTCTTTGCCAGTACCCCGCTGGCCCACACTGATGATATCACTGTGAATCACTATGAGGCCTGCACACACATGGCTCAGACATAATAATGATGTTGCTCATGACAACACCATTGTTAATAATCTGACCATACAGTGATATGAAGCATCACCTGGTCTGTAGTTTTAACAATTAAAACTTCTTTCATTCTTCATAAGCACAGACCATCTAGGATTGAACAACACCTTACTTTTGTTTTCTTTACCTTATCTCTATCTTTGTTGTATATTCTCGGTCAATGTATAATAAGGAGAAAACCTTTTGGACATCTCATAGCCTTTGGTTGACCTCTTCTGACTAAATGAACATGTCTAGGACAAACACAGCTTGTGTTTGACACCATTTCCCCTTGAGGTATGAAGTTGTATCTGGATGATGAAAGAGAAACAAATACTCACATTCATAGGTTGTCTCTTGTAGTTGTAATGAATTGCTCTGAAATTTACATTTTATTTTGCCCAATAATGATATTGCTGTAGTGTTTTCTTAAAAAGTTTCTAAGGAAGAACTGTTCTCTACAGATGTTATTTCTCCATTATTTATATTCCCATGGATTTCCAAACTGGAAATGGCACTAGCATTTTCCAAAAGTCATATGAGTGAATGGATGAAGGTAAATGGATAATGACTATATAGAGTGTTTACTAAGGCTTTACTGAAAGATTATTGTGTTTAATAAAAGTAAATATAAGAAATTAATTTTAAACCAATATTTAAACACAAGCATCAACTTAAAGCTTAGTGGAATACAGTGGGCTCTACAGAGTCCCAAGATTTATGCCAATGATCATTATCATTTAAGCTAAGAAATCTTCTGAGTGGTAGAAAGTTAGAGGCTAATATGGGGCAAGTTACAAGCTCGATCTTTGTGAGAATCAATTGGCTCTGTGTAAACAAAATTCTGTTGCTTGGCCCCAGATTTTTGGTCTTTTCTACTGGACAGAGCTAACTATTCATCTGCCAAGTGTAACTAGAAATCAATAGATAATGTCTACAAATAATAAACTACTAAATTTTAGTGTATACACACAGTTAAAAATATATAACTAAAAAGCACAAGAAATAGTTAAAAGGTTTAAAAATGTCATGCTAAGGAGTGGGGAACTAGTATTTTTCTTTATTAACTATTTAAAAACTGTTTTCATCTTTGTACATATATTGCCCTAATTAAAATATAAAGCAAAAAATTAAATCATGTATTGAAACAAACACATGCTTTCTGCTATAGCTAGCTGAAGGTAATAAATGGGACAGTGTGAAACATTTAGTATAAACAATTCCTCAGTACAACTAGATGAAAGAAAACATTCATTCCTTCATACATTCCTCAAACAGTTATGGAACAATCACTATGTACCATGTTTGGACTAGATGCTGTGAGACTATGTAGATGAATCTGTCCCAGTCTCTCTTTTCAAAGACCTCACAATCAAGTGTGAAAAGAAGGATATACAATTATAACATTAAAAAATAGAGTTTTATAAGACAACTTATTGACAAAATAGAGTTTAAAGACCCATTGATATTCATCAAGACAAACTTCACAAAGAAAATAATCATTCAGATTCACCCTTTAACAATACTAACAATATCTGTGATAATATTTCCTATGTGACATGGGCTAGAGTTTAGATCAGTAGACAAGAAAGCAAGGCATTTCAAATTGGGAGAGAAGCCAAGGTATGCAAGCTCATGACACTGTGTGTGTATGGGATGGGAAAGGGTGAGGTAAAAAAGTTACGAGTAGAACCAATAGGAGAGGATTTTAAATGACATAAAATGACACGTCTTATTTTTAATGATTTTCTGAAAAATAAAATGATACTTGCCAACTCTAGTGACCCTGTGAAAAGGGACTGGAGAGTGAGGACCTAAAGGTGTCAGGAAGCAGCTGCAATAGCCCCTGGGAGCACAGGGACATG
The DNA here is from genome assembly GCF_002288905.1 of Enhydra lutris kenyoni. Classification (NCBI taxonomy): domain Eukaryota; kingdom Metazoa; phylum Chordata; class Mammalia; order Carnivora; family Mustelidae; genus Enhydra; species Enhydra lutris. Next base: position 36,431,571 of record NW_019154090.1, on the reverse strand, counting down.
AACCAGGGCACTGGCAGTGGGATGGATGGAAGGAAAGAAACAATGTGAAAGAACAGCATGTGGCAGTGGAAAGATCAATTAAACTTAGTAACCACTTAAATGCAAGAGGTAAAAATAAGGGATCAAATATATGTTTTTGGTTTGGATCGTTGAATTAATAATGGTGGTGTCAGTTGCTGGGGCTGAAAGCACAGAAATAGGGAATCATGGAGGGACTATAATTAATTCCATTCAGGACATCTGGGCTGCAGACACTATCAAAACAAGCAATGTGAAGGCTGACATTGACAAGGGGCAAATACTCCTGTTTACGTAGAACAAAAACTTGAATCATGGATAGACATTTATTAAATTCCTACTATATATGCAAAGGATTGAGAAAGGTCCTTTGGAAGGGCAAAGCAGCTAATAGTATAATCTCTGACCATAGATGCTTAATAATGTAGGTAAAAGACAATATAGATATATGAAAAAAATAACCAAAAATCATTCAGAGAAAATTTTATGGGAGAGATAGAAAAGAAACTAGGCTTTGGCAAATGGATAAGGAGAGCAAAGGGGGACAAAAGTCTCAAGTAGAAGCATTGAAGAGAAAGAGGCTTTGGTCAGACCAGAAATGGTGGACTATGGGAAGCATATGAAAAAGGAGAGGGAACATACATGGGCTGGGAAGTTGAAGTTAGCTTTTGAACTTTTTAATATCAAACAAGTTGCCTGAACATGATAGGAGGCAACAAAATAGAACTTTTGGAAGATTTTCTAACAAGTAAAATGAACACAGTATGGCTGACCTGACATTTGGAAATACACTTGCTTGCATATTATTTTCTCCATTTTTGCAACAAATGTTTAATGAGTGGCTATTATGTATGATCCCCTGTGGATGAGTACAAAATTGGATCAGAATTAAACAGCTTTGCCTAGGACTTAACATTTGAATGAGACATAATCTGTAATCCCGGAAATAGAGATGAGTCTGGAATCAGTATTTGCCTTTCAAGCTTTTTTACTTAATAACTGCATGACTTTGGGCAAGTCACCAATTCACCCTAAATGTTTTACCATTGTTATTTTATATGTTTTTGTTTATGTCAGGCATTCTTAATAATATTTTTTAATGTTCTTTACCTTTTCCCTTCTCCCTCTTCTGCTTACTTGTCACAAAGTTATAATTTTTATTATACCAAAATTGGATCATATTGACAGATTTTTACATAACTTATTTTCCTCCATGGAAAAATGTGTTGAAAGCTCTCCTGATGTACAATTAATTCATATTTTAAGTCTTTTTTCCTAATACTTGATATATTTTTTAATATTCTGTTATGTCTTCATTTTTTTCAGGGTTTTGCCTTATAATAAAGCTGCAATAAATGTCCTTGCCCAGATATCTTCATTTCCTAGTTCTTCATTCCTAGAACTAGGAGTGGTGGGTATATGCAATTTCAATTTCACTAGGTTTTGCAAATCTGTTTTCCAAAAAGCCCACAGCAATTTCTAGGTCTGTATAAGATCAGTGGTTCTCAAAGGTTCATGTTCATCATAATGACCTGGAACGTTTGATAAAACACAGTTTCCTAGGCCTCACCTCTAGTGATATGACTCTCTATATTCAGTGATAATGTTTTTCTAATTGTTGGCAGTATAAGATAGAAAAATCTTACTTTAATTTCCATTGTACTGACTACTAATAAGTGTGAGCCATCTTTTCAAACATTTCTGGGCCACTTGGATTCACTTTTCTGTGTACTGTTTTCAGTGTCCTCTGTCTCCTTTTTTTCTAATAAGTTGCTTATTTTTTCCTGAAGCTACCCCTCACAGTGCATTAACTGTTTTCCCAATCTCCTCATGTGCCCCATCATTTGGAGGGACTTAACTGTCTTTCTCCCTTCCTGTTAACCAAACAACTGAGGGAGGTGTAGATTCAAAGCTCCTTCCCATAAGAGGAATGGGTAAAGACTAATTCAAAGTGGAATTCAGCAATTTTAATTGAATAGTATGGCTGAGGTATCATTACCCATGTGCCTTGTCATTTCACAAAAGAAAACAGTAAGCAAATATCTATCTGTAGGCCTTCCATCTTACTGTCAAAATTAAGTGATGAAATAAGGCATTTCTTTGTTTATTAGATTCAGTTAAAATATCTATGACAGGAGAAAAACTTTTATAGGTTTCCTGAGTCATGTCAAGAGAAATTCTTTCACAAGGACTCAAAAGTTCAAGCAGGTCCTATCACAGATTAACTTCTGTGTCACTTTGGAGAAGGGATATTTTCTTACACATACTTTCAGTTATTACAGTATGTAGGAAAATATTTTAAGCTTAGTACATGTTCAATTAATGACCATGTTGTATTATCTATCTTTAAAACTTCATACACATATGCAGAGGTTATGACTCAGCTCACAGCATGTTAAGATTTGCTTTTATAAAATGGGGTTTACTGTATTTGTATTTTAGAATTGGACAGTTCTTCCTTCATACCACACTGTGCTTGAAAGATAACTCTCCAATCTGAAGAATGTTTTTCCCAAATCGTTATTTCAAACTAAGAACATTCTGGGAAAAAGTCAAAGAAGGGCATCTGGAAACAGAGTTCCAAACCTCTAAAGTGATTCAGATTGTGTTTTGTCTTCAGGGATATCCTGGGACACAGTTGGAGGCTTTCATTGTCTCAGTCAGAATTCCCACCCCCAAGGTTGACCATCACTAAACTGCGGCTCCATATTACGACAAGGGCATAACCCAAGTTTGCCAGTAGTTTGTGGCACAAATATCTGGTCACCAAGGGCAGAAATCCCCAACCATCTAGGGACTTGTGGTTCAATGGGATATGTACATGCCAGTACTGCTCTAAAGTGATTTTTACTTTGAACAACTTGCTAAGCGCTATCAGTATACTGCTGGTATCAAAGTAAGAATGTTTCTTTTGGTTGTTATTTGCTTTGTTTTTAGTCTGGGAATAAATTCAAGGCCACACAGCTTACAGTTTGCAAGGTTCAATGCTTGAAGGCAGGTTGTAATTGATTGCAAACATGGCCAAAATACTTTGTAGCCTCTTTTGTCAAGAGATGGAGCCTGTCTCTATGCTGGTTGAAACCAAGCTGGTATCTGTTACTTGCTTTGGATAATAAAATACAAGAAAAATTATGTATGAATTCCAAGACTAGAGCACAAGAGGCTCTCCAGCTTCTGCTCTTGTGCCCTTAAAACCCAGAGTCCACAATGGGAAAACACTCCTGTTAGCCTGCTGGATGAAAACTTGACTCAGAAATATGTACTGCCCCATGTGACTCTCCACCAATCCCAGAAACAGAGTTGCTTTGCTCAATGGCAGTTGAGCACAGATGAATAAGTAGGACTAAACACATCAAATTATCCTAAAATGTTGAATGAGTAAATACTTGTGTTTTTAAGCCATTATGTTCTGGAATTGTTTGTTACATGACAAAAGCAAGCTAATACACAGGTTCATACATGCATACATATAAACAGGGTAGCAAGGAATGGTGAGGACTGCGGTAAACTGTGATAATTCAAGTCTGTCGAAAGGAATTCAAATACAGATTTTAGAAAACTCTTCTTGCCATAGGAAACACATCTGGAAGCTGCCTGCCAGCCAAGAGTGTTTGCCTTCTGAGCTAGCCAATTCCCTTATTCTTACAAATGAGAAAATTGGTCCAGAAAGTGACTTATTCAAATTGCTATGGGTGGTTTGTGCCAGAACAAAATTAAAGTCTAGCCCTTCTGGTATCCTATGTAGAACCTTTTCTTTAACAAGGGGCTGTTTTTTCTATGTTTGCAACTTGAAGATAAGAAAGAACAGCATAGAATTAAGATTGTTCAATTCTTTATGAGGGGGGGTCTTTAAATTTTGTTATGGAAATTGTTTCAATGAGAAAAAAATGGATCCTGTAATTTAATTTTAAGAAAAAAATGTTCTTAGAAATGTTTATTAAGCTCAAAATTTTCTGTCCAGTGAACATATCACCTTCCTTCAGTAATTATATTTTCATATGTTCTGGAAACCAGAAAGAATAACGAAGTTCTTGTATCTTAAAATGGAGGGAAAAATGGCTCTGTTACATAACTCTTTTAAGAAACCAACTCCTGTCAGGTTACGCAAGAGGATAATAAACCACACTGCATTTCCTCTGAACACATAATACCACCTTTTTGTAGATGTATAAATTATTATCCTTAATAGAAGTTTCACCATTGATGACACAGATCACATTATAAAGAATAAAGAGATGTTTTGATAGGTATCTAGCATTTGGATATTAAAAAGGTGAGGTGGAGAGTCAATTTTCATTCAGTTCCCTTTCTGTGAAATTATCATAAACCAAATGATTTCTCACATGGTATGTTTATTTGGTATTTCTTCACAGAATTTTACTTTTTACCCTTGATGAAAAGCCTCTCTCATACAAAGTCACCCAAAAAAGACCAGGAAATAGGTTAAATTTAAACTGTCCCTTTTCCTCTTTGCATTTTGTCCTTCCTGAAAAGGCAATATTATTATTCTCAATGAAGTTCAAGTCAAAACATTTACAGTAAATTTTAAAACTTGGGGTACCTGGGTGGCTCAGATGGTTAAGTTTTTGCCTGTGGCTCAGGTCATGATCTCCAGGTCCTGGGATCTAGCCATACAACAGGCTCCCAGTTCAGTGGCAGTCCGCTTCTCCCACTCCCTCTCCCTCTCCCTCTTCCTCTCCCTCTGCATGTGTTCTCTCTCTCGCAAATGAATAAAATCTTTAAAAATAAATATAAATTTTTAAAATGTATGGTGTTGCAATCCTTCTATGCATTTTAACATCTGTGCATTGTGAAAACACTTTAAAATGTCTTTTGGAATGTGCATGTAAGCAAGTACACCTAAGTTTACAATGGAGACATGGGAAGCACTGTGAAAGAAAATGGGGTGGGAGGCGTGAAGCAGAGAAAAAGAGTACAACCCAATTCCCATTACTTAATAGAACACATTGTGAGGCCAGAGCCTTGTGGGAGCCAATCACCAGCTAACAAAATTAGATTCTGAATCATGCTTTGTAATTCTTTCTAATGCCAGCCAGAGATGAGAGCCTTCCCTGGGAACTGGTTCCTCCCAGGACTTACCCCCCACCCAGCATTCCTTATCAGGCCCTAGCCAGCTGCCAGCTCTTAAGGTTGCTGGACAGAGGATTTAATTCTCAATGTTGTACATTAATATTCAAATTCCTTCTTATCCATAGACTGTGACTTAAGTATGAACTTTTTTTTCCATCTCCACCCTCTTTCCTGCATGAATTTCCTTCCATAGATTTTACCAAGAAACCTTTGAATTGAATGGACTTAGGAAGGAGAGTCATTTACAGAATTCATACTGAGTCTGTTCTTCTGCAGCATAGGTTCTTATTTCTTATTTCCAGAGCAATGCTTCTTATTTCCAAATTATAAAATCTAATCTATTAAATATCCTTTAAAATATATCACCACCCCCAAATCTTCTTTACTCCTCTAGAAAGTGTTCAGCTAATGTCTAAAGTTGCTGGCAAGTAAATTGGAATTAGTTACAGTGGAAAATAAAGTTATCAAAATGTAGCCAGATATCTTATACTGCTTTGGGTGGCCCTGGTTTTTACATGAATGCCTTAGAGAATATGTAGTTTAGGCAAAACTTTTCAAATGATCTCAACATCAAAAATATACCTGCACGTTTATTAGCAATCACACAACTAAAAAATATGTATTGTGAAAGATGTGAAGGCATGTACTATTTTATGTCAGAAAGTATTTTGGCTTCAACTATCAGACAAAAGACATAAGAGGATTTTAGATTAGTCTTCTTTAATGCAGTGTTCATTATCAGTGCCAAGTACCTTAACATTCCACTTTACTTTGCCCATTGTAGAGAAGTCCCCTTTGCTGCACTGAATAAACATTTATCAGTGGCAAACTGATGAGGAAAACAAACTTCTCTTTCAGAAAACTAACAATTTCAGATCAGATGCTGGAGCCCAGAGCCAGCTTTTAGAAACTTTATAAAGACACTGGGATCACTGAATAGGAGAAGATATTCACAAATGACAGTATAGACAAAGGGCTGATATCCAAGATCTATAAAGAACTCCTCAAACTCAACACACACAAAACAGTTAATCACATCAAAAAATGGGCAGAAGACATGAACAGACACTTCTCCAATGAAGACATAAAAATGGCTCACAGACACAGGAAAAAATGTTCAACATCACTAGCCATCAGGGAGATTCAAATCAAAACCACACTGAGATACCACATTACACCAGTTAGAATGGCCAAAATTAACAAGACAGTAAACAACATGTGTTGGAGAGGATGTGGAGAAAGCAGAACTCTCTTACACTGTTGGTAGGAATGCAAGTTGGTATAGCCACTTTGGAAAACAGTGTGGAGATTCCTTAAGAAATTAAAAATAGAGTTTCCCTATGATCCTGCAATTGCACTACTGGGAATTTACCCCAAATATACAGATGTAGTGAAAAGAAGGGCCATCGGTACCCCAATGTTCATAGCAGCAATAGCCACAGTCGCCAAACTGTGGAAAGAACCAAGATGCCCTTCAATGGATGAATGGATAAAAAAGATGTGGTCCATATATACTATGGAGTACTATGCCTCCATCAGAAAGGATGAATACCCAACTTTTGTATCAACATGGATGGGACTGGAAGAGATTATGCTAAGTGAAATAAGTCCGAGAGAGTCAATTATCATATGGTTTTGCTTATTTGTGGAGCATAACACGGAGAACATAGGAAGATGGAGAGGAGAAAGGAGTTGGGGGAAATTGGAGGGGGAGACGAACCATGAGAAACTGCAGACTCTGAGGAACTAACTGAGGGTTTTGGAGGGGAGGAGGGTGGGAGGTTGGGTGAGCTGGTGGTGGGTATTGTAGAGGGCACTTATTGCATGGAGTGATGGAGCATGGAGCACTGGGTGTGATGCATAAACTATGAATTCTAGAACACTGAAAAGAAATTTAAAAAATAAATAAAAATTTAAAAAAAGACACTGAGATCAATCTTCAGTTTATCCTCTAATGCCCTTTGGATATATGGCCCTTTCCTGTTTGAGAGCTACAACTCAGGTAACATGCTCTCAGGGTTATAGAAATTGACCGAGACATGCACAGACAAGCTCATTCTCAACTACCTACATTTGATCAAAACTCATCTGAATGCGTGCTGTAGACTCAAGGCACCACTTTCTCTCGTGTTAATGCAATAAAATAAATCAAGCAAGAATGGTGATTGTGACCAATGGATTTTATGTTATCCCTTACAAGAAAACAGAGGACATCTTCAATATCTTCCAGGATGTTAATGCTTCAATTCTAAGTGAAGAATAACGGCAGGAAATTTAGGCATCTCTATGATATTAAGGAAGGGATTTTAGAAAAAGGGAAGAGTCAGGGGCCCCTGAAACTACCCTGAGAGGTAGACATCCATTTATCCATTCCACTTTTATAAAGTAGAACTGACATCTTATCTTTTAAAATAGAGGCTAACACAGAAACCTAATGTTCAAAAACAGAATGGACAGAATTATCTCATTTTTCTTAAGCATAATTCTTCCCTAACTTGGTGGGGGTTGAGGACTAAAGATCACCCAATCATGGCAAAACTGAGAAAATTAACTAAAGCAACAGGATCAAAGGAATATTTGAGAAAATTAACTAATTTTCCTTTGTTATCATTATATGATAGAATGTGCCCAGGTACAGTATTCTGGTTTCTTAATGGAATTAGCATATAAAAATGTTCACTGAATTTAATTTTATGGCTTGAAATGCTTAATATTATATGAAAGTTAACCTTGGAAAAATGCCTATATTTCATATTGAAGGTTACGATTTCATAATTACGTTTGGTAAGAGAAACAAAATGAATTTGCTTCTTGTCACTCAAGATTAACCATGACATCTGATCTTTAGGCTCTTTCAAACTTGCTGGTTAAACTATAATATTCCTTTAAATCCAATTATTGTTCTACTCCCATGCCTACACCTACACAATTGAATGTGGCTAGAGAAAAACACATGCCTATGCTGACTGTTCTTAACTTTAATGGTGAGTAACCTTACATGGTGCCTCAGTGCTATTCAGCACACACACGGTACTTCCCTAGTCTGTTCACTCTCCCATTCTTTAAAGAACTGTTTGATTCCTTCTCTCTCCTTAAATATCTGACACTTCCTCATCTTCCCTGGTAGCTGATAATTTGTCTCTACTTCCTGGAGATTATGGAAGCAATCAGATTAGACACCATAAACTCTTACTACCACGCCTACTCACTTACTTCTCACTCTCACAGTAAAGAGTCATGTACCCATTTAAGGCCAACTCTTCCATTCTCACCTGTTAGAAGATATTGCTTCAGAGACTCTCCCCTCTTTCTGCTTTATCATCAACTGTTCCTCTTTTATGGATCATTCCTATCACCATATAATCAGGCCCTTACTATTTCTCATCAATTACAAAACTCTCTCTTAGTCCCACTTCCCCCTTCAGGAAAGACCTTTTCTCCCCTTTATAGCAAACCTTCTAAAAACAGGTATCTATATGCCCACTGTCCACGTTATCTTGTTCCATTCTCTCCTGAATCCACTCTTCTCAAGATTTTTCCCAACAACTCTCCTAAATGTGAAGGTTATCAATGACATATGGTTTGCTGAAGACTATGAAGGCAACTTTCTTCTTATTATGGCTCAAGAGAATAAATATGGGAAGGATAAAAATTATAAACTATATGTGTGAAATTAAGGAAACAAGGGAAGTAAAATGACTTTTATGGCAGACTTGAAAGAATCTTTTATCCCATGTAGTCACAGAGTAAATACTCTTGAGGGTGATCAGAGCTGAATAATTTTGTTGCCTTTTACATGTTTGACTCAACTAGGTCTCTTATGATAAGGTAAAAGTAGTACTGGGGAGGGATTGGAACCATGAGGTTGTGCATAGGTATATTTGGTTAAATATGGATGAAGCTAAGAATCTTGAAATCCCCAATTCCACCGAGTTTCCTTATGAAAAATGGTAAAAGAGTTTAACAAGATATTCATCATATTCCTGAGCAAATTACAGAGGTATCCTTGAGGAATACAGAGGTGATAAATTCTATTACCTGTCTTTTAATTCACCTTTTTGGCTGAATAAAAAAAGAAAAGGAAAGAGTAACAAATGGCTCCAATAGAAGACAGATAATCAAAATTTAGTCATGTGATTATGACAATCATACATACAGTTACCGAATGGTTACTCTCAACTGCAACAAATCAACACAATGTGTAGCACCTGAAATGCAGCTATTGATCTAGTAAATATCTTCTTTCCCTTTCCAATCAAGAAGGAAAACCTTGTCCCAGGATTATGTTAACCCTCCTATTCTCTATTATAATAGAGTCTCTAGGGAATGTTATTAGTTTAAAATCCTATAAAACACCATGCTGATCTAGTTTATTAAAGGCATTATATTAATTAGAACTGATTAGTATAAAGTATAAAGCTCCTTTGATAACTTAGTATAACACAGGTATTCCCGATGGTGAGAGAGAAACTGCAGAAGTCCAACAGCCTACAATATTGGAGTTTATAGGGGCTCAGCAGTAGGAGTCTTAGCAGGATATCCCTCCTAAAGCAAAAGACAAATTTCTGCACCTTGCACCACTTTATCATAAAGAGAGTCACAGTACTTAGGAGACTTGTTTGGATGTAATATATAACAGGTAATATATAACACACCTGGCCTTGCTGACCTTAATCATTTACTTGATAATCCATAATACTGACAATTTCACATAGGGCTAAGGGCATAAAAAATGTTCTACAACTAATATACGCTTTGATATAAGCTTTCTTACCACTTGGGCCTATGACCCAGCACAACCAGTAATAGTGGAATTGTCTGTGGTAGAGTTGTTGAATAGATCCTCTGGAAAATCCCCAAATAGAGAGTCTGCTATAGATGTTTAGGATTTTGGAGTGAAGATATGCTCTCCTTTGTTGATAACTGTTTTCTATTTGAAAAGCTGCTTTTAGATTGCTAGCGGGTCTGTATACAAAATGGAGATAGAGGTTATGAACCAACAGTATGGTTTTTCTCTCACAAAAGCTAAACTGGCTAGTACCATTATGGAATGTGACCGAACAAAAGAGGCAAATGCTGATAATCCAACATGGTACCATTCCCTGAAGTTTGAGCCAGCCACTTGGTGGCCCTTGACTTCACTGGGTATCTTCTGTCATGGAGGAGAGAGATACTGTCTCAAAAGGATAGACATGTATTCGTGATACTGATTTGCCTCTCCTGCCCAGAGTGTCTCTGCAAGCACAGGCATTTGCACACTTACAGAACACCTTCTCCATTACCACAGTATCCTGTGCAATGCTGTTTCCAGCCAGGAAATTAACTTTACATTAAACTTCACACTCATGAAACGACCACATGACCCATTATCCAGACAGGCTTGGCTATCAAGAAGCCTGGGATGTCCAGCTGAAAGAACAATAACATAACAAGCTGGAAGTCAATATCCTAGAATATTGAGTGCTTACTCTAGATGGTATATATACTTTAAACATATGGTCAATACATATTATTTTCTTAACTTAGTCTAATGTATACAACCAAATCTTTGAATGACCTTTTTCACTATTCTACCAATAACCCACTTGGCAAATTTTTTTCTTCCCATTCCCACAACCTAAAGTTCACTGTGTTTAGAAGTCCTGGTGTCCAGGGGCATCTGGGTGGCTCAGTGGGTTAAGCCTCTGCCTTCAGCTCAGGTCATGATCCCAGGGTCCTGGGATTGAGCCCCACATCAAGCTCTCTGCTTGGCAGGGAGCCTGCTTCCTCCTCTCTCTCTGCTTACCTCTCTGCCTACTTGTGATCTCTATCTGTCAAATAAATAAATAAAATCTTTAAAGAAAACAAAAAAAGAGAAGAAGTCCTGATGTCCAAAAGAAGAATGCTTCTGCTGGAAAATAAGATCACAGATTTAGGGATTTAATAAGTGAGAATTCTCCCTGCTCATTTTGGTTCCTGGTACATAGAGCAAACCGTCAGAGAAGGAAGTCCCTGTACTAACCAAAGTGATTGATCCTTATCACCTAGGGGTAAATGAGTTGTTGCTACATAATGAGAGCAAGAACATTGTTTGAGGCACCCATGCATTTGGTAGGGCACCTATTAGTATTTCTTTGACCAAAAGTCTTTAACCAGTAGAAAACTATGGTAACCCAAAAAAAGACAAGACCATCAAGAGCTCAGATCTTGCCTGAATGAAGTTTTGTGTCATCCTACCAGATAAAAAACAAAAACATAACCACTGTCTATATGGTGCTAGCCATGGGGAAAGGGAAAGTATGCAATGATCTGTGGAAGACAATTGTGATTACCAGTTTGGGCTCATGGTCAAGTACAGAAGCAAAGCCTATAGTAGCTGTGTTCTATGTCATTTAATTTTTTTTTTCTCACTTCTCTTTCTCTACTATCTGATATGAATAATACAAATGGTGCTTATTATTATAGATGGTAGGTAGGACGATTACTGCATGAACAACATCCACAGTGATGTGATTATCTTATGGGATTTTATGCATTCCCTAGGTTGAAGACTACTAACTTTTCACATGGAAGAAGGAAAAGAGAAAAAGCTGAGGACAAGAGTAGACTGTGGTGAATAATTTCTACTTGTGTCTCCAGATCTATTTTTCATCTACTTTCTGGCCCAGGAGGATGACCTTGTAAGGATATCAATGATTCCCTTGCCCTCTGGCCCCTGACTGGGTTTAGCCAAAGAAGAAACTGACAGGAGATTGGATGGATGGAAGAAAGTGAGGTCATGATGTCTATTGCTTTGGCACACCCTGTGAGGTCAGCCTGAGATGGCCATGTCCTTATTCTTTTCAGGAGGCTTTTCTCTACATGAGTTTATCCTGTCCACTTCTGGTACTCTTTTGTTCCCTTATCCTTTTTGGTCTATGCACAGTAAGAGTTACTTACCCAGGGATACTACACCAGCTCTTTTGGTTCCCCTATATGCTAGCCACACTTTAAAATTAACCCGCTTTGTGAAACAAACAAAATTCTCTCTGAATTAGCAAAATTAAAGGTTGCCACCTATTTTCTGTTGGGGTTCTGACCAATACTTCTCACTAGTCAAAACTACCATCATCACTACCAGAATTACTATAATAACCTCCTAACTGGTCCCACTTTTTTTGCCTTATCTGTCTCTAATATATTCTCAACATAGAAGCCATGATCCTTTTAAAATATATATGAGCAGTGCCTGGGTGGTCTTGATTTCAGCTCAGGTCATGATCTCAGGGTCCTGGGATTGAGCCTCACAGCAGGCTCCTCAGTCAGCATAGAGTCTCCCTCTGCTCCTCCCCCTGTACCCTCTCTCTCTCTCTAAAATAAACAGATAAACTCAAAATAAATGAAAGACCTCAATGTGAGACAAGACTCCATATAGGCAGTAACCTCTTCGGCATCGGCAACTTCTTTTAAGACATGTCTCCAAAGGCAAAGGAAATAAAAGCAAAAATGAACTTTTGGGACTTCCTCAAGATAAAAAGCTTCTGCACAGCAAGGGAAACAGTCAACAAAACAAAGAGGCAACCCACGAATGGCAGAAGATATTCACAAATGACACGAGACACAAAGGGCTGATATCCAAGATCTATAAGGAACTTCTCAAAGTCAACAACTCATAAAACAGATAATCAAGTAAAAAAATGGGCAGAAGACATGAACAGACACTTCTCCCGTGAAGATATACAAATGGCTAACAGACACATGAAAAAATGTTCCTCTCTGCTAGCCATCAGGGAAATTCAAATCAAAACCATATTGAGATACCATCTTACACCAGTTAGAATGGCAAAAATTGACAAGGCAATAAAAAATGTTGGAAAGGATGTGGAGAAAGGGGAACTCTCCTACATTGTTGGTGGGAATGCAAGTTGGTGCAGCAACTTTGGAAAACAGTGTAGAGATTCCTCAAAAAGTTAAAAATAGAGCTACCCTATGACCCAGCAATTGCACTACTGGGTATTTACCCGAAAGATACAGATTTAGTGAAAAGAAAGGCCATATATACCCCAATATTCATAGCAGAAATGTCCAGAATCGCTAAACTGTGGAAGGAGTTGAGATGCCCTTCAACAGATGAATGGATAAGGAAGATGTGCTCCATATATACAATGGAATATTACTCAGCCATCAGAAAGGATGAATACCCAACTTTTGCATCAACATGGATAGGACTGGAGGAGATTATGCTGAGTGAAATAAGTCATGCAGAGAAAGTCAATTATCACATGGTTTTACTTACTCGTGGAGCATAAGGAATAACATGGAGGACATCAGAAGAAGGAAGGAAAAGTGAAGGGTGGAAATCATAGGAGGACACTGAGAGACTGTGGACTCTAAGAAACAAACTGAGGGTTTTAGAGGGGAGGGGGTAGGGGGATGGGTGAGCCTGGTAGTGGGTATTAAAGAGGGCACATATTGCATGGAGCACTGGGTGTTATACATAAACAATGAATCTTGGAACACTACATCAAAAACTAATGATGTACTGTATGGTGACTAACAAAACATAACATAAATAAACTATTTTTTTTAAATACATGATATCAAGGTAGTTGACTATTAAAAATCTTCCAATGGTGGGGCACCTGGGTGGCTCAGTTAGTTAAGCATCTGACTTGATTTCAGCTTTACTGAGTGTGGAACCTGCCTAAGATTCTCTCCCTCTCCCTCTGCTCCTCCTCCTCAATCATTCTCACCTGCTCTCACTCTCTCTCTAAAAAATCAAAATCTTCCAATGGTTTCCTGACTCACTCAAAGTAAAAGTTTTTTATTGACCCACAAGATCCTCCAGGAGCTCCTCACCTTACCTCCTTTTCCCATATTCATTCACTCTGCCCAGCCAGTAGGAGCTCCGCCAATAGTTCCTACCATGAACCACTTGCTTCTGTGTGGAATGATTATCCCCCAGACATCTACATGGCTCCCTCCTTCACTTCCTTCATGCTCCCACTCAAGTAGCATCTTTTCAAGGTGAAAAAAAAGTGAAAAATTCCTTGACCACATTACCTAAAAACTGCAACCCTCATCTAACATGACCTATTCTCCCTTCCTACTTATTTTTTTTCCTAAGTCACTCCCAATCTTATTTATTTACCTTATTCATCTTTTTTCCTTTTTCCCTCCTTCTAGGATATAAACACTGCAAGTGCAGGGTTTTGTTTTGTTTTTTTTTTTTTCGGAACTATTACTCAACATCTAGAAGTGTGCCTATCATATAACAGGTGCTCAATCAATATTACTTGAACATATTTATTCATTTACTTTCAGTTTACTCACGGTAAAAGCCAAATATTTTAGCTCAAATATTGATTGAGTTCCTCATCAATCTGAATTAAATTGCCAAGTATCTCAGTTTGTGAGCCACTGAAGAACATAACAGGCATTTACTTCTTTTTAAAAGAAAAATAGCATTATACTCTTTGATCACGTACATTAAGCACCAGACTTTTCACCCAATCACTAATTTTCCAAAGGTCATATCTCCCTTCTAGAAGATGATTTGCACTATAGTTCAGGGTGATAAAGTGATTGTATCTGAGAAAAAACATTTCAAAAAAGGAAGTTAAGACTGTTAAACAAAGGCAGCATTCTTTGGGCGCCTGGGTGGCTCAGTGGGTTAAGCCGCTGCCTTCGGCTCAGGTCATGATCTCAGGGTCCTGGGATGGAGTCCCGCATGGGGCTCTCTGCTCAGCAGGGAGCCTGCTTCCCTTCCTCTCTCTCTGCCTGCCTCTCTGCCTACTTGTGATCTGTCAAATAAATAAATTAAAAAAAAAAGGCAGCATTCTTTAAATTTATATAAAGTCCCCTAAATTGACAATTTGAAATGATACGAATTAAAAAGTGACATGAAAAACTAAGCCTCATTATTCTACTATCACAGTGTTATAGATATTCAACTCTTATAAGTTGATTTCAACTGAACATGCTTAACTTATACTTGAACTGAATTTGAAACCTAGGAAGGGAGATAGCAAGTCTTCTGTGATCATGAAGGCTGCTGTCCCATAAAAGAAAGTACAAGAAACTCTCAAAAATAAATGATTGTCAGAGATGCACACCTTAAAAACATACAAGATGAGAGGTTTTGATTAATTTTTTTTTATTAAAGTATGGCTGACACACAATGTTACATTAGTTTCAGGTGTACAACACAGTGATTCAATGAGTTTATATCATGCTATGCTCATCATAAATGCAGTTACCATCTGTCACCATACAATGCTATCACAATACCACTGACTATATGCCCTGTGTTGCACTTTTTATTTCTGTGACTTATTCATTTCAGGATGAATGAATGTTTCATCAAAAACATCAGCTTATTATATACTTAGTTTATTCTTGTTACCAAAAGGCCTATCATTACTAAGTGATAACTTTATACACCTGTGTTTACTAATGGCAACAAAGGATTATAGCATCAGGGTTGTCTAAATATTTGAAGTATGATTTTGACTAGCTGCCAAAGGATGAATATGATTCTGCAGGGGGAACTAGATTGTTGAGTAATTGGCCCTGACTTCATACAAACGTCACAACTTCTGTAA
This sequence comes from Enhydra lutris kenyoni, assembly GCF_002288905.1. NCBI lineage: Eukaryota > Metazoa > Chordata > Mammalia > Carnivora > Mustelidae > Enhydra > Enhydra lutris. Next base: position 36,415,900 of record NW_019154090.1, on the reverse strand, counting down.
AGTGAAGCCTATAACTCTACCCATAACTTTGTCCCTCTTGGACTCAGTTCACATCATTGGGAACTTTTTATTTAGAAAGAATGAGTTTCATTTTTACTTAAAAAAAAAAAAAACACATAAAGTGAAATGTATCAGTCCACCAAACACTTCCTGGAAGTGTAATACAGTAGGAGTAGTGAGTATTTTAAATACTGACCTCATGACATTTACACTATTATGTGGGCCATATCCTTTTGCTGTTTAGTGTTTTCCTAGCATTATAAGAGAATTATGTGTATTTTTCAATGGCTTTTTTCAACTAAATAGTTTTATTTACAAGGTGACCTTTAGAATAGGGAAATGACCATACTGCATATTGAACTATTCACATGTCACAGATACTCAATAAGCGTGGGAAGTTGAGAGTTCTCTTGGAGCTCTGACTAAGGACTTCAAACTAACAAGTAAAAATATACTCTCATTTGCCAAAAACCCATTACAGTATATATCAGGAATTTCATGAGTATAATATGGAAAATGCAAATGTCTGAGATATTTTGTATAAATTGATTACAAAACATAGAAAATTGCCAGTTTAAAAAGTTATCAGTAATCTATGAAGTATTTGTTAATATGGGTAAAATTTTGATTTTGTGATACAGAAAAGATAAAATGATTTATCTTGAGTGGGCTGTATACATCCCTGATGCATTAATTTAATGCTTTTCAAAACAACATCATTGTAATAAAGGCATATATTTCTAATACCTACAAAGACAAAAGAGACCCGAAACTGCTCCATTGATAAAGGTACCCTGGATTTTCAATTTGATATAGTAGCATGATTATCTTTGACTTTACTGTTGATAATACTATTTGCCAAATGTAACTGTATGTGATCATAAGCCAGGTACTAGAACATTTTTCAACTCCCACTGAATCACTCTACTGGTTGAACCATGTATCACTAGTAATTATTTTACCTATTCTAATGAGAAATTTTATGTGCAAGGACTTGAAAATCTAGTACTTCAGAAACGTAAGACATTTCTAGGTTTTATTTTTTTTCCCCCCATCTTCTTCCTCAGTAATGATGTGCACATACAGTCTTTGGATTTCCTTTTTCAGGTACTTACTAATACCCGACTCAACCCATGTATGTTTATCTCCTGGTGGTGGGTCAGGTTTTGGGATAGGAACTTTAAGAGGTATACATGAGGCAGGGGGTGACCACCTGGAAGATTCTATTGTGGAATTTGTCCACAAAAAGGTGGAGTTACTTAAATTAAAATAAATTTTTTAAGAAGGTGGATAAATGGAAGAAATGCTTTCTTTAAAAACTAAAGATAAGAAAGAAACTTAAAGTTGTGACTGGCAGAACTCTGTGTTAAAATAGCTACTGTCCATACCTTGTGCAAAGACGAACAATGCTTAGGCGTTCTCAGGAAGCTGTATAAAGGGACTTTCCCAATTCTTTCCCCATGTCTCTGCCCAATGTTTAAAGGTTAACAGTATCTTGGTTTCCAAGATCCAAACTACCAATCTGAATATTTATGATTTATTTATCATCAATCTTTGGTTCAAAGGTCTTTATTAGCTTATTCTTAAATAAATTCTCAAAGAATTTCATGGCTGTTAAAGAGTTTTTTTAAATGACAATTTTATTAGTGTAGTGTAAAGAGATCAGAAACAGATTAATTTTCCCTTAAAATATATTTGGTTTAAAAGTACTCAATGAAAAAACATATATTTGTGTTTCTTTTGCTAAAAGATACACACTTGAGAAGCATTCAAAGGTGTTAGCCAATTTGAAAATCTGATGTCTTTCCACAGCAGTCAACTTCCTCCCTCCAGTTAATTTTTGAAGGAAACTAAAGAGAATTTTGAAGGAAACAAAAATATATATATATAACTTTAAATCAAATATAGTATGCATACTTTTTACAGAAAATACTGGCACCCATTCATGGTAAACACAGTTTTAATGAACACCCATTAAAAGATAAGCACTGCACTATTCATTGGAATGTTAATAAGAATATAACTCAAATCCTACCTTTAAGGAAATTTTAATCTCACAGATTTTTAAAATACAGAACCATATCCAAATTTACCTATCTTTCAACACTTAATCGTAAGAAACAACTGTAAGCCAATTGCTCCAAAATGTTGATTTGATCATGACGGTTAATTATTTCAATTGGAGCAACAATTAGAATTACTCAGGGTAGCCACTGCCATGGGGACATAAGCAATGATGCCCTCTCTGTATCAGTCATTCCAAGAAACATCCTTCTTTACAAAAATGGGTGTTTCTGTGTGTCTGGGCCTGCAGTAATTTAAATTCTGGCCTCATCACTCCAGCTCCAACCATCAGCTCCATCCATCCATATAGACACTCCAGGTGTCTATAAGAATAAAAAAATAAATTAAAATCTGAAAGCAAAGTGGCTGTTTTTAAAATCTGGTATGTAACAAAATCACCTGCAGAGCTAATACAGAACACAGAGGCCCAGGTTCCTCAAAGTAGGATGGGGCCTGGCTCTTTTAGAATCACTGACCTAGAGTTGATCTCTAGAGATCAATCCTTAGCCCGAAATTGAGTTTGAATGCATTTGTGATTAAAATATTATATTTATATATCTATTTTATATATTCATATTAATCTATATCTACACTGATGTTCATACAATATAAAAATTGAATAAGGGAGACCTCACTTGAAAGAAGTGATTTGAAAACAATCTGAGTATTTAACTGATCACAAATTTAGCAGGAGGTAATTCTGTGGTGCTTCCGCTCAGGAGACATAATGTAACTAACTACTAACTGTCTTTGGCAATTACCAACATGTAGTATATATAAGAACCTAAAATCTGATAAAAAGAAGTGACTCATAACAACGAGGAAGGGAAAGAACAGTCAAAAAACAAACTTAGGGAAACTGACATTTGGGGGAAGTAATAAATCACTTCAGAGCCCCTTTTCCCAGTATTCTCTGAAATAAACTTCAGATACACAGTTTTAAAATGTGAAACAGAAGAAAGAAAAAAATGACAAAGTAACAGAAAATATAGGAATATATGTGAACAGGTTTGCAATGGAAAATAATCCCTGAAATTAAAAAGATTTCAGTGTTTAAAAAGGTAACAGTCCAGGGCATCTGGATGGCTCAGACGGTTAAGCGTCTGCCTTCGGCTCAGGTCATGATCTCCAGGTCCTGGGATTGAGTCCCAGGTCCAGTTCCCCGGCTCAGCAGGGAGTCTGCTTCTCCTTTTCCCTCTGCCTCTTCCCCTGATTGTGCTCTCTCTCTCTTTCCCTCTCCCTCAAATGAATAAATAAAATCTTTTTTAAAAATTAAAAAAAAAATTAAAATGTAACACTGTTGAATTAAAAACAACACTTTTTGGAAAATTTAAAAGCTATCAATAAGTGAAAGATATGATGGGCTCTTAAGCTTCTATAACCCTACTTTCTCCCCCAAATTACATTTTTTCTTTTCTTTTTTTCTGTCAAACTGCTCAAAAGGGCAATCTACTTTTTCTGCTCTTACTTCTACCAACCCCCAAGCCACAAAAATTCTTCCTCCTTAGTCACACTCCAACAGTGATTCTCAAATTTTATCTTACACAGAATCCCCTGGACTGAGATTCTACTATGCAGATTGAGGGTACCATCCCTGAGTTTCAGATTCAGTAACTCTGAGTCAGGCTTGAGGTTCTGCATTTCTAACAAGCTTCTAGAAGATTTGATGTTACTGATTTGTGGACCACATTTTGAAAATCACTGTCTTAGAGAAATTCTCTTTCTATAGTAATAGAGTTCTAGTAAGACCACTGGATATCAATTTTCATTTTACTTACTATCCCAGCATTGTCATGTTTTCCCACTCCCAACTTTTTTTTTTTTTTTTTTTTTAAACAGAGAGAGAGATCACAGGGAGGCAGAGAGGCACATGGTGGGGGTGGGGTAGGGTGGAGGAGCAGAGAGCCTGATGTGGGGCTTGATGCCAGGACCCTGAGATCATGACCTGAGCCAAAGGCAGAGGCTTATTAACCCACTGAGCCAACCAGGTGCCCCCATTCCCTACTTTTTAAAAGTCTTTCTTCCTGTGTTTCCATGACATTTATTTTGAATTCTGTTTGTATGTAATGCAGAATTCTCATTTATACGCCTGGTATATATAATGTCTTCTATAATGTAAGCCTTCTCTATCATGTAGCTTTAGTTTTCATTACCTTCCCTCCCCAATCCTTGGGCAGCACCACACTGGCTTCCCTCCAAACCTTGAGAGTTGATGTGATATTGCACTGCTATGCCTTTGCATAGGTAGTTTTCCCCCTTTCTGCCTGACAAATTCCCTATTTACCCTTCAAGCTTCTGCTCAAACGACACACTCTTTGAGAAAGGTTTCTGCCAGATGCAATTCTATCTCTTGGACTTTCCCCAGCATTTTACAGATAATTTATTATAGCACCTAAGGTATTTAAGTCTATTTATTTATACCAAACCCATTAAAATATGAATTCATGACAGAACTGCTTCATATGCAAGGGCCTAGAACAGTGCTGATTCAAGGAAACAGCCAATCTTTAATGAATGAAATCAGTGGACCAAAAGCCCCAAGAAGTAGTAGTAAGCACTGCTTAGATCCAATGTTAAAGGCAGAATTGTTTACAGACTCGTTGTTTCTGTGCTACAGAACACATCTCCATCAACTGATTATAGGATCTGATCAGGACATGAATGATTAACTTTTTGCAATATATCTGGCATAGCAATGCCTACAAAAATGTACTTAATAAATCCATTTAAGAGGAGAATGATAAAACAGATAACCTTTTCCTCTTATTTTGTACAGTATAAAGTATATATATTATATACAGTATAAAGCATACAGTAAACATATTCATATATTTATGTATATGTTTACTGTATGCTTTATACTGTATGCTTTAAATATATATATAATTGTGTTATGTTATATATTGTGTTATGTTATATACATATATTTATTATATATAATATTTATTATATTTATTTATTATTAATTATTATTATTTAATTTATTATATATAATATTTATTATATATTAATATAATTATATATTAATATAATAAATAAATATTTATTATATTACATATTATATATTATTATATATAATAATTATATGTATATGTTATATATACATATATATGTATACATATGTATACATATACATACATATACAGGTGTACACATATAATATATACATATATATGTATATACATATGCATATACACGTATAATATATACATATATATGTATATATTATATGTATATGTATATATTATGTGTATATTATGTGTATATGTATATCTATATGTATATATTTATATATTATATGTATATGTATATGTGTATATGTGTATACGTATATATGTGTATATATGTATACATATATATGTATATATGTATTATGTATTATATGTATATATGTATATATTATGTATATATGTATATGTATATATGTATTATGTGTATATTATATATTATATATTATATATAATTACATATAATATAATTATATATTATATAAAAGTATATTTATAAATATTTAAAAATATGTATTTATATTTATAAATATGATATTAATATATTTATAAATATATAAATATGTTATATATAAAAATGTAGTGTAAAGTCTTGTCTAGTATTATCAGTGAGGATCCAATTCATAGCATTTGTTTTGGGGCACACATTATTTACAAGATTTCAGGAAGATTTTGACCTAAATGCGTGAGAAAATACTTTCACACTAATATGCACGTTTGGAAGGGAGCAATTTGCCTGAGGAACATCAGATATTTATATTTTTGCATAAGCATATTCTTGAGCACAGAACAAGGATTTGAAAGAAACCCATCACATACCCAGCACAGGATTCTTACACCCTGACAAAGGACATAATGGTGATGCTTACTTTCCTTAATAAGGGGGCATCTTCAACTTTTAATTCAAATATTTTAAGTAGCAAGCCTCACACTGATTTCTTATACCTTGTATGAAATATTTTGCTGTGTTTATTTGGATATAAGTGATGAATTCTGTTCCTGTTCCAAATTCTTTATTCCTACATTGACAATCTTAATGAACTTAATTTTTTTTATTTGAATATAGTTGACACACAACATTATATTAATTTCAAGTTTACGACATGGTGATTTAACTTCTCTGTACATTATAATATCATTGACTATATTCCCTATTCTGTGCCTTTTCTTCCCATGACTTATTCATTCCATAACTGAAAGCCTGTATCATCTCAATGAACTTCGTGATCAAAACTGACTTCTTACCTTTTCTCAATTGTATTCCAGCATGTAGCTAACTGAAGGGAATCTCTTTATTATTTGCCATTTTTGTGGATCCATGAATCACTTGGACAGCATACCCTCCATTTTCTCTTTGGTTCTTTAATTCTTTTGTTTGTTTCCAGCTTTATTGAGGTATACTTGAGATACAAAACTATACTTACTTAATGTATAAATTTGATTACATATGCATATACTAATGATACCATCACCACAATCAAGGTACTTTAATTCTTTATTTAGTGTTGACTTTATGTCCGTTTTCTTGTTTTTTTTTTCTTCAGTTCTGTTTATCTTTCTCCATGGCTCCCACCCTTCTACCCTCCCACACCGCATCACCTCTGGGTACTTACTTATTTAGTATCTCACAAAGGACCAAGCAATCAAGAAAGAAAACTGACTGATCTTGGTTTCATTTCTTTGCCTGCTTTCTCTTAAGATACTTTCCTAGAGAAAATTAACTCTTTCCATGGCTTATCCTTTCCTAAGCAAGAAACTGAATGAAGGTTCCATTGGTTCTATCAGAAATGTGATAGCTGGAGTGCCTGGGTGGCTCAATGGGTTAAGCCTATGCCTTCCGCTCAGGTCATGATCTCACAGTCCTGGAATGGAGCCCCGCATCGGGCTCTCTGCTCGGTGGGGACTGCTTCCCCCTCTCTCTGCCTGCTTCTCTGCCTACTTGTGATCTTTGTCTGTCAAATAAATAAAATCTTAAAAAAAAAAAAAAAAGAAATGTGATAGCTAGCTCTCTAACTCCATAGACCTCTGAGGCCCTCTTCCTCTCCTTATCAGCTAGGAGACACTGAAAATCACATTACCCCTTACCCAATATAATCACATTTTATTGATCTGGGCAGCTAACCCAGAAACAGAGATTGCCAGAAAAGCAGGCATGTAGGATATGTCTGTCTACTGTCTTTACAAAAGCTCTGCTCAACCGCCAGAAATTACCCTGCCACACCTCCTCTTGTCCAGCCTTGGCTACACACATTAGCCCACTATACTCCATAACCATATGCACTAACTTTGATCACAGAATCACTCTTTAGTCCTGTCTCTTGTCATTCTTAGCAACAATTCCATGGCAAACTGATAAATATTGCTAATCATTGTCTGTTTGTGATGAATGCAAATTTCAGAGAGCATTAGTTTATTTTCTCCAAGTAAATTTTAAATGGCCAGACCTAATAGCCTTCTTTGATCCATTCCACTAAACCTTGATACTCACAGTATGGTCCAAAATCCAGCAGCTTCAGTATCACCTGGAAGCTTGTGAAAAATGCAGACTCACAGGACCCATCAGAGACTTTCTGGGCCAAAATCTCAATTTTAGCAAACTAAGTGATCTGTGTGGACATTAAATTTGAGAGACACTGCCCCAAACTCCTGCAAGAATCCCTTTTGGGTTAAATACAATAATGGTACTTAGATCCTTTTCTGGAAGCACTTTTAAACTTACACTTCCTGAAGTTGGTGTGTGTGTGTGTGTGTTTGTTTTGTTTTGTTTTCACTGATTCTACTAAACCTTCTTGGCTTTCAAATATTCTACAATGTCTTACCTTTCTCCTGGGGTCTTAGCAGTGCTTCTCAAACTCTGGTTCCAAGTAACACATATTTAAGGTGCTTATTTAAAATGCACAAACCTTGACCCATCCCAGTGAACTGTGTATAAAATCTCTAAAGTTAAGGTTGAGGAATCTGCATTTTAACAAACAGGGCAGTTGAATCTTATACACATTAATGTTTGCTAAGACTGCCTTCAGGAAACCAACAGACAGAATATGAGGAATTGGTTTTTTGGGGCAGTTGCCATTCTCTTGCTCCCCAATTCTTCCATCTTTTCTCTTTTCCCCTTCAACTCACAGGATAAAAGATCCTCGTAAGTATTTTCCAAAATTAAATAAATAAAAAGTTCCATGTTTTGCTCATTTTCTTTGATTCATCACCCATCTGTTTCTACTTCTTCTCTCTTATAATTCCCAACTTTTATCACTCTATTCCATACATTCATATATCCACTTTCTCATCATTTCATGTGAATTTCTCTCTGATCTTCCAGGTGCACATAGTGCAAAGATTTACTCAGCAAGGTCAATGGCAGCTGGTGATGACTGCTTCACTTCACAGCAAGAAAAAATGGATTCAGGAAAATGCAGTGTCCAAAACCAGGCAATTGGGCTCTTATCCAAACAAAATCTGACTGCATGGATGTCTCATTTTGTCTTTTTTTATACCCTGTATACCTATGAACCAGGAGCATTAGCATCACCTGGGACCTTGTTAAAAATGAAGAATATCAGGGTGCCTGAGTGGCTCAGTGGGTTGAAGACTCTGCCTTCGGCTCAGGTCGTGGTCCCAGGATCCTGGGATCGAGCCCCGCATCGGGCTCTCTGCTTGGTGGGGGGCCTGCTTCCTCCTCTCTCTGTCTCTGCCTGCCTCTTTGCCTACTTGTCTGTCAAATAAATAAATAAAATCTTTAAAAAAAAAAAGAAGAATATCAGGACCCACCCCAGACCCACTGAATCAGAACCTGAATTTCAGCAAGATCTCCACTTGATTTTTGTACATATTAAAGTTTTAGAAGGGTTTATACTGCATATAGCACTATCAAGGGTAACAAAGAATTAAATCATCTATGTATAGATCTATTAATAAAACTTAAAAATAAGAGTAAAATACTTTTTATTTGTATCAGACTCCAATATTTGGAAGAAAATACATTTCTCTTTGATGTGTTGTAGCTGAAAATGTTATTCTTCAATTCAGCAGATTGAAACACCCTGTGAGTATGTTGAAATATTTTCATTTGAGAAACAATAATAATCATCTTAATTGGTGCTTTCTCTAGGCCTAACTCCTGGATGACTGAATCTATTATGAAAGACAATGGTAGTGTGGAGTAAGGATTATAGATTATTAGACTTGAAAAGGAACTTAAAAGTTATAGAAACTCAAATCCCTCATTTTTAAAATATAGGTGATATCAAAGAGGTTACTGCCTGTGTTCTCCTCTAGGGCTTTTTTTTTTTTTTTTGAGATTTTATTTATTTATTTGACAGACAGAGATCACAAGTAGGCAGAGAGGCAGGCAGAGAAAGAGGGGAAAGCGGGCTCCCTGCTTAGCAGAGAGCCTGATGCGGGACTTGATCCCAGGACCCTGAGATCATGATCTGAGCTGAAGGCAGAGGCTTTAACCCACTGAGCCACCCAGGCACCCCTCTTCAAGGGTTTTTGTGGATTCCTGTATCACATTAAGGTCTTTCACCCATTTTGAGTTTATCTTTGTGTTTGGTGTAAGGGAATGGTTCAATTTCATTCTTCTATATGTAACTATCCAGTCTTCCCAGCACCATTTATTGAAAAGACTGTCTTTGTTCCATTGGATATTTTTTTCCCTGATTTGTCAAAGATTAGTTGACCATAGAGCTGAGGGTCCATTTCTGAAGACTCTATTCTGTTCCATTGGTCTATGTGTGTTTTTGTGTCAATATCATGCTGTCTTGGTGATTACACATTTGTAATATAGCTTCAAATTGGACAACTTGATGCCCCCAACTTTGTTTTTCTTTTTCATTATTCCCTTGGTGATTCAGGGTCTTTTCTGGTTCCATACAAATTCTAGAATAGTTTGTTCCAGCTCTTTGAAAAATGCCAATGATATTTTAATAGGGATGGCATTGAAAGTATAAATTGTTCTAGGCAGGATAGACATTTTAACAATGTTTATTCTCTCAATCCATGAACATGGAATGTTTTTTCCATGTTCCATTTTGTGTCTTCCTCAATTTATTTCATAAGTGTTCTGTAGCTTCTAGAATATAGATCATTTACCTCTTTGGTTAGGTTTATTCTGACGTATCTTATGGTTTTTGTTGCTATTGTGAATGGAATCAATTCTTGAATTTCTCTTTCTACAGTTACATTGTTAGCGAACAGAAAAGCAACTGATTTCTGTGGATTGATTTTGTATTTGCCATAGTAACTTCTTTCAAGACACAAACCTCTAAAGGCAAGTGAAATAAAAGGAAAAATAAACTTTTGGGACTTCATCAAGATAAAAATTTTCTGCACAGCAAATGAAACAGTCCATAAAACTAAGAAGCAGCCCACAGAATGGGAGAAGATATTTGTAAATGACATTACAGTTAAAGGGCTAATATCCAAGATCTATAAAGAACTTCTCCAACTCAATACTCAAAAAACAAATTACCCAAACAATGGGCAGAAGATATGAACAGTCACTTCTCTAAAGATATACGAATGGCTAACAGACACATGAAAAAATGCTCAATATCACTAACCATCAGGGATATTCACATCAAAACCATAATGAGATACCACCTTACACCAATTAGAATGGCAAAAATTAACAAAACAGGAAACAACAAATGTTGGTGAGGATGTAGAGAAAGGGGAACCCTCTTACAGTGTTGGTAGGAATGCAAGCTGCTGGTACAGCCACTCTGGAAAACAGTATGGAGGTTCCTCAAGATGTTAAAAATAGAGCTACCCTGTGACCCAGCAATTGCACTACTATTTACCCCAAAGATACAGATGTAGTGAAAAGAAGGGGCACATGCAGCGCAATGTCCATGGCAGCAATATCCGTAATAGCCAAACTGTGGAAGGAGCCAAGATGCCTTTCAGCAGATGAATGGATAAAAAAGATGTGGTCCATATATACAATGGAATATTACTCAGCCATCAGAAAGGATGAATACCCACCATTTGCATCTACATGGATGGAAACGGAGGGGATAATACTAAGTGAAATAAGTCAAGCAGAGAAAGACAATTATCATATGGTTTCACTCATATGTGGAACATAAGCAATAAATAGCACAGAGAATCATAAGGAAAGGGAGGGAAATTTGAAAGGGGAGAAATCAGAGAGAAAGACAAACCATGAGGGACTCTAGATCCTGGGAAACAAACTGAGGGTTTCAGAGGGTGGGGGGATCTAGGTGATCCTTATTAAGGACGGCACATGCTGTGATGAGTACTGGGTGTTATACATAACTAATGAATCATTGAACACTATATCAAAAACTAATGATGTACTATACAGCGGCTAACTGAACATAATAAAAAAAACAATAAAATTAAATGTAGGTGAAGGGTATTAAGGAGGGTACTTTTTGTAATGAGCACTGGGTATTGTATTTAAATGATAAATCACTAAATTCTACTCCAGAAACCAATATTGCACTCTATGTTAACTAAGTAAAATTTAAATTAATACACACACACACACACACACACACACACACACACACACACACTTAAATAAATAAATAAATAAAATGTAGGAGCTCTCTCTTGAATTCCAAACCTCTCTATATAGCAATCTATTCCTAGACAGCCAGCCCTCTGACATATCACAGTGAAACTATTCAAACTGAGCCCTTTATGCAGCCCTACCGCCTGTCCCTTCTTCCTTTTCAGTATCAACCAATGACCCAAGTCAAAATCAGAGGATCATCCCATGGTTTCTTTTTCCACCCTCCAACATCAAATCAGCCACCAAGACCTTTCCTACGTCAACCCTTACATACCTCTAGGTTTTGCCCCTCTAATCCATCCCACTATTCACTTGGATTATCACAACATCTTCCTAACAGCCTTACCTATCTTCCATCTCCTATTTCTCCAAAATACCTGTCATTATACTGCCATCCAAGAGACCTTTCTAAACACCAATTCTGAAAACTTTGATCTATCATATGTCTCTTCTACAGTATACCCTTCACCTGGAACATAGATCTTCAAATATTTTTGATGGAGATTATAACTGATGCTATTGATGCCAGGCCTTATACCATTTGGTGGTGTGGTGGAAAATTCTGTTTTTCCTGCAACTTGGGAGCTAGTACCCAGCATGTAGACACAACTTCCTGTCACAAGTACTGTGGCCTCTGCTCACTCCATGAGGGCTGTCCCCAACTCCCTCTATCCTTGGATAGGGAGATCTTGCGTAGCCACATTTAGAAGCAGCTTGGAAAAGACAGTGATTAAATACCTCTATGGATAAACTTCAGCAAATGAGGGACTCGAGTCACTGAGAAGTATCCCAACAGTTCTAGCTCTAAGTGAGCAGTTTGGGGTGCATTTACATGGTTATTTAGATGGTCCCCAACAGGACTGAGCACTACCTGTCTACCTTGCTCACACCATTTATTGGCATTTCTCTCTTCCCTGTTTCACTTCCTCACTCTCTAATGTTTTCTTCCTGAAATCACCTGCCACACAAACTACCTGCCCCCAGTCCTTGTCTCAGAGGCTGATAATGAAAGAGAATAAAAAATTTTAGCAAGTATCAAAAACATATTCATGTTTATATATGTGTGTGTGTGTGTGTGTGTGTGTGTGTATACATGTACATACATATGTATAGGCACTTGCTTATAAATTATATACATATACCATTGTACTAATACATTATATGTATGGTAAAACAAAGTCAAGAAGTAGAAATATGAAAAGAAATATAAAAGAATATGCTATTTTCAATTAGCTTGCTACTTACAATGATTTCATACTATGAATAGCTAAAGAAACAGTGTCCATTTAAGGTATGGCATGAGCCATATTTTTAGTAATAGTAGCTTTAAGTTCATACTTCAAATAGACTTCTTGATTATTTCTAATTTGGGGAGGCTTTTTTGGGGGGTCTACTTCTTTCCATACTTATTTCATTATTTATAATCTCATGACAAGATGGATGAAGCGATCATTCTGAGAGTAGGATAGAAGTCAATGCTACTGGTATTGTTGTTTTATCATTGCTTAACTGGTGTTATCTTGAAGGGTGATAGCTCCTTTCAGGAATCCTTTTTAATGCACTTGTCCTTTTTGTAGGAGAAAGTCAATGAAAATCCAATAATTAAATCCATGATTACACCCAACCAGGTTCACTTAACTAACAATATATTGCAACAGACTATGAGAATAAACAGAGGAGGTCATTGACTACCACACTGCTCTGTGAAGCTCCCATCCTTTCCACAAGTTTACTCCCAGATCACATGTGGCACCTGATTTTATGTTATCTGGACTGAATTTAAGTACTGTAATCCAGACACATATTAAATAATTATCAAGTTCAATTTCTTTCCTTTTTAAGATCAAAAATATATAATTCAGAAACTCTACTTTGGACATTATTCACCTAGACTCTCTGCTCTAGAAAGACAAAACTTAAACACCATAGAATTTTCTTGGCCCTTGATTTGTCTTTTGCTTATTATCTCCAACTTTACTTACTACTTCTCATTCTGTGCTTCGACATCACAGACCTCCTTAAGTTTTTAAAAATCAACCTTGGTATTTCATATCATGGAGCATTTGTAAACTCTCTTCTCTATGTCTTTTTGGGTTTTCATTATTTTATCAATCAAAGAGTAGTAGGATCTGCCACCTTTATAGCAAATACCTCTAGTGTGTCATAATTCTTCCCCTTGGCCCACCACCAATGGCAACTGAATTTGCAAGGGAGACTTCCAAGTGTGTTCAGCTCTACTTCATCCTACATGGTCCCACCTCAAGCATGTCAGCAGGCATCTTTTAGTTCTCTGCCCGCAGGCATCTTTTAGTTCACTGCCCCAGAGATTTCACTACGCTGGCTCCCATGAACATGCACAGTCCCTGGAGGAAACTCTCCACCAATGGAGACAGGAGCCAGTAGTATAAGTGCTCCAGCTTCCTATCTTTCAAGTGGACAATTTTGAAAGGCATTGTGTTTCTCAGGAAGTCTTAGTGGAACCAAGCCCCACTGCCCACAGGGAACCCGTGTTATGATGACCTGACAGTGGCTTTCCCCCTTCCCTGTCTCACCTACCCTCACTAATGCTTCCTGAGTCCTACTCCCAAAAACCCAACCAGCATCCAAACCCTCTCTCAGCTTATTCTCTCAGTATAAAAGGAACAGACACCTTCTTCTGTAAAAGTGTCCCTGGAACACTGAACCCCTCGTCCCACAAACAGACAGACGTATTTCTGTTCTCTTTGCTACTTTCCAAACTTGCATATATTGTGGTTGTTTTGCTTACCACAAACAGATGTAATTGTTGGTTATCACACATATTCCAAGGTCTCTTCTCTGGCCCCATCCACTCAGGTAGACTGCCACATGTGCTCATACATGTCTGTTCACCCTGGCTCTGCTGCTCATTTGATGTGTCATTATGGAGTCCTTGATGTCACTATGTTTCATAGGCACTGTGGTTTCCCCTGACACTGACACTGGCCCAAATCTCCTCTTCCAGGTACAGCCACCCTCACTAGACTCAGGTCTCCTTCATCTTGCTCCACCAGGCAGAGCAACCAGGTGGATACCCATAATTGGTCCTTCAAGTGCTTCTGCTCGTATCTTGGGCCTCCAGGTTGCCACAGATCCAAGGTGCCTATGAGGGATTGCTGATATCCCAGAGTTTTCCCCATTTGGTGAAGCAATTGTTGCATTTAAATTTGTCTAAGAGACTCCCATCCATTCAAAAAGTTAGGCAAAGGATGGGTTCAATCAATAGCTACTATTCTCCATTTAAAATTACTACTCTCCTTAATCTTCCTGAATAACTAAAACTTTCTCACTAAAGCAAATTCCGTTTTCTTCCCCTACTCCTACCCTCAATAACCTGCATGGTTCAATCAAGTTATTTAACTTCTCTTTGCTTTAGAGTTTTCATTTGTAAAAAGGGAGTGATAGTTACTTGCTTACTGAAAGACTATATAGATAACAACACTGACTCTTGAGTCTGACTGAGTTTTTTTAATTCTAGGCTAGGGTTTATAATTATTGCCACTTAACTATATGATTTCAAGCTATTATTCTAGTATGATATCAAATACTCTCTCTTACACTCTCTCTCTCTCTCTCTCTCACACACACACACACACACACAAAATATCCTCCCTCAGCCCTTGACTGATGTGGTCATTCTTTGAAGGATATTTCAGCAATACACCTGAAATGGATCCATAAATATAATTGCTGACATCGATTTATTCCCAAAAAAGCCTATTACAATGGTAAGTGTGTAGCACTCAGTGAAGGATGTGACAATGGCGGATATAAATTTAAACTTTGGCATGCCAGTGTTACAGCATCCTCATATTTAGACATCAAACAAGACTTCCCTGTTGTACAAAGCAAAGGAACAGGAAAACGTAGACCACTCAGCATGACTGCACTGGCTCCAGCAGGTCAGGAGGCTGCTTCTTCAGAGGATGAAAATACTCATGCTTCCTGTGTTTCAGGAAGTACCTGGGTCCATCTTGGCAACATAAAGCTCCTTGGTGCTTAAAAACAAGCATGCCTCATATCCACATCATCAGTTTTGAGACTGGGAGTTGGGGATAAAAGCTTTGGATTCCATTGAAAGAAAGAGACATTAAGAGAATTAAATCATTAACTATTAAAACATTAAATGGCTAGGGAGCAGGAATTAGGATCAATTTTTCATTTACTTATCCTGGATCATTTACTCATGCTTGTTTTGGGATCCTTTTGCTCTGAAATCATGAGGAATGAGAAAGACTTGATCTGACCTTGAACTCAGAGCAAAAATATTCATTTGGCAGAATAGATATATGTGTGAAATTTATTGTGGAGACCATTCACACACACTATTTCATATAAAACACAAAGGAAATAAAAAAGTTAAAAAGGGGATAGGATAGGGCAGAATGGTCATTAGCTATTTAAAACATTTTACTAGGAACATTTCAAATACACAAAAAGAAATAAAATATATAATGAACCGGATGCCCCATGTCCCCACAGCTTCAGCAACTACTAGCCTAGTATGGACATTTTTAGAGTACAGATACTTAGGCCACACAAAGCTTAGCCAAGCCTGACAGCAGTGTATCATGGCATTTTTAAGCACATGATTCTTTTTTCTTCTCCTGCTGTTTGTAGCCACTATAAATCCACCAAATGGAAAAATGGGATGAAGCTATGTGAGTGTGTGGGTGTTTTCCCATGCATTCTATTTGTTTATTCATATAATCCAGTCCCCAGGGAAATTTGTTTAAAAAGTTAGTTTCACTCTAGAAGATCCAAAGAACTCAGCATTTTACAAGCTCTGGGTCATTAATCCTTATAGCTACTTCCCTATGGCGTCAGTAAGTGGGAAGTGTTATTATCCCATTTCACAGATGAAGAAACTGAGGACTTTTATGATTACATGTCTCATCCAGAGCCAAAATGTGCTGGCAAGAGAATCAAGGACTTCCAATAAAGCTCATTTATTTATCCTTTAGATGAGCACTGTCCAATAGAAATATAGTATGAATGACATGTGATTTAAGAATTTCCAGTAGCCTCACTACAAATAAGTAATAACAGGTGAAATTCTTTCCAATACTATTTATTTAGTTAATGCCCCAAATACAGCCATTCTAACAAATAATATTTTACAAATTACTAGTGAGACAGTTTACATTCTTTTATTTATACTAAGTCTTCAAAATAAATGTATATTTGACACTTGAAGCACATCTCAGTTTGGAGCCACTACATCTCAGTCATCATAGTCATAGGTGTCTAGTAGCTCTCATAATGGGCAAAAGAGCCCTAGACCATGAGTTCTCTCATAAGGCCACATTCTCTCCCACTAGGCAGCTTGATCAAGATTTGTCCTGTATTTTGTTGACTGCTTGGGATGTCTTCAATTTTTCTTTACTATCACTTTGGTTTGGGCTAATTTAACCAAATTATAGGCATGAATTAAGGCTTCTTAGAGAGTAACGTGAAGTCCAGCTCTAGGAGCAAAAGGGGCGATAATCTCACAAATTTATAAAGAGGATATAATCAATACTGAACTCCAGTACCTATCATTGGAAGAGTTTCATAAAATTGGGAATGAACTTGTGTTAGGCAAACAAATCAATTGCTTATTATAGTACAAGAGCTGTGAAGTCATGATCTTTGGCATCAGGTCATGGGCAAATATTTATAAAAACGCCTTTTTCTGTTGAAAAAGCCAATAAATTCTTTTTTTTAAAGATTATATTTATTTATTTGACAGACAGAGATCACAAGTAGGCAGAGAGAGGAGAAAGCAGGCTCCCTGATGAGCAGAGAGCCCGATGTGGGGCTCGATCCCAGGACCCTGAGATCATGACCTGAGCTGAAGGCAGAGGCTTTAACCCACTGAACCACCCAGGCGTCCCAAAAAGGCCAATAAGTTCTAAAAATTATAATAGTGACATAGTTACTAAATAGTATAATTTTTAGGAGAAAAATAATAACTTCTATTTAGCTCACTCCTTAACGGTATTCACATAGAGCAGAAAGAGTTTGCCTCTTCTTTTTTTTTTTTTTAAATTATTATGTTCATTTAGTCACTGTATAGTACCTCTTCTAATTAGAGAATACATGCATTCCCCATGGTAGGGAGTTGCCCTTTGAACACTGACCTTTATATACCACACAGAACCACAAGCATATTCATCTGACTCTCTCCCTTATTTCACCGGAGGTCCCTGAATCTGGCGGTGACATTAAACAAAACATCTGAAATCTCAAAGTATTTCACAAAGTCAAGAATCTGTAACAACCTAAGGAAAACTTAGCATCTGGGTCAGAGGGAGACAGTATGACATTTCAACAGATGAAAAATGTAACTATAGCCTGTATTCCACAAGCGGTTCCACTATGATGAAGGACAACAGTCTGAAGTGAAACAAATCTGGTTTGCAATCATCAAAATACATGACTTATTAGCACATGGCTCAAGGGTTAATGAAAGCATTATGTTAAAAAAAATTAAAAGTTTATAAGGTAATGAATGCCAATAGCAAGTTTAGAACTATTTGTAATGTCTAATAGCAACCATCAATGTATCTCAATAGTAGGATATACACTGAATCTTCAGTTATTTCAGAGAATTTCTTAGGTAGACAGTTTAGAAGAGTTGCCCCTATAAATGTTCAAAAATGAAAACCAATAAAGGAATTTTATTCTATTTATAGGTCTATCCACCTGCCCCCATCTATGTATATATCTATCTTTGTATGTTCATTCCAAAGAAATAAATCATAAAACTATAGTATAAGTCAAATTAGCAGATTAGAAAAATATTATTAATATAGTAATTAGGAAAATATGAGTAATACTGAAAAAATGTCAACCCCATTTGCTGAATAAAGACCCATACAATAGATAGAATGTAGCAGATGAGAGATAATTATTCTTCACTAAATAAGAAGGAAATCCTGGTATTTGCAAAAACACAGGTGAACTTTGAGGGCATTATGCTAAGTGAAATAAGTCCAACAGTAAAGATAAACACTGCATGATCTCACTTATATATGGAACCTCAAAAAGCCAAAACTACAGAAAGAGAGAGTAGATCAGTGGTTGCCATAGGCTGGGGGTAGGGGAAATGTGTAGATGTTGGTCAGAGGGCATGAACTTCCACTCTGAAGATGCATAAGTTCTGGGAATCAAATATACAACAGGATGACTATAGTTAACAGTACTATATTGTGTACTTTAAAGTTGCGAAGAAGTAGATACTAAATGTTATCAACACCACAACAAAAACAAATGGTAATTATGTTAATTAACCTTATTATGGTAATCATTTAACAATATATACATGTTACAAATCACCACATTTTACACCTTCAATTTACACAATATTCTATGTCAATTTATCTCAATAAAGCTAGGGGCAGTGGAGATCCATTCAAGACAAATTTTCAAAACAGCTTTATCTTGGGCAAGGCTATTTTAAAATTATTCAAAACCTAAAAAATAGCTCCAGAATTCATATCCATTTGGAAGATCTAGTAGTGAACTATGTAACTACACTTAACTTGAAAGTTTCCATAAAGGCTAAGCAATCAAGGAGTTTTCCTTTTTGCTCACAGGATTCAATCTGATTATCATTGCTTTAGCTCTGATTCCTTAGACTTCTCCTGCAGATCGTTTACCTAATCAAAGACCCTCTTATTCTAAAAAAGTTCATTTGACTTTACAAGAATTCTGACATGAAATGAAACATAGGTCCCCACAAGAAACATGCAACATGCATTTATTTGCACACATTACAGATGGACCTGGATATATCATCAAGCCAATGGAGACCTCAGCTCTCCCAGGAGGGAATCAGCCAATGAGACAGGAATAAATGATTCTCACCCATATAATTCTTGCTTTCTTCCAGAGGATCAGATGATCCAAGCTCTAGAATGGCCCTTTGGGAATTTCCCAGACTCCAACTTGGACAAACTCTGGTCTCTCAGAGACTGTCTGAAAACCACCCTGATAAATCAATATCTGATTAAAAATTGTTCCTTCCTAGATGTGCACACTAGAAATAGTAGTAAATTACCAACCACATCATCAGGTTATTAACATGATTTTACATTTGTGCCTTGTGAAAGGAAGAAAAAGAAAGCAAAGATGAACTTTTATTTTCTCTGGCTGTTGGGTAATATATATATATATATATATATATATAATACTTATTTTGTATTTTATCATGCTAAAGCAACTCATCATGTTCTTTGAGCACATGTATTACTATAAAGCTGGGCAAATTTTAAAGCATCACACATTTATTCAGTATATGGAGTCTAACAATGGTGAATAAAAGATCCCTGAATCCCAAAGAAATTTTCGACCAAGAAAATATTTGCTTTCATAGGAGCTTCCTTTTCTCCCACAGACATTTCATAATCTGAGGATGGAAAATCAAGAGGCCATTTTATGAGGTTGGATATCAAACACACAGGCTCTCTAGCCCATAGGCAGTTTACTTGGTGGCCCCACATCACATCTGGGTTGCAAATCTCCCTCCAGCATAGCCCTTCTATTTAGGCCACCAGGTTTACACAAAGAGACCGCCCAGCTGCTAGCTGGTAAAAGGCTCCCAGGGTCTCATGTAGTCCCTGAGAGCTGCGTAATTCAGTGCAGAAGCCATCCATGCAATTACATGTCCCTGTAGATTACAGGGTAATTACATCAAGAAGATGAAAAATAATTGCTTGTAACTTGCACTGTGGCTGAGAAGGCATAAATAATCACATGTGCACTATGTAATGATGTGTGATCATTTTGCCACTACTGTGTCACGGCTTCCACATATTTAAAAGATCAGCAGTGACTAAAGTTGAGAAAAAACACTTGGAGGTTATTTGTAAACTGAAATGAAAAGAACCGAAAACCTGACAGCTACACCTTGCCTTTCCAGGGGACTGCCTCAGGAAAAATTTTATAAGACACCCCCAACCTGCATTCACAATGGGATTAAAAAGTGCAGAGTGTACTAAGTGTTGCTTGATTTGCACATTTCTGTTTGGCTGGTGCCATCTGGCCCTTATTTTCCAGGCTCCAACATTCGATCTCTAAAAAGGTGTAGATAAAGCTATGCAAGTTTTTATAAATTCTACCTAATCCAGAACTGGTATTTGAGAGATTATTAAGTCATTTTGCATGTTTAATTCATAACATTCTAGGTATTATTTGCTAATACTAAAACTGAATTCCTTTTAGCAAACAATTCCTCAGTCTCATTCATTGTTTTAAATTAAGAAAAGAAATATTCTATGTGCAAATAACAAAGTCTTAAGGAGCTTCACTGTACATAGGTAACTTATGCCTGATTCACTAACAGCTACTTAACTTAATATTACTTAATATATTTAGGACTAAAGTGAAAAAATGTGTATGTCTTTGCATGGTTTCCTCCAGAGTAGTGTTGCTTGATCGCTTTGCTTAATCTGATCTTGTTTCAATAATTGATGAAGCATGGGAATAACTCAAGTATTAAATTGGAAGCTTAGAAATCCCATATCAGAGTCCATTTTGATAAGATATTACATTTATTCTTCCAAAATAATGATCTTTCCAATGGAGAATATAATATTCTAATCATTTTAGAAGTGGCAATAAAAATTCCTGCAAGAAACTCAAGCTTCATCCCTTTCTACTGGGGACTACCATGGAAAACCAATGTTAGTGAGCACAGTAGCTTGAATTAAGACGAAAACATTCTTTTTTTTTTTTTTTAAGAAGAAAAATATTCTTAGAACTAGTTACAAAGCTACACAAATGGAAGGAAATGCAATTAACTTCTAAACAAAATCAAACATTTGGAAGTATTATTAATACCGGCACTACAACACTTTTTGTACCACTAGTCCTTGGCAATCTAGTAAAACCTGTAGTCTCTTCTAAAAATAATGTCCTTAAAAGTGCAAGATAAGGGGTGCCTAGGTGGCTCAGTGGGTTAAAGCCTCTGCCTTCAGCTCAGGTCATGATCCCAGGGTCCTGGGATCGAGCCCCGCATCGGGCTCTCTGCTTAACAGGGAGCCTGCTTCTTCCTCTCTCTCTCTGCTTGCCTCTCTGCCTACTTGTGATCTCTGTCTGTCAAATAAATAAACAAAATTAAAAAAAAAAAAAAAGCACAAGATAAAATACGAACACAGGAAATCTGTTCTATGAATGTAATTTTCTAAAAAAGTATTTGTGATGTAGTAAAACACAGCTTTTTGTTAACAAATTGTGTGATTTTTAAATGAGATTGCTAGCTGCTGTATTTTCAAAGTAGTGAGGAGCATATATGAGATTTTCAAATATTGTAATAACTCTCATGCAATATGTAAATAATCCATATGCTGGTATTGTGATCTGTTGTTCACATTCATTACTAAAACGAATACTCTACTTTTAATAGAACTTACTGAGAATAAGATATAATGCTTCCTCCCCCCAATACACAGATCCCCTGAATCCTATCCATAGACCCTTTGGGGGATGAGGCCCATTGGTTGACAGGTTAAAGGCTCCTGATTTTGTACCAGCTTCTAAGAGATATTAAAAACTGTTTCATATTGCCATTTTATTCTTATCATCCCTGAGATTAAAACAAAGGGCAGAACTAATAAATTACTTGTTTTACAAAGATACTGGGAATAGAAAAATATTTACTGAATTACCTACTCATAAAATCCTCCTGTTATTCAAGATCAGGGCAAATCTGGTACATAAAGTACACTTTTCACAAGTATAAATTGTATACTGTGTGATAACATAGTACCGGGATCAACTTTATTTTCTCAATCCTTCCCTATCGTATGTACAAAATAAAGGCACTGGTCTGGATGACCCTCATCTGATATGTTACTATTCAATCTGTGCTAATCTGAAACTTAGACTATGATGGAACTGTTTACCCATTCCTATATACTCTCAAGATGCTTATTAAACCACCTGAGTGTTCCCTTCAAGTCCAGTACAACTTGGCAGTTTATAAAATCACTACAGATATTCCTATTTCCATTTTCATTATTGTAAGCGCGTAATTGCAATGCCAACATTTTAACTTCCCAAACACCTAAAAGATGTGAAATGCTATCTGCTCATAGAGCCAAGCCACGTTAGTAGGGGAAGGAAAATTCCTATTCCCATATATAAATAGCCCCTCCCATGGGATATTTTCTCCTGAAACTTCTAAGCGCCCATCTCTCGATGATTATGCCATTATTATTTATTGAGTTGTGAAAAGTGGTTCTCACTACACATACCAGAGAGGAACAAGCTTTCAATTTTAATAAGGCCCATAAGATAATTAAGACATACAATTTCTTCTCTAATGCCAGGCCAGGAGGACTTTTCAATCTGTAATATGAATGACTGAATGCTTTCATGTTTGAATTTATACATGGCTATAAAATATATTTTGACTTTTTTTTTTTTTTTTTAGTCAGCCCTTTCATTTGTCTTAATTTCCCCCAGGCAAAAATGAGACATCCCACATCTTGTTCCACTAAAAATGGGGAAGTTCAATTGGACTCCAGCTCCATCTATTTCTTTTTTCAGATGCATCCTGAACACTCTGTGCTTAGTTACTCATCTGCTCATGAAAAAAATAACACCAAACTTCACCCTAGAATAGCTCCATATATTTGTGCAATCATTCCTCCAAATAAGGAACGTCTATGCCCCTCAAGTAAGCAAGAGTGAGAATGACTAATTTCATTTCATTCAGTCTTGCAATCAACATATTTCTGGAGTTCCTACAATTGTGGATTCATTGAGGATTATAAAATATAGATGCCCCTTCTCTCAAGGAAGATGTATCTAGTGTGGGGCATAATACACAGAGCTGAGTGCAATGCAAAGGCTTCTGTTAAAAGTTAAGAATAGATCTTAAGAAGAGCTAGAGAAAGACATGGGAAAAGGAGAAATAATTAGTGCTGAAGTATCAGAGAAACTCCATGGAGGTAATTTCATTTGAAAAAAGCCTTTTAACATAAGGAGAACTCTATCTGACATGGACAAGATTAGATGGGGGGGGGGGGTGGAAGTATCTGTGACTGACCCAGAAAATTCATTTGAAATGCTTGAGCCAAAGATTTATGTTAATATACTTCTACCAGGCCATTTCCCTGTACATAGAATCAAGATACCTACAGAATAATCCAAGATGTAGATCTCATTTAGAAGCTACATTATAAATTAATTTAAATTATGATCTCTAGGAAATTTGAACTGTTTAAGTATTATAGTATAAGAAAGAATAGGTGGTAAAAAAGGTGAAAGAACAAAATTACTCAAAAGACCTGTTAAACAGTAACTACCTAAGAAAATGTAAAATATAACTCTGAAAAACTAGTGCTAGGTCCAAGGTGATGTATCTAGCATTAATCATAATCAGTATATATATTTATGCTACTAACCATGGAGATACTTTGTACCAAGACAAATGGCTTCAGTAGTATCATAGTGGGTATGCTCCACAAAGATAGATTTTTATTTCAGTATCCAAAGAGGTTGGGTGATAGGGAGTGTAATTCTCTCAAGGAGAAAACAAAGACAAGCAATAAGTGGAGCACAAAAAGCTAGAAAGTATTGATTCAAATATGAAGGCAAACAAATTTTTTCATGAGGTAGCAGTTTGGAGCACCCAAGTTAGCATAAAAAGTGGGAATGTATTATCTCTTGGCACTAGAAACATTCTTCAAATAGCAATTCCAAATAAGTTTAAGACCTTGTACTGGTGGAGAAGAACTGTAATTATAACTCATTACTTGGCTCTACAGTGAACAAAAATTACATTATAATCATGTGTTATTAGATTTCACCTATGAGACTCAGCTTACATGAAAAGCAGAGAAGATCTGACTGTAGTTACAGAATAGAATTAAACGTTAACAAACATAACAACTGTTTCTGAGGAGATAAGAAATAGAAGTGATGGTAAATCATGGCAGAAAGGGCAAATATAAAATATAGTATATCCTACATGGAGATAATGAAAGAAAATGTTCATAATGATGGAAAAAGAAAAAGGCTTAAGCACATAAAGGTATAGGAAGTTATTCAATGAAATAAATAGGGATTAAATATCAATCAAAACAATAAAGAATTGGGGTAAGGAGAGCTGGAGAGATAAATAGGAGCAATACCCACATTTTTCATATAAGAAAATAAAGAAACTAAAGCTAATAATTTAGGAATTAGTGGTATGAATACATTATTTAAAATTATGGACATAACCAGGAACACTGGAACAGAAATATTAAAAGAGATGGCCTCTGGAGGATAAAATTAAGAGGGGAGTTAATTGGAGGGGTAAAAGCAATTTTTCATAACAAAATCTATTCTATTTGATTATGTGCAATATGACAAAATAATTATGAATTAATATAAACTACATCAAAAACTACAAAATGGACTCTCCAAAAAGAGAACGTCTATCCAGCTTTCAAAGCGCAGAGGATCATTTGGGAAGGGAGTAGAAGAAATCAATAAAAGAAGTCCAGATAATTTTCCGCCAAAGGAATGATCTTTTCTGTTGAGGGAAAAAAATCAAAGCGAAGCCAAGAGTGGGGTGGTGGAAAGGAGAAATATAATGGGAATAAACGGAGTGTGAATCAAAAGAAAGCACTTCAGAATGCAAAGTTTGTAGGTCAAAGTTATTTGGTCTAAGACAGAAATCTGTTCCTGATGAGAGTTCATGAATTAAAAAAAAACTCAAAATATGATGCTTGAAGGGTCTGGAAGGCTGGAAGATTACTACACAGATCTCCTAATAGATACCTATCATATTCTTTAAATAAAGTCTTCAGGACATATTACCTTGTAAATAGCATGAAAGACTTTCTAAATCAGGAATTTCTTCCTAATTTTTAAATCAAGCACTACTGAGGCCTAAGCAGAAAGGAGAATCTCTTCCCAGAAGAGGATTTGCTGGGTTAAGGAGAACAGACATTTGTAATTTTGGTAACTATTGCCAAATGTCTCTCTATAGGGACTGCATCAATTTACAATTCCTTTTGCAAAGCAGAAAAAAAAAAATTGTCAGCTTTATCAATGTAGATTTTGGGTGTTATTTTGTAACTATTCATTTCAACATTGTAATTGAAAAATATTAGAAGTATCCTAAATGTCCACAAATAGGGGAATGGTAAAAATTATACCACGTAATATGGACTAACATGCCACTATAAAAAAGAATGAAAAGATTTTCCATCTATTGAGATGGAATGATCTTTAAGATATATTGTTAATGAAAAATCAAAGTTCAGAAGATATGTATATTATTCTATTTGTTATGTAATCAGGGGAAGTGAAAATAAGGATCCTCTGGCATATTTATCTGTACATGCATGTATGCTCTAGAAAGACATGCAAAAATTAAAAGTAGCAGTTATCCATGGAAAAGTAGAGGGTGAGAGCTGAAAAGATGGGTGTAAAAGAGGGAGTGAGACTGTTACTATGTATATTTAATTTTTAAATTTTTGAATTTAATAAATATATTACTGATTACAAAAATAATATAATAAGAGAAAATACAAAAAAGCAATCATTAGTTTTATTAAGCTACAAATATTTTATATAGTAAGCTATATGCAGTGTTTCTGTTCACAAAATGTTCAAACTTTAAAAAAATTTTGTTACAACTTAATAAAAATGGCATCAAAATGACTTGGTACACATCTTTCAACATAGACAAGCTTTCAAAAGTCAAATACTGTGAGGGAATAAATATGGTTATATACCAAGTTCAGATTTTTAAAACTCATTCCCTTTAATAAACTTATAATTAACATAATTCATCATACATATTAATAGCTCTAAAAATGAGAAAACACTAAAAATTTACCAAAATCCAAAATCTCTTTGGATAAACACACATAGCAAAACAGCAATAGATGGACATTTTCCTAACAAAATATATTATCACAATCCAGAAGACTGCATCATACTTTAGTACAGGGAATCACTAGAGACACTCAGCAATGTCAGGGAAAATATAACGATGTCCATTATCACTGCTAATGTTTAACATTCTACTGGAGGTAGTACCAATATAATTAGAAAAGAGAAAGGGGAACCCTCTTACATTGTTGGTGGGAATGTAAGTCAGTGCAGCCACTTTGGAAAACAGTGTGGAGATTCCTCAAAAAATTAAAAATAGAGCCACCCTATCACCCTGCAATTGTACTACTGGGTATTTACCCCAGAGATACAGATGTAGTGCAAAGAAGGGCCATCTGTACCCCAATGTTCATAGCAGCAATGACCACAGTTGCCAAACTGTGGAAAGAGCCAAAATGTCCTTCAACAAATGAATGGATAAAGAAGATATGGTCCAGATACACAATGGAGTATTATGCCTCCATCAGAAAGGATGAATATCCAACTTTTGTATCAACATGGACGGGACTGGAGGAGATTATGCTGAGTGAAATAAGTCAAGCAGAGAAAGACAATTATCATATGGTTTCACTTACTTGTGGAGCATAAGGAATAACATGGAGGGCATGGGGAGCTGGAGAGGAGAAGTGAGTTGGGGGAAATTGGAGGGGGAGAAGAACCATGAAAGACTGTGGACTTGGAAACAAAGTGAGAGTTTTGGAGGGGAGATGGGTGGGGGAACGGGTGAGCCTGGTGGCGGGTATTAAGGAGGGCATGTAGTGCATGGAGCACTGGGTGTGGTACATAAACAATGAATCTTGAAACACTGAAAAAAATTAAATTAAATTTAAGAAAAAAGAGAAAAATTAGCAGCATAAAATTGGAGACAAAACATCATAATTTTCAGATGATTTGACTAAATAGCATCTGAAATTTAAAGAGTCAACTGAAAAGCTACTTGAGTAAGGTAGGGTCATTTATGGAAATCAATACTTTCACATTCACAAATAGCAACCATTTAAGAAATCTATTGGAAAGTTCCTATGGACAACAGTAATAGAATAGGTAGCTAGTTAGGAAAAAAATACTTAATAAATGAGCAAAATCTTTTATGAGGACTTGATTAGTATATCTAATCTTATAATTCTTTAGTCTTCATGTATAAACCAGAAGCAATCATATGCAGATGAAAATAGAAAATAAAAATACAGAGATGAGAATTATTATGTGGGCATAGAGGGTACTCTGATATTAGAAGAATGAAAAAAAATGATCTTGATTGAATGGCCTCATTTAAGAAAGCAAAACACTTATAACCAGTAAGGAGAATCAAGAAAAATTCCTGAAATTTAAATGGCAAGGCTGTAAGTTAGAAAGAACATAATTTTCCTTATCTATGAAGCTTCGGGCTATTTTGGTGAATTTTGCCATCTCGGTCTTGTCAACATCCTAAGGGTTTGTCAGCTGTGACTAGATTAAACTGATGGACAACATTATACCAACTATTGTCATCTATTAAGCCATTTTTATGTACTCAGACCCCGTGTTCTTAAAAATTTTACAAATTTTCTTCATAAGATACTTACATTACTCAACATAAATACCAAAAAACCATTATTCCTTTCTGCAGAAAAGACACATTGAGGCTCAGAAAGATACATGTCTTGGCCAAGATTATATACATGATACATGGCAGAGTCTGGTTTCCAATCCAGACGGCAGCCTCACACAGCACACCTGTCTTCTTTCCACTTGAGAATGCTGCTTCCAATATTAGTCAACTTCCAATCACTCCTTCACCTATTCAAATTTTTTTGGAACCAAAATTTCAAAATTTTGAGGCAATGGTGTTAACAAGAAGTATAAGAGGTTAAAAAAAATGATATAAAAGGCCTAGAAACTCTATAGCCCTGATAGTAATTCCCCTGTGATAACAGTTTCTGTATTTTCCCAAAATAACAACAAAACTGAGGAAATTACACACTGACAGCTTTAATCAATAAAAAAAAAAATTTAGAGCCCTTTAGCAATACTAGATGCATGTCAACATCTCTGTTGACTGTCTCTTTTTTGCACAATAATTTGTTTTTAGGGCAATGCTGTTTATATTGGAAGTATTACTATTTATTTTAAATATAACAAATGATGTAAAAATCACTATTATTTTTCCCCTTGTGAAAGGCAGAATCCCTGTCATATCAATAGTATCATATCTTAAACCAAAAGGAGCATTTTGGATTGGAGCCCAAAGCACCTTCCCAAGAAGTACTCTTTGATAAATTAGGAAATGATTATTTGTGCTTTTATATTTTTCTTGTAACAAATTATCTTAGATGGAGCTGAACTCTGTTAAGCATTTACAGACTATGTTTATAGGTAGTGTTTAATATGCAATAATATTTGATTTGTTTTTTATTCTCCTCAGCCCCTTTAACCTCTAGACTGTAATGACTTCCATATGGCTAGCCAAGTCTATTTTTAGATTGTTAATTATCCATCTCTATTTTTAGACCTCTTCCTTCTTTTGGTTGCTGATTATTATAAGACCTAAAGTGCCTTCTCAAATTTTAACGATGTTGTTTTTCTGCCGGATTAGAGGCCAATTCTGTCACTGAATACTAGTTTCCCACCCCAATACCAATTTCTCCCGCTTTTTTTTCTCCCAAAAAAATCAGTCATGACAATACAATTCAATATATTTGTCAAAGAGCACTCAGTTATTTAATATTTTAGATAAATACCAACAAGATACACATTTTCATAGGGATTTTGGCCATGTGGCTGCTGTAAAGTCGGAGAATAGTAAAACTGCCTAATATAATACTTTGTGAAATCTGGGTCGAAAATCAAATTTCGCACATGTAAAACAACCTACTTGGGATTCTCCTTTCTTACCCTAAAGATATTTTTCTTGTTTTAGAATATACATGTGCAGCAAGAGTTACATTTGAGATCAATAATGCACTCCAATTTCAGTCTTTAGAGACTGTGGCTTTTGCCTTTGAAAATTCCAAAGTATAATAACATCCCAAATTGGTGAGCTTTAATCTGTTCTTCATCATATGAAATTGTCAGGTTGTTTTCTTTCCCTTTCTTGCTGCTTATGTGAGTGCGTGTGCGTGTGTGTGTGTGTGTGTGTGTGTGTGTGTGTTTAAAGAACAACAGAGATCAAAACACTTAGGATTTATGCAAATAGCTAAGGCTGAAATCCAGAATTTCTTCTTTTATACGCCTATTACATATAATAAATTCAAAGTCACACATACCAAAAAAAAAAAGTCATCAAAATTTTGTTCTGTGCACCATGCCATATCCTAATCAAGTAGTTTTTAGAAATTAGTCTAAACCCAAATAGGAAAACAGCAAGGAATGGGCTCTGCCCTAAATACTTCCTATGTTACTTTGCAACCTTAAATCTCTCTGTATCAAAGCAGATTCCAATTGTCTATCTAGAGTGCCAATTGTTCTGTTTGCTGAGGGCTGGAGGAGTAGGGGTATGCCCTGGGAACAACTGTGAAAGTGGGGAATTAGGCACCACTGTGGTTTAGAAAATACTCTCGTTGACTGTTTTTGTCATTGCATTTGAGGTTTTTAGCTAAATACCACATCCCTTGAAATGTCGAGGTAATTCACCAGACTCCTTAAAAAGAATGAGTGTATGAAAATGTTTCACAAACTCCAAAAGAACTCACAAATAGGAAGAATTACTTTTAGATCCTTTAGGGCTATAGGGATTAAAAATTTCAGTACATTGATTGATACAGGATATTTGGATATAAGGACATTAACATGGCCAGATTTTGAAACAAAAATGTTTGCTTTTGCAACTGGCTAATTTATCCTTGGCCTTTTAGAGAAATGTGCCTCAGTGGAGCAAAATAATCATGTGTCTATGTCCTTTTTTATAAAACATTCATTCCATGGGAGGATACCTCTTTGAGAAAGGTACTGAGTAGTCACATGGTCTTATGTGCCCTATGTGGTGTACTTCAGAGGGCGTGGACTACAATATATATCTTATTGTTTCTTTTAAAAACATTCCCCATATAAGTCTTCATATGAAACAGCATATAATACACACGACAAGATCACAAGTTACATGTCATCTGGCAAAACTATTTTTCCAAGACTGATCTGAATTAAAACCTGATAGGGCAATAATCCAAAAAATGAAGGAGAGTAAGAGAGAGGTTGAGAAATCTATCTTTGTTGTTTGACATTGATATGGGAAAAACAACCCTCATTTTATAAATTTAATATTTCCAGTGAGAAATACAAGTAAAATAGTTACTATAATATCATACTAAAAATGAAAATTTAAATCTTTTTTGACAAAATCCCTAGAATATGATACAGATACCACAAGGGAAGTTTAACACTGCATTCCTACACTATCTTCTAATTTAAAAAATAATAAATATGTAAAATAGTGGGTTTAGATCTAATTTGTAAGAATAAAATATACAAACATGACTCTTAGATTTTAGTTTATCTGTGCAACAAAGATAAAAAAAGGCTCATTTCATTTTGAGTGAACAGAGCATGACTTCTTGTGCTAATCAGCTTGAAAGTCACTTATATTTTCTGTCAATGTCCCACTGTGTGAAATACCATCAGATGAATATTAACTTATACATCCACTCATTGAGAAAACATTTAGTGATATTGCATAATCCAATAATCAGTACAAGTGCTTCCTTCAGCCTCGCAGGAATTACTGGAGGAGTTCAGGAACATTCAGAAAATGATTAGGGAAGCTTTTGGAGCAACATACTGCTTCTATTTAGAAATAGAGGAATACTGTAGAATCACACAAATAATTATATCAGCAACAATTACTTGAGCCGTTTCTATGTCCTTAATATTTTATCAAAATCTCTACTGCTCACAATAACCCTATAGATAAATAATATTATTTTATTTTTTACAGTAATAACACTAATGTGAGGGATTTTTCCAGAATAGGACAACAGAATTTGAACTTAGGACTGTCTGTCTTCAAGTCTGTGCCTTTTCTATTACACACTATTTCTATAAAATTAAATGTGTTATAAATTATTGGTGACATGCTCTATATTACTCTTTTAGGTGCTTTAATGATTTTATCTCATTTAATCCTTCCAAGAACCCTGTGACTTAGGAACCATTACCATCATGTCCATATTTATTACAGGTAATGAAACAGAAGCATAAAGACATGGCCCAAGGTCACGTAGGAAGAATGGAAGTAAGGATTTGAACACAGGTATCTGATTATGATATCCTGTTATACTACTGTGTCTTTGCAATAATGGACATAATAAATCTGATAACATGACAGTAATACCAATACAAGTTTGGAAGTGTGATTTTGGTGTGCTAAATGGTCTTATAAGAAACCATATCTCCTGTCTCCAAAAGGGACACAGTGGCATCTACTGTTTGACATATCAAACCCTAATGCACCTATCTAGTATGCAAGATATGCCGCCATGACCACCCCCCACCCCCAATCCTATCCGCATCATTTCTCAAGAATTTCCGAAGATCCAGTCTATGGAACATCAATGTGCCTCAAGATCACTGACCGGTGTTCTAGGGGCAAAAGATTTCACAAACATATTCTGGCAAAATCTCAATTCCACAAACTTGGGGTTTTTTGTTTGGGGGGATTCAGGGTTATTTTTTATAGACAGCAGTATATTTCAGGGTTCATTAATCCAATGTGTTCTCTGAACCTCTGAATCCTAGAAGTAATCTGAAAAATTTTCCAATTTTTTAATACCCAAATTTTGTGTGTGGTGGAACATCTACTGACCCTTCACAGGATGTTAATTTCTACAGGTAAAAGCTGCTGTGTCCATACTTAATCTATTCATCCTCTGGAAACCTCCCAGCCCTTGCTCTCATGCTCTCTCCTCTCCCCATTCTCTATGGAATGCCATTCTCTTTTCTACACCAACCCAGGCCTTTCAGCTCTTACTAAATCTCACTCAAAAGATCTCCTAGAGAATACCTTCTCTGATGTGCTGTATCTCTGGGCTTCCTGTTTGATTCCCAGAGCTCCCAGATTTTTTCTGTAAAAGGTTACAGCATTTTTGACTAAAGCAGGTATAACCATCTTTAACTAAAGGAATTCTATATGAATTTAAGAAACATCATTTGGATTAAAAAAAAAATTTTCCATGCTGCTCTAGTGAAATATGCCTCTATAGTGAATTATCCAATATCTAGGGTAAACACTAGACTTTAGGTTCTTTCCTGGGAGTGGCATCTTCTCTTCCAAAGTTATATCCTCAGGCTCTGGCAGAGAGATTGCCATAAAAGAAGGGCCGACCATATTTGCCCCAACTTTGAAAAGCAAACTTGTCTCTTAGGAGAGATAGAACTATACCTAAATAACTCTGATATGAGGCAGGAAGTCATATTAGAAGGGAGATCCATATCTTAGGTTTTTGCTTTGATTTGCATTACATTGTATTATTTGGACTAGGTTCCCCTAGAAAGCAAAGCCTCACACAAGAGCCTATATGCAAATAGCTTATTTGGGGAAATGATAGCAAGCTGAAAACTGGGAAATTCCAATACAAAGTACCTTAGTCATCACTCTGCTCACCTGGAGGCTCAAGTCCCCTGGAAAATGCCGAAGAGCCCTGTAGAATGAACTGCAGATTATTTGCCTTAGGGATGCACTAGGTCTTGTCTGCCACTGGCTAAGGTTTGCCCTGTGGCTTATAACCCTCTAGCACTTCCAGGCAAGGCACATTTTGAGCAACCTGAGGTTTTTGCCCCGGGGCAGAAAGAAATATGTGATACAGCCAAGGTGAACACCATCATATTAAACCTGCATAAAGGCAGATGCTTCAGAAATGATCAAAGGAAAAGATGGGTAGAAGGTTTGAGGGAAGCCACAAAATATAGGTGGGTTTGTGTCTCCACCTTCACTCCATGGAGTGTGGCCCCTTTGCCAGGCCTGCCTCTGTAATGCCAAGGACAGGAGGAAGAGTCTTAACTAGACATGTGGAGGTAGAAGAGCTTTGGATGAAAGCCTGTGAGAAAGAGAAACATTATTTCAGAATAACACTTGGCAAAGAATTTCGCCAAACAAGTTGGCAGATACAAATATTTACGAATCACTGATTCTATTTTGTGTAACAGCCAACATACTTTTACAAAAAAAAAAGTATGACCTGCTATTTTATCACCAAGAGCAAATGCAGCCCTCGTGGACAGTAGTATAAAATTACAGACATCAGTTAATCTTTTAAGAACACAGTAAAAATAATTTTACCTACCAAAGTACCTCAGCAGAATGGAGCAATTACCATGAACTCAGTTACATAACACAGATTCTATTGACTTTTCTTAACAAAGAAGGAATGAGCAGACACTCCTGTCTCAAGTTTAGAGTCTTTCTAGATGTCAAAAAATATCTGGTATGTAGTAAGAGTTTTGGAATGGCAGTTTTTGTACTTCGAATGGGATCAAATGATAAATTGTCTCCTCATCCATATCTTGAAGGGGGAAAGACAGAAAAACATGAATTTTTTTCCATTTAAAAGGCACGAGAAAATGAGAGAAAAATACTCAAGAAGGAGAGAAACATCAGAGAAATAGATCGGAATGTGCAAGGACCCAAAAGTTAGAAAGAAAAGAAAACTTGCTGCTTATCCTTAATCACAAGTGACTTATTTAAATAGACAAAATGACAGGCTGACCTCCATCTATTTTAACTGCCAAATCCTATCAGCAGGGTGTGATTACCTCCCAAGACCACCTTCTGAGGGGGGTTCTCAAGCCTGCCCTGAGGATCTCTGACATTCCTTCCTCCATCCAGAAATCCGGAATTCTTCTAAGGAAACATTTGTGGCCATTAAACCAATTGGAGTTGAACTCATGTCCTAGAGGTTGACAGGACAATTTATTAATGTGCTATATAACCAAGTCTGGATTTAAAAAAGATCTCACACACTTTTTTTCTTCTTTTTTACAGTTTTACAAGATGCTAGTATCCTCAAGATCTATATCTGAAGGAAGAGAAATAGCAGTTTCTGGCCTAGAATGTTGTTATTAATTTAAAGAAACTCATCTTTTATTTCAAAAATAGAATTAGAAGGAATTAAGCCGCAGGAAAAGTTAACTAAAATTATGTCTTATGAGTTAAAAGGGGACCTAGAAACTAGCATAAAATAGCAGACATACTTTCTGCAACTATATAAAAAGAGCTAAATGAGATTATTCCTTCAAAAACAGCCCTTTAGACTCAGATAAATAAATAACTAAACTTCTGAGTTTGTATTTGCCTACTTAATGGAACAGCTTTCCAGGTAAGATGAACTACGTACATGTATGCATTTCTTATCTGGGAGAATAAAATTTATTGTAATGCCTCATCTTCCCAAAAATTAGAATTGGGAAAATATATATAAATACCTATAGGGAATTAAGAAGTAAATAAACCCGTTACTCACTGAATATTCAAAATTTTGTTCTATGCACTCAGTCTCAGCAATTTCTAGTATAAAATCCAAACCCAGTCAAATTATTTTATTAATGTACAATTTTAAAGACATAGATCTTTTCATATCTAAGAGGTGTTTTGAGTTAAATTACCAAGAAATTTCCTCCAAAGATCAGAAATCATTTTCTGAATCATAGATTCTGAAACATTTTCCCGTAAATGCAATTCTAGGATTCCCAGGCATTAATTGGATAATTGAAATCTCTTACATTGGCAACTGAGGCTACTCTTTATGTTTCCAGCTGTTCTCCAGAGCAAGGAAAAGCTCTTAGACTATGATATGACGCCACTCTATTGCTTTAGTCTTGCCTAAAATATATTACCCATGGACCATCATGACTTTTTCCTTAAGCATACAATTTAGCATTCCAGGCATTAATCTCTGTTGGATTAACAAAGAAAACACTTCATATTAAAGCAGTGAAACGTTGTTTATGTTCAAAATGATGAAAAGGAAATTCTCCAATATTTTAACTCTCCATGTCCCTGGTGAATAAAGAAAACATTCCCAAGATAAAATGACATTTCAATTATCCTAAGTAAAAAGAGAGAAGGGCAACACACACACACACACACACACACACACACACACACACACACACACACACACACACACGGAAACCACAATATATCCTATGAGAACCTGAGGGTGTTTTCTTTGTTCTTTTTAGTTCAAGATGAAACAGCTGTTCATTGTTTAAAATAGCATTTCACATTTAGATCTTTTTCGCGTCAAAAGGAAGCCATCTTATCCTTCCAGTTTGCTAACATTAGAGAGGAGTAAACACTCATTTCCTACATATATTATTTATAATGCAGACTTGTGAACTTTCGCATCCAGCATCAGACTGACCCCTCTCCCACTAGGTTTTGAACCTTCCTTCCCCTGACCCCACAACAGACCAGAGTAACCTGCAGGTCATCTTTTCCTTTAATTCATTTTTTTAACACATGTTTCCTCATTGCAATCCAGCAGCTCTGACTAATCCAAGGGTGACTCCTATAAAAGGTGGAGATGGCAGTTATTTTATGACATTATATCAGTTAGGCTGATATGAGTGTCTCAAAAGAAACTTCTTAATGGCAGTTAAATCTTTACAAGGGTTTCATGTTTCCACTCCTTCACTCAGAAGCCCAGATTTCTGTAAATACCTGCCAATTCGATTTGAAAACCACATCTTCATTCTTTAACACACACACACACACACACACACCACTTTTATAACTAGCAATTTTCAAGCTGTTTAAACCAAGGTAGCTTGAAACATGCTCACAGACAAAATGAAAAGGCAGAAAGATATATCTCTTGCAAAAAGGTATTTTAAAATAAATCCTCTGCCCTTAATTTTGGGAAGATTTTGAAACCTGTCACACTAAAACTGAATGGTCTACTGGGGTTCAATAGAAGTTCCAATGCACAACTCATTTACTGATTAAAAAAAAAAAAAAAAAAAAAGGTAACTGCTTGCTAAATTAAAATGCCCCAAATTCCTGAAACATAGTTAGTAGTTAATAAGGAGAAACCTAGGAATTTTTCTTCTTCTTATATATTCAGATGGTATTGCAGAAAGAGCATAATAGTACTGTTGTATTGTGTTTTTCTAGAAATACAAATAGATTCAAGATTTGTACCCAAATTAGAAAATCCCTTCAATGAAACATAAAAGCTAGAAAATAAACATATAATTCAAAGAACAAAACTTAAAAACTGGCTAATCTCAATCCATCAATTCACAGAGGAGGAAACAAAGAGATTAAAGGCCTGGTCCACAGTACATTGAGATTTTCCTGTTTGTTGAATGAATTACATGCTTACTCTATCACTTTGTTGAACAGAGAGAGACTGGGACTCTGGATATAAGCCAGCATAGTCAAAATTGTCAACTCAATTCAATTTTTAAAAAATTAACATTGAAATTGAACCAGTGGTTATTCATCCTAGCCTAGTTAAAACCCAAACTGCTAAATGATGAGGGGTTTTTGTTTTTGTTTTCCAATTTGTTATTTTGGTTCATGAAAGATGCCTTCAAACTTCACACAATTTTTCCAATATATTAAAGGGTGAGATTTTGTCCATTATTCCGTATTTCCTGCCTGCTTTTGAATATTTATTCATTCAAATATAGCTTTCATATCCTCTAAGCTCCTCTATGAAGCCACTTCTTTTCACAACAAGTGATCTGAATGTTATCTCCAGTCATTTTAGGAGTTTGTAAAACATGAATATAATCATAGTCAAAAGAGAATGAGAAATTCATTTCAGAAATGGTTTGTAACCTTTCCCTCTTTCCCATCTCTAAATACCACTGTTCTCTTCTGGCTACTAGTGCTGGGCATTTATTCTCTATTTCTCATTTAGCCCACTAAGAAAATGGGGAAGAATCTAAAAGAATGGGCCATGTCTGAGATCCGGCTGGTTCCCACCCTATGGAGACCCTGTCTCGCCCACGCAAGTGGCACTCCATAACCTTATTTCCACTGACTTTTTTTTTTTTTTTGCATCTTAGAAAAACTGGGCACTAGGAAGTATGTACTCCCCCAGGATCTTGAATTTACCCAATCAGGCCTTACTCAGCAGCTCAGTGTCTTAACGACTCTGGCAAAATGACATGGGTCATATTTTCACATGGATGAACTGTTTCTGAACAATTTCTCCAGTGTGTGAGGCACAAACAGGCTTTTCTTCAACATCAGGCATGCATGTCTTCCCCGCCTCTTGCTTTTTAACAAACATATGTATTGTGACCAGTGCAAAAGAAATTCTATTCCCCATTAATGTTTGAGTTTCTCTTCTACTCACCCCCCTTTTCTACCCCCTTCAGATGTCTCTCTCGACATTTCAAGATATCAAAAAAGTACAAGACCTCTGTCCATAATTTTTTTTTTTTTTTTTTTGCCTGCAGAAATAGATGAAGTTGTGTGGCTAATTCATTTTCCCCTGTATTCTTTCTACATAGGAATTTGGGGCAAGGAATATTGATTTCCACAGTCATTTTGGCACTTAAAAATCTGCATCTTCTTCTTCCCTGGAATTGTTCATTGCTGTTAGGGGCCACTCTGTTTCATGAAATGCCAAATTTGGGACTGGAAGTGGGCCCAATATAAATTAAAATTTTAGAAAGAACTATACCATAACTATTGCTGGTTTTGTTTTCACGAAAGAATGGCATCCCCTAATAATCTCTGAATCTGCACATAGTGTTTAAGTAATACAACATCTTACTTCCATTGCACACAGTAGACAAACCATAAATATTGTTAAAAAAATGAAAAAGTGGATGAGGAATCAGGTCAGTAGGAATTCCATTTTTTCTTATTTTTTTCTTTTAGTTATACCTCCTAATTATTCCTTATAAATTTACTGTAACTGTAAAACATTCCTTCGGGGGGGGGGGGAGTTTACTTCCTTAACAATAGTGTAACATATGTCCTATGGAATCAGAATGCTTATTCTTAAAAGCAATGAAGAAGAAAATTTTTCCATGATGTCATACAATGTGTTTCAAAATATCATCAACCAGGAGTTGAGTTACATGTACTTGATGGTTGAACTTGGCTGTCATTCAGTAGCTCTGTTCACAAACTCTCATCTTGAGAGTCTGCCTAATGTCAGCATGATCAATAAGAGGAGAGTGCGCCCACAGAATCATTTATCTGAATGGAAGAGAAAGATAGTCATCACTTATATAAGAAGTTATTAATTCCTTCTCTGAAGGTAATTTTTATGAAAAGACTGAAGGATCACATAGGTCTATTTCTGAGAAAGAAATTACAAAGTGTAAAATCCAAGGGATGACACTAGAAAAAGAGTCTCAAGAAATTGATTTCCTTCCTTTGTGGATACACTACACTTATCAATGTGTTCTGTTTGAATTGTGTCTGGGGCTTATTTTCTGAATATCGGCATACATCTGTTTTGAGACAGTCCCCTGATAGGCTTCCCATCATCAGTTTAATGATACAAATTTTATGACTCTCTCGGGCCCTTGAATGTTGGGAGGTGCTTTAATATCAGTTGTGAAAAAGTAGAAAAGATCACATTTCTGTTGGCTCAAAACAAAGAAATGCCTTAATGGCATATCCTGTTTTCTTAATACCAATCTTATCAATGACAGACTTTTGAGTTTTCCAGAGAAAAAGTGTGAGTACAATCTAATTCTTCCTCGTGATAAAAACAGAATGATTGTTGGATGCCAAGATAATTACTGGACCATTCAAGAAACCAATGAATTCTTGCCCACATTTTTCAGAACAAAGGGGTACAGTCTGTCTGGGGAACCATGTGAAATAAACCAAGAGTTTTTAAGGTGTCTGCCCTGAAATACACAGATGAAGAAAAAGTCCATTTCAATGTTTATTCTGTTCTAGTAGTTTATTAATGCTTCCTTTTACTAACAGCATGAATTTAAGGCTCAAATTCACTCATCCAAGTAGTTACAAATTTCACAGGAGTTCAAAAGCTAATGTGATAGTAACAACTGCTTACTCATATCTCTAAACTAGACATCTCTTAGCCACATGGCCAGAAGTTTCATAATTAATGAATTACTGAAAGATTGTAGCAGTAGTTTTACATGTGTAAGAAATCCTAAAGGATAGTAACACAGGTGTCCTGTTTTACCCAGCAAACCACCCCTTCACACACACATTAACCACAAACTATCTCCAGAGCTCCCCTAGTCAAATGACACAGAAAATGCTCACTGCCTGAAATCACCATCATCCAGTTCTCCAGCACAGCCACACAGAAAATCATATAGTGGCTTTCTAGAATTTTGGCAAAATAAGGTTGGTGAAATGGCCAGATCCCACAGAAGTCACTTTAAAAGAGAAGTTGGACAGGGCCAGCATGTGAGCTCTTCTATGATATCTGCAAGTAGGCACCCGCTGGGATGTCAGAATAACCAACAGGCCCCTCTTGTTGGTCCTGTCTTCTTATCTATAAAATGATGACTAGACCAGTAGGTTATAAATTCAAAGCAGCTTATGCATAGAGTCGCCAGCAACAGGAATTTGTTTACCATACAGTTAGTTTCATTTCCTCTCAAAAGTCATGAAAAGTGTCCATCAAGCAAATCTGGAAAATAATATGGCTGAATTCTTAAAAACATTAACATTAACGTTTTTTCAAGCTTTATTGATTTAAAGTCATCTTTAAATGTCTGTTATAATATGTCTATTCAGTTAAAAAAAAAAAACAAAAAAAAAACAAAAAAACCCACAAATACAAACCTTGGGAAATTCCTTTTCAGGTATCAGAGATTCTTTTCAATATTCTGCATATTGGTCAGTCTTCAAATATGGATATGGCCTTTAGAAGTGACCAAACATATTTAAGTATTAATCATGTAAATAGGGTGGGTGGTGAAAGTGGGCAGTGCAAATTTAGATAAAAAATGAAGTGTGACTATAAATATAAGAAGACTGCTTTTCCTCTGCCAATCACAAGCCAAGCCTGGGGGCAATTCCAAGGTTGAAGCTATGGATGAGAGGGTGATCTGACAGGGACAGCTGTCATCAGTCATCCTGTTGACCTTTGGGGTTAATTCACCTGATCTGGCCGGCTGGCTAAGGGTCATCTCCACTCGCCCTCACTACCCCATGGGCATCCCCTTTGAAACTCCTTGAATGATAATAAAAAATTGGGGGGGGGGCCTTCTTTCATCAGGAATGACAATTAATGCTTTCAACAAATGTATATTGAGCTTCTTCTACATATCGAACATTGTCTAATATACACTGGTAAACAACACAGATTAGAATCCTATGCTCTAGGTAAAGACAGAGAATAAAAAGGAAATAAAATCAACATAAATTTTAAATGTCAATACCTGTAATGAAGAAAAATATGGGGATATCAGGTAAAGAAAGACATCATATTAGAAGGTTAAAACAGGCCTCTCTCTGAGAAGGCAACATTTCTACTAAAATCTGAATGATGAAAAGTTGCCAGCTATAAGAAATCACAGGGATGATTTCCAAACTGAGGGAATGGTAAACCAAGTTCTATGACAAGAGATAAACCAGATGGTTTCTTTGAACTTCATAGTCAAGTACCATGTGCCTGAGGATAATGAGGAAGGCCCATTCTATATACAAGTAATTGTATTCTTCTGCCACAAGCATCACATCATTGACATTCTTAAAATATTTTCACCAAAAGCAGCCTCTGAGCAAATAGGTATGAATCTTCCAAAGGTGACTACCTAGAAGGACACAACACTACCTTGTTTTGAAATGATCTCAGGTGTTAGAATTAAAACAAGATATTCCCTTAGAGTCACACCAATGGAAATTTTAATACATTTTTAAGAAGATGACAGTAGCCAGTATCTAATTTGGGATTTTTTTCTAGGCCTAAACATTACTTCCTGCTCAGGCAAGCTTGAGAAGATGGGATCAAGGGAGTTTTGTGGTCCAGTGAGCAAAGGATGGGAAAATCAGAAAGATTCTGAGTTATAATCCCAGTTGAGCTACCAGGTGACCTTTAGGCAAGTCATTCGACCTCCCTGTGCCTCATGCTCCCAGCTGGAAAATTGGATAAGACCAGCAGGATATCACTGAAAACCAGATGCTGTACGGAACCCAAGCTTTCCCAGCTAAATAAATTACCACTAAAGAGATGGAGTGTGGGGGGGGGTGCAACATATCATCCCATGTGAAATGCCCAATTAATGACATTTGGCCCTCCTTATATTTAAAAGTTATTAATTTATCTCATATTTATCAAATAAAATTAATAAAATGAGTAATTCAAATGAGAGTACTATTTCCTGAGATACTTAGAAGTGTCAATCTAGCTTACATTTACTTTGCCAGAGCATACTTGCAGGTTAATAATTGTTACAATCCCAGTCTTGCCTCATTACACCTTCCCATGACAAGTCACGCCAGTGTCAACGACACACAGCTAGAACAACAAAGAGAAGGCCGAAACAGGAGTTTATTTCCACATTTTTCAAGCAAAATAAACTTGCAGTTTCTATGTGAAACTGAACAACGATGTTTTGTTAAGTATTCATAAGATACTTAAATGGAGAGCAAAATGTCCATCATTCATTAGAATGTTTTGTCTGTATCAATAATGAGTAATATTGTGCTTATAAAGACCAATTCAGGAAACACAAAAGTATTTAAAACAGGATTTTTTTTCAGTTTAAATTAAAACACCTTTATTAAGTCTCATGGGAAAAATATGTATGTATATATATTCATTCAAGTTAAACTATTTACTGCATAGAAAAATAGTGATACAGAAATAGACATTCTCTGATAAAGTTAGTATTTGAGCATATTTGAGAAGTAACAACATACTGATTTTATAACTTAAAGTTGGATCACAGGTGATAACACAGTCTTCAAGAATCATGGGCATGCAAACCTGCTCAACACAGGAGTCTATCACTCCAAACATCTGCTTATTTAGGAATATCTAGGTTTCTGGTTTAATTTTTTATTTTCCATTTAGATAT
Source organism: Enhydra lutris kenyoni (assembly GCF_002288905.1). NCBI lineage: Eukaryota > Metazoa > Chordata > Mammalia > Carnivora > Mustelidae > Enhydra > Enhydra lutris. The sequence continues at coordinate 36,373,438 of NW_019154090.1, read as the reverse complement.
TGTTGATGTCATGAGAAGATGCATAGAAAGGAAGTTAATTAAGCAAGAGAAAGATATTAAAAGTATTTATGGCAGATGCCAGCATTTGCCTAATGTTACACCAAAGGATTATACCCATAGAATGTATGTAGAATGAAAAATCACTTTAAGTGCTCTCCTCTCTCCCCAAACAATACAATAACCCCTTTCCTCTGGGAGAATTGTGGGGGAGCAGTGATGCTTCTTGGATTAGACTGCCTGTGAATAAGACAGCTTTGGGGTGGTTGCTTTCCTTTTTCCTCAGTCTATGATATTCCACATAGATGCTAGGGTTGCAAGGTTTTATTTTTGAATTAAACATTGCTGGCTATTCTTCTATCTTAATTCCATTTTTTTTAACCTAAAAACAAATTTCTATTTCCTTAAAAATCCATGGACAGGGGCAACTGGGTGGCTCAGTTGGTTAAGCAACTGCCTTCATCTCAGGTCATGATCCTGGAGTTCCAGGATCGAGTCCCACATCAGGCTTCCTGCTCGGCGGGGAGTCTGCTTCCCCACCTGACCTCTCCCCTCTCATGGTCTCTTTCTCTCTCAAATAAATAAAATCTTAAAAAAAAATCCATGGACAGTACTTCTGCATGATGGATGAGTGGCTGAAGCTTACACAGGTGAGTGACCTTGATAAGATTGCCTAATATCTCAGAGACTCCTTCTCACTCATCTATGAAATAGAAAAGGTAATAAACTCAAAAGACTATGATAAAGATCACCAAAATAAAAGTGTTTTGCCAATTATACCATGCTATAGGAATGTTACTTTTTACTGTTCTTGAGTGCTGTTTATCTTCATGAGTTTGCCTTGAGGGAGTTACTCAACTAGGTAGATCTTCATCCCCACTTGTACCACTTAACAGATACCTGACAGGGCCTGAATCGGTTACTCCAGATGAACTAGCCAAGCATTTCCTGAGATGGCCAAATCCTGGGACAGGCAACTGAGAGACCATAGGAAGGGAGTCACAGCCACCTGTATATGGATTGGCCATATCCCATCATTCCTCCATCTATAATTATTAGCTAAAAGCTTTACATTCAGGAGACCACAGGAGCAAGTAATTGACATTATTTAATATGAACCAAATCAAGTGATGACGTATTTGTTTTCTGTTCATTTTCAGTGGGACATTTTCTGTTTTGTTCTTAAGCATGGGTAAAGATCTGGAAAAACTCTAGCCAAAAGAAATAATAATAACTAAGTAAGATGGAGAAAAGGAGAGGGGGAGAGAGAGAGGAAGTAAAGGAGGGAGGGAGAAGGGGAGGAGAAAGAGGTTGAGAGAAAGAGCAAAGTAAATTCTGGAAGAGGAAAGGGCAGGGAAAAAGAAGAGCCAACCCCTGTACACAAACTGTACACTTAGAAGCCTGTATAGAAATATGTAAATCAACTATCAGTCATGTTCAGAAATCAAAGACACTCAAGGTCAGCAATTATCATACAACGTTACTGAAAATGCTTTAAAACACAGACTGTTATGAAATAACCAACAGCCTTATAGAATAAGTGTTAGAGATCTTCTGAATGGAGGTTCTAAGACTAATATATCTAAGTTTTTAACATCCAGAAATTAGGTAAGTCTTGGAAGGAAAAAAAATGATTATGTTATGTTTTATCATGGAGCTAGAAGATACTTTATGCCTATCTCCTATACTGAGGTGTCATTTTTTTTTAAATGTTCATAACTCCATTCTCTTAGCTCTAAACTCATTATCACCACAGCACTTAGATTAAGGTGGCCAAGCTTAGAGCTGTGATAAACAATGCAAAACACATAATTCATTTTCAATGAATAATTTAAAAATCAAAGGAATATGGAAATATCACCATAATGGAAATTTCTGCCTAACACACATGGATTTGAAAATTGTGGCCTGGCAACATTTGATAATTGGGACATAGCTTCAACAGAATGAAGACATATGGATATATATTTCTTTGAAACATGTGAATGTGCCACATACATTTTTTCAGGTATTTTGTTTATTATGTTTATGTTATGTGCTACCCAACTTTAAAATATCATAAAATAATTTAGCATTAGAGGATGAACTCAGTCTTTTTTTTCTCTTTTATAACATAATTCTTGAAACTAGTTTGCATATATGGACAACCCTAGTCATAGGATTACCCATAAAAAGATATGATACAACTTGGAAAGTTCCCATCATGCTTTGTTCAGTTCATATCAAGAGCTTTGAAGAGTTTCCCCCACCCTAATCCACATAGTGGTAATGGTAAAGAATTGATAAAGTTGGCATACCTACAAATTTCTGACATTTAGCTGAAAGCAAATCACATTTTTACTATATGAAGAGTTTGATGAAACAGTATAAAGTATTTCAGTGGTGTCCAGTAGAGCCTCTTAGGTTAATTTTATACACACACACACACACACACACACACACACACACACACACTCATTCATTCATTCATTCATTCATGTATTTATGAGAGCAATCATGTGCACACAAGAAGGGGGAGGAAGAGTGGGAGAGGGAGAGAACTTTAAGCAGACTCTGAGCTGAGCACAGAATGCAGGACTTGATCTCACAACCCTGAGATCATGACCCTAGCAGAAAACAAGAGTCAGAATACTTAACCAACTGAACCACCCAGGCACCCCAATAATATGCATTTTAAAGCCTCCCAAAATAATAGTAGTCATTTTATGCAAGAGATTATGATGGGATCTTAAAGCCTGCCTGATCTATTGGGTTAATGTGAAGAGTATTTGCAAAAATAAAAGCAACTTGTTTTCTTTAGAAAAAATTTGTGTTAGCTGATTTATATCCAATACATCCTTAATTATTAATGTAAGCCTATAATGCCAAGTTGATCACTCCTTAACTCAAAATAAGTATTAAAATAAATCAAGTAAAGTTCATAAATCCAAGATTCCTAAAATTAAAATGCATGGTAGAAATATATGGGAAGAGGCATAGCTCTAGCTTGTAAAATGTGGTCTGTTTCAATGGCAAAGCTTCTAAAACTAGTTTATTTCACAGGCAGACTACTAAATAAGTAACTAGAATCAGCAGCACATATTAACTGATATGAATATGATATACAAAACTCAACCTCAAATATTACCTTTGGTATATTATGGCATTCTATATTTTCTAAAGCAGCTCATTTCACATTTGGATGTTTCCCAAGTTCTCTGAACTTTACCTAGTACTTAAATATGTCTTTTAACCATGACTTACATACATATTCCAAAATTCATAGTCTGCCTTATTATGCTTTCTGTGGTAACAACTGTTAATTTCTGCTGACTCATATTCAATACATGGTCTCTGATGGCTAATACTATTTTCTTACCTATGCAAAAGAAATTCAATTATTCATTATATTTATATATTTGTGCATTAGAACACTTCTTTAGTTTTTAAAATTTTAAAATAAAATGGATAATCTAGACTTTCATTTCCATTCCCCATCCCAATTGCTGAGATTCGATTTGCATTTTTCTCTACCACATCCCTTGGCCCCTCATCCACACACTTCTTATAAATGCAACTATTTCTCATGAAAGAGAGTTATAAGACAGGACATTGTGCTTGGCCTGGATCCTGCCACCATCAAAAGATGCATTATGGGGGTGCCTGGGTGGTTTAGTCGCTAAGTGTCTGCCTTCAGTTCAGGTCACAATCCCAGTGTCCTGGGATCAAGCCCTGCACTGGGCTCCCTGCTTGGTGGGAAGCCTGCTTCTCCCTCTCCGAACCCCCCATTTGTGTTCCCTCTCTCACTGTGTCTCTCTCTGTCAAATAAATAAATAAAATCTTTAAAAAAAATGCATTTTGTACTTCAGGTTTATGATACCATTAACTTTCAGCCATTCAAGCATAGCAATAAAAAAATGAAGCCCACCAGGCAATCTTTATCTCCAGTGTCATCTGCAGACCCACAGCTGCCTGACAGCCTTTACGCCTCCACTTGGATGTCCTAATGACATCTCAGACTTAAATGTCTAAAACTGATCCCCCATCTCTTTGGCACACTTGTCCCACTTTCCGTCACCCACATGCCAGTGAATGGTACCACAAGCTACTGGCTTGTTGTGCTGCATGGAAAAATAGGGCAGATTCACCCAAATTTTCTAAGATTTGGTCAACAGTGATTCCCAACTGCTTATAACTGTCCAAAATCTCCTGACTCTCTCCCTTCATCCCTATCTCTCTTGCTATAGCTTCCCAGTTCAGGCCCTCCTCACCTCTACTAAATGCCAGTCAAACTTTCAGCTGCCAGAGTAAAGTATTCATATAGAAATCTGTGTATATCACTTCCTCTATGGATCCTTTAGAGGCTCCCTGTTGCTACCATCATAAAAACCAAGCTCTTTGGCAATATAGAGAAGACTCAAAAATTGATTCTTACCAGCCTCCCTAGTCTGATCTCTCAACAGTCCTTAGTCCAGTCTGATTCTTTTCAACCTTCTTTCTAATTTTCAATCTAGTCTCATACCTCTTCACTGACACATGTAGTGGTTTGGCTTCTTTTAACATTCTTACGTTCCTTCACCTAATTAATTCTACTCATCCTTAGAAATTCACTTCAGACATCCATTCCTTCTAGAAGCTTCCCTGGACTTGGACCCAGTGTGGAGGAATGGTACCTCCAGATCCCCTTCTGCTTACTCTCTGGTATTTTCATTCACTCTTTGCAGTTAAAACTGCACAACAATTGTTTAACTTCTTTGCATTACACCTCCCCTTACCTATCCTCACACACCTTCACATAATCAAACTGTAAGTTCTTTGAAGTCAGGGGCACTAGGATCCAATTCTTTACATGTAACATAACATCTAATGCAATTTCTTGCAAATGGTAGATGTTCCATAAGTGGTGGTTACACAGGCAAATGAAATTAATTGGTTAATTTTCAACTTTATACAAACTTCCCCTCCCTTTTTTGTCTGTTTCTTTTTCCACCAGAGTTTTTGAAAGGTTTTTAATGACTGGTTACATTCGCAAAAATAATTTGAGGTCATTTTCTACCTTATTTGGCTAATTCTCCAAAAGAGCAGCAGGGAATAGGGAAAAGCAAAAAGAGAGAGAGAAAAAGGAGACTCACGTAAGTCACAAACTGTCTAATAGTTTTTTGTGCATTAAGAACTACATGTCCTTCAAGGATGTCATAAAGTTTTATAGTCATAACTTCACTTTCCAAAGTCTGTGACATTGGAGTCAGATTCCAGGAGAGAAGAAACAGGCAGGAAACCTACACCACATCACTTAAAGGCTTCTGTCAAAGTTCTGACCTACTGGCAAGTGTTCAAATGCTAGCTATCTTCTGTTTGTCCCTCCAGATCCACATTCTGCTCTTGTCCGCTCTGTACTATATAGAGTTCCTAATCCAGTAGTTTCCAGTTGAGTTCACCCATGAGGAACCTAAGGAGGAAATGTCTGGAAGAAAGAAGGTAAGGGGAGATGCTGAGTCTCCTGTCTCCCTCTCTGCAAGGTCACCTTCAGCAGGTGAAGGCAACTGATCCTGTCAGGGCAGCTTCCTGTATATGGCCCACTCTTTTTAATTGTAACATGGATTTCTCCTCACCCCTTCAAGAGTAAGTAACAGATTACTAACCCAAAGTTACTTCCCTATGTCTTATGGTTATCCTTCACCCCACCTACACCTTTGTAAATAGTATCTTTGTATAAACCTTCCTCAAATCAAGTAATTCAAGTATGCCTTCTGTTTCCCATCAGGATTCTGATTGATACACATCCTTCTCATTACTCTTTAAATGATTCCTTATTTTGCTGACATCACCATTTAAATTATGCTTCCGGATGAAGGCAAAAATCCCAAGAGGAAGAAGGTAATATGTGAAAGAGGTGTTCATTAATGCATTAGGACCCACTGAAAGTCTTAACAGATAAGTTACATTTCCTGAGGAAAATGGGACTATTTACAATGAAGAAGCAGCATACACATTGCTCCTACAATAATGGCTACAGAAAGATACTGGGAATTTAGAGTGGATGAGGGTAACATTACAGGTAGACAAACCAAAAAGTGTGTGTATGCATGTGCGTGTGTGTGTGTGTGTGAGAGAGAGAGAGATGCTATCATCTGAGAGAAAGAAAAGCTTTTTCGAGATGTAAAGGTTTTAGGCCCTGCAGTTGCCACTCCATGTCTGACTCGACTCTACCATATCCATGATGCACAAGTCATCCCCATTCCAGCCTAGAGCAGGGGCTACTATTTCTGTGTCACTGATGTCCTGCCCATATCCAATAAGCCTGAGGTCTCAAAGGGACCCATCTACCTTCACAGAGACAGGTCCCAGGGGAAAGAGAATTTTTTAGACTGTGGAAAACTGAGTTTGCTTTGTCCCATAATAGCAGTTTGAGTTTGAATTTCTTCTGTATCTGGGGATAAAATGTGATTTGATCTCAGGATATGACTGAAAGCTCCTGGTGGCAAGTGTCAGGCCAGGTACAGCCTCATATTGTTGGCAGAATACCTTTGGGCTGGCACCCAATAAAGTCTTGGTCAAATGAACTATGACCTAAATGGTTTAATTGCTTATAGTAGGTTTTTTTTTTTTTTGGCGGGGCGGCGGGGAGGTTGGGGAGGTAACCTATGAAAACTGTCTTAAGTTTTAGCTGGGGAGGAAGGAATAAAGGAAAGAAGGGTGGTTTGAGAGAAGAAGCATGCTAAATAGAGGCATTTAAAAAAATTAATTCTAGAACTAGTTCTGTATCTCATATGGTGTTAGTCAAATGAAATTATACTTTTCATCTGTAAAATAAAATAACTCCCTTATAGGCTTATTATAAATATTAAAGTCTGGTTCCTTTCTTTTCATTTAAATATCCTTCCAATTCTGAAATTCAAAATGATCTTCTTAAAGACAGGTTAATTTCTTCTCATTGTTGCTTCAATACTAGATTTCTGCTTATGTAGGCACCTGTAGTTTTTTTGGTCCACCCACCCCCAATATCTGATAATTTATAAAAACCAAAGTATTATATAGTTGTGTAAAACTGAGCTCTGTCTAAAGTCTTCTGATACAAATCTCTACAGGACAAGGAGTTGCTTTATAAAACATCTTAGGTTTAATTAAGTTTTTCTCACTACTGACATCCTGGAAGTCAGCAGTTCCATTTCTTCTGAGCAGGGACCTCAGAGTCAGCCAAGAAGCAAGTCTTCTTATGTGAACCCCACAAGAAATATTAGAGCAGAAGATGACCACTCAGTCACTTGGCATAAAGTCACTCTCTTGAAGATACTGCCAACAAGAGTTTAAATTGTATTTGGTGGTTTTCGTGAGTTGGACCCTGGTCAATTGAGCTCTTGACTCAAACCACGAACTCATTTCACATAATTGACTGCACAGTCCTCAGTCTGCAGCATTTTTTCCAAAACTTACCTTGTAGAGGCGGGATTTGAATCAGTGCCCTCAAGGCAATAGGCTTCAAAGTACACCATTAATAACCTGCATTCCATTCACACTAGATAAGGCCTTCCGGGCTGGGGGGAAATTCGTGGGTTTTATCCATTTGGGTTGGCATCAATGTTCAGCCAAGCCTTGGCTAGCCAGTTCATTTCACCCCAAGCCACAAGTCTACCTTTTGAAAAAAAAAAAAAAAATTGGAGAAGTAAACATGAGGAGAGATATCATGAAAGATGAAGCTGTCAGTTTCTCAGAAAAGGTGAAACTAAATAGCCAGAACCTATAAATTAAAAAGCCTTTCATTGTTTTCATATTTGGGCATATTTGCTCTGTTAAGCCATCTCTATAATAAACACAGAATATCACTTTTTTATTCTAAATTGGTACAAGAATTGATCATTTTTTTCTCTTAATATTTGAAAGTTATTAGGGGAACAAGATTTCTGTACACATCTGAGTTGGTTAAATGCATCTGATTTATAGAAGAATTAATCAGGCAATATCATAAGAAGGATAATTGATTAAAAAAAAAGGGTCTTTATTATTTTTGACAGTTTCCAGTCCTTGAGTAATCTGCCAGTGTTAAGAAACACAACAAATCAATCTTAACTGATAGGATCTTTCTTTATTATATGATTTTCTTACAGTTATGTGATTTAAATTAGTGAAGCATTGAAATATTTTTCAATTTTGAGCACAAATGACAGTAGTCAACACCTAAGAGCATATTTTTTCAGCAATGATTTGAGGGTGCTCTTGCTAAATCTTTGGATTGTCCCCAACTTGAATTTAATTTCACATTCAACTCTACTGTGAGCAACCACAGATATGCCAAAGGGCTTTTATGAGTCTTTTTAAATTTTTCATTACAAATATATAGAAGTATAACTCAAATGGATTTTGATCTTTTTTGATGATTGAGCTATCTTCTCAGCAACTGTATGTTCATTAAGGTAAAACATGACTCATAATTTCTTAGTTACCTAGAATTACCCTGAAAAAAACATATAAGGAGAAAAAAAATCTTACACTTAAATATTTATTCCCATGCTAACTAAAAACAAGAATACCAAAAAGGATACCAAAACTAAAAAGTAATTCTGGGGCTTTAAGGAGGACAGATGATGTGATGGGCACTGGGTGTTATATGTAGCTGATGAACTGTTGAACAACACTACATCTGAAACTAATGATATACTATGTGTTGGCTAATTGAATTTAAATTTAAAAAATAAGCAGTCAATAAATATTTGTTGAATTACTAAAAAACATAATCTTAAAAAACTGAAGTATGACCCAAATGGTTTAATTGTTCATAGATTTTTGGGGGGAGGCGGGTGGTTAGCCTATGAAAATTGTCTTTATTTTTAATTGGGGAGGAAGGAAAAAAAGAAAGGAATGGCATTTTGAGGGGGGGAAGCATGCTTAATAGGAACATTTTTAAAACTTAATTCTAGAATATCTTATGTGATGATATTTTAAGAATATTTTCCAACAATCTGCTTTGTTAACTCCATTTTCTCCTTGGTTAATAAGCACTAGCAATTCTCCATCATCCATAGCACTTCTGATGTGCAAAGCTGGTATTTTTAACCTTATAAATTAAAATCCTGCTTAAACTGTCCATGTTTTCTACTCCTAGAATATACAACTGGTACTATTCCTAAAAAATATTCCATTGCTAAGAGAAAAGAAATAAATCCAACCCCCTTGCCCACTGTGTACACTTCAACCAATAACTTTTATGGATTTGAATCATTACCTGATTTGGTGATCTTGCCCTATAGTATCATTAGTTACATAATAAAGTGCTCAATTTAGGACTCATTAGATTAATCAAACTGTGATGCCTCAAGATTAGGTTAGGGAAATGTCAGCACATATTAATTTATTTAATTTTAGAATTACATATCAGAGACCAAAGCAATTTGCAGGGTCAAATTGTCTTTCCACATATCAGATTCGTGATCTTTTGGGTTCACAGATCAAGTTCCCTTCTTCCCATGTGCCATGTGAAAACCATCAAATGCTGTTTAGCTTACACAATGTGTTATACACAGCAAAGCCTGCTCCTTCAGTGGGTACAAAGAAGGTAATTCAATCTTAAAGTTCTACTCCTGTCATAAGTGTTTATGACGTCACCAAGACCTAGCAGATGAATTGTAGCTTTGTCTTCCTTCTGCTAACATGCACTATTAGAGATGGACCGTCAACATCTAAGAAGTCATTTTAACCCCTCCTTTACAAAATTCTCTGCTGATGAAAATTCCCTCAATGGTCAGGAGAGTAGAACAAATGACTGCTAGTCCTCTAATAACTCTACCAATGGAGGAACGCACAACCCTTACTATTAATTCTCAGAGTTCATATACAATTATGTGCTTTTTATTCCCAAACCTCAAAAGCTCTTGTAAGTTAGTGAATATTTTACAATCACCACTCTATACCCAACCCTGAAGGCCCAGTTCAAGTCTTCCTTCCTGGATAAAGACAGGGTAGTCTTGGAGTGCCTGGGTGGTTCAGTTAGTTAAGCATCTGCCTTCGGATCAGCTCATGATTCCAGGGTCCTGGGATTAACTCCCACATCAGGCTCCTTGCTCAGTAGGCAGTCTGCTTCTCCCTCTCCCTCACTTGCTCTCTAAAGAAATAAATTCTTAAAAAAAAAAAAAAAAAAAAAAAAAAAAAAGGACAGGGTAGTCTTGAGGGAAAGAACATAGGTCTGGACTTGGAGAAAAAATAGTTCAAATTCTGCCCACCATTTACTAGCCAAGGCAGATATTACTGGCTTCCTATTTCTTCCCTCTACCATTTGAGTGAGAGCTAATAAGGGTTTTGATGGGAATGGCCCTGACCATTGTTCAGGAGATGATCCTTGATCATTGAAAGTAGTTAATATAAGCCCACTGTGACCAAGTCTTTTAGGAATACGGATTACGTACCCTAAGCCAATTTGCACATGGTTTTCTTATAGACATAGTGATTGACTCAGAAGTGGACAAGTGATCTAAGTTTGTTATAGCCTAGTAAAGCTTTTGATTATTTCCTCTTTTTAAGGGTAGTGTGGTATACAGTTCAGAGGCCTGGAACTGCTGCAACTACCATAAGATAAGGCACTTGGAAGACAAAGCCAATGCAAGGAGAAGGGCTAAATGTAAAGAATCTCGAAGCAAAGTAGCTGAGGGTCTGGATTAAACCATACCTGAAGTTTTCCCTACCTCACCTTTTTCAATTGTATGAGCTAATTGCTTGCATTGTTTAAAACTATTAGAGTTGGGTTTCTTTTGCTTCCAAAGTACCCTGATTCCCTAGCTCCATAATCTTCAGCCATCTAATGTCTTCATCTGTAAAATAAAATACCACTGAGACTGGGAAAATGAAGGGATCCTTTGAAAGACTGCTTTTTTGCTGCCTCTATTCTTGCTACAACCTATACCCCCACCCTATACTCCCTTATGGTACAGATCCTGTATGTCCTCCTTTTAAAGGTCGAGGATCTTCCAGCATAAGAGATAACATCTAAGGGGTGATCAGGGAAGGTCACCATGTACATTTTCTAAGACCACTGACTCCAGACACCTGATGCCAAGACCCCCAGTTCTAGGGCATAAGTGACTTCTGGAGGACACCAAAACACCTGTCTTGTTTTGTTTGTTTTTTTTTTTTTAAGATTTTATTTATTTATGACAGAGAGATTGCAAAAGAGGGAACACAAGCATGGGGGAGCCAGAGAGGCAGAAGCAGGTTCCCCGCCGAGCAGGGAGCCCGATATAGGGCTCAATCCCAGGACGCTGTGATCATAACCTGAGCTGAAGGCAGATGCTTAACAACTGAGCCACCCAGGTGTCCCACACCTGTCTGTTTTAACCAGTTCTTGGATGCCTGAGAGGACATGTACACCAGACCACTGTCAATAAAAACCCCAGACCCCAAGCAAAGATGAGACTCACTCTTCTTTCCTTTCTGCATCTCCTGGATGCTCTGCTTACAGTCTATCTGTATTTCCAATGAAATGCTCTCACTTCCTCTCGGCTAGCATTTGAATTCTGTCCTGCACAAAGCCAGGGGGCCTCTTGGCTGGCCCTGCAGGATGCCCTCTGAATCCCCAGGAGTGGCCAGCCTGCATCACTAGCAAGTACTCTTTACAGCATAATTGAGGAATAAATGAATTGATACACTTAAAATGCTTGGCACATGGTAGCTCTTTTTCTCTCAGTGGCCCAAAAGAAGTACTCATTTTTCTAAATTCTTAAAGCGCTTGTCTGCATTCTACATATTTATCATTCTGCACGGGCAATTTGAATTTTGTTGTTTATCTTTTAGGATCATAGATTCTTAGCATGGGGGTGGGGACTGATCTTCAATTATCTCTTGGGAGAAACAAATAAGAGCTACAGACTCTATCACAGAAAGAAAAAAGCAAATATGTCACAATATGCATTGGTGAAGACAACAGCTGGCAAAATATACAAGGAGAGATGCCCTACAGCTAAAAGACGAAGAGACTGGACAAATTAATGAAACTCTTTCATTTAAAATCTATCCCCAACAAATATTATGACCCCCTTGAACAAGTTATCAGTCCTTTTACATAGCTCTGAAGTTTGTTAACCTAATGCTATAATAGTCTCTTCTCTCCTATTTAGTGCTACAAGTTTTCTATTACCAAGTGACCCTGGTGCTCCTTCCCCTTTGAATCACAAAACTTTTCCTTCCTTGCTGACAAAAACAATTGTTATGAATAATCTTCATTCAATATGTATCTTTTAAAAGGATTTCATTTTGATATGCTAAGATGCCAAAGGATTTAATGCTAATTTCAGGTTGCATCAACTTACTCTTTCTTCTTCCTACATGCAGTTAGTAAAGCACTGTCTTATGTTAACACTCATCAGTTCAGAATAAGAACACCTGAGTAAATTTTATACTCTCTTGTATTGTTTAGGCTTTGCTGCTTCACAAACTACCCAAAATTTAGTGACTTAAAACCATAATCATTTATTTGCCTCATGGTTCTTACAGTCAGTAATTTGGGCCAAGGTGAGCTGACTGGTTGCTTTACTCTCAGCTGGGCTCCCTCATGTGCCCATATTGTTGTTGGGCTGTTTAAGGGTTGCTGACCTATGATGGCCTCAACTGGGACCCAGCTGTGTTTCATGTGGTCTTTCCTTCTCCAGCAGTCTAGGTTGAACCTGTCCTCGTAATGGCACCAGGGGTCCAAAAAAAAGAACATAGATGTGCATAGGCTTGTGGAGGCCTGGCACAGTGTCATTTCTGACACATTCTGTTGATCCAGTCAAGGCACACAACCACCTCAATACAAAGATCAGGACATACTTTGACCTCTTGATACAAAGAGCAATACAGACACATTGCAAAAGGTGTGGATGCAGAGAGGGGAATAACTCACCATTTTTGCAATTCATCTACCACACCCTCTCTTTCCCTTTCTATACTTTAAATCCTCAAGAACTCTATCATGTTACTTGTACCTTCAGTGTTTATTACTGTACTTCCCATATAGTGTGCTTCCCACAACTTTAGCCCAAGTGCCCCCCAAAACTTGGTCATGGTGTCTGTCTTAATCCATTTGGGCTGCTATAACAGAATACCATAGACTGGGAAGCAAAATACAAGCAACATAAATTTCACAGTTCCAGAGGCTAGGAAGTCCAACGAAAAGCACAGGAGATTCGGTGTCTGGTAGGAGCCCACTTTGGAGGTTCCCAGACACCATCATCTCTCTGTGACCTCACAGGGCAGAAGTGGCAAAGGAACTCTCCAAGGTCTCTTTTTCACCTAGAGAAGGACCCACCTCTTAATACCATCATGTTGGGGGGGTAGGATTTCAACATACAACTTTTGAGGGGACACAAACATTCAGTCTATAGCAGTAACTTTAACTATCCTACCCATTTATAACAAATCGAGTCAGCTGGAAGATCTATTCTTTCATGTGGAAATAAAGCCACAGACACTGCAAATGGTTAGGTTAATCAGTTACAAAGCACTATTTGTCTCATTCGTTGTACAACCCTGACACTACTACAGAATAAGTTGGGGTGCTTTGAAATTAGGGATGCCCACCAGTTACAATTAAATTAGAACATCTGAGGCTGGGGCTTGTACATATTTAAAAGGTGATTCCACTGCTCAGTTACAGTTGAGAATGATTGGTTTAATTATCAAATTTCCAACCACCTACCTACCATAGACTGTCGTTCTCAGAATTGAGTGTGCATCAGAATCACCTAAAGATCTTATTAAATGCAGATCACTGGGCTCCATAACCCAGGTTTCTGACTGAATAGATCTTGGCTGAATAGAGCTTGGGACTCCGATGATGATGAAGATGCTGGTCAAGGGACCACACTGTGAGAATCACTGTTGTAAAGGAACATGACCCTGGGGTGCCTGGGTGGCCCAGTCAGGTAAGTGTCTGACTGTGGCTCAGGTCATGCTCTCAGGGTCCTGGGATGAAGCCCTGCATCAGGCTCCCTGCTCAGCAGGGGTCTGCTTCTCCCTCTCCTCACCCCCACCCCCGCCCTGCTCCTGCTCTCTCTCCCTCTTTCTCTCTCTCTTAAATAAATAGATAATAAATAAATAAATAAATAAAATCTTAAAAAAAAAAAAAGGACCATGATCCACTGACATTTAAAAAATATACCATCTCAGAGATATATTTGCCCCAGCATTGTCGAGTTGGCAGAAGTTCCTAATTTTAGACCTATAGTAATTCCAGGAAAGGAAAAGAATGATTTCTCCTATACCTACCAATGTTTGGGTCCCACATCCAGTGATTCTGATTAAACTGGTACCAAGACATTACATGGTACTGTCTCAGAATCAGCATCAACATCTGAGAAATTGTTAAAAAATGCAAACTTTCAGGCTCCACCCTGCACCTACTGAATCAGAAACCGGGGGTGGTGCCTAGCAATCTGTTTTAACATGTTCTTCAGTGATTCCAGTAAATATTAAAGTTTAAGAACCTCTATATTAGCATATACTAATGATGCAGAGAAGTAAAGTTACTGTCGGATGAGTGATACAGATTCCAAGTCCTATACGTGTTCTGAGAAAGTCATGCTAAGGAGTTCACTGGAGTTAGGCCACAGAGGAGGAGTAAAATCTGAATGAGCAGAGGGAAGATGGACTTCCCATTCCCCTAGCCAAAAGAAGTAAGTGATCAAGCACACGTGGGGGTGAAAATCCATAGGTGGTCCTGGGGCAGTGAGATGATCATACTAGAGGCTACAGGTGGTTTATACAGTGAAGTAGAGAGTCCTAATTCCACATTGGAATATAGCCTGTTCCAGAATTTCATGAAAAGATGGAAAGCTGCATGATGGAATTGTTCTAATTTTGAAGCTAAGGCAGCAAATGACCTTCGGAACCCCTGTTACCTCCAGAGAGTTGGAAATAAAATCATTGGTGGAGAGGTGAATTCCCCTGCTATGGGAAAAAAGAGGAAGGAATGGCTCATTGTGAGAACATGACACTGCCCTCTTTCAGAGAAAACAGATAATACCACGGGCACTATTTCCTTTCCTCATTCAACAAACCTTATTGAGTGCTTCCCATATGCTAGGGATCATGTTAGTCACTGGGATCAAGACACAATCCCTGTCCTGAAGGAATTAGCCTAGTTAGGGAGGAGGAGTCAAAGGCATCCACAGAATGCATATTACTTTAAGGTGTTTCATCACATCCCGGAAACCACAGTTTTGCTAGCAGTGTATTTAGAAAAGAAAGGATTCTGTTCAGATTTAGGTATCTGAACTCTCTCCTTCATCCTTCCTCCTCTCTCAGGTTCACAGGTAGGCACACACAACGAACAATTGCTAAAGTGGGGGAAAATAAAACATACCATGAGAATGTAGCCAACACTGCCCAGTTCAGGGTTCTCTGGAGAAAAATGGATTCAAGGGCCTAGACTCATATACAAGGACTTAGATGAGTGTTCCTATTCTGTTTCCTTAAATGTAGAAATACTGATTTTGCACAGGAAGCACCAAGCCAGTTAGTCAATGAGCTGTAGGACAAGGGAGGTGAAAGCCTCCACTACCCAGGATGGAAAGCTATAAAATAAAATTAAAAATTAAAAATCACCAGACTAGCCCAGACCACCTTTCTGAAGGTTAAGTCAATCTCTTTGCAGAGTTCAGGCTGCCAGATGGGAGAAAAACAGAGGAAGTGAAATTCTAATTAGTCAGCAGCTCCAAGGAGTAAGACTATCTTTTGAATCAACCGTTTGAAAGAGAGGCAGTGAAAGAGAAGACTGAAGTATGGACATACACCTTTTAAAGCACGGTAATCTTGCCCCATACTAAAAATTATTCCAACCAATACCTAGGGGTATGAAAAAAATCGCCTTTATTACTCTTCTTTCCTTAAAAAGGATACAGTAAGAGGATGGAAGGAGCTGGATCTCACACAAGGAATGAAGGTGAGGACCCTCCAAACATTTTAAGCTCTTTATCCCATGGCATAAAGTTGTATCAATCCATACATAGTTTATTAACCCAGAGCTCTTATCAAGGAACTGGCAAATATCTTCTTCAAATTACTTCATCATTTACTTGATTGCATACAGTCTCTTGGTTTTAGATGCAATGTTCATGTTGGGCTCATTTCCAGCCCATAGTTCTTCCCTGAATTCCAGACTTACCTAATAAATTACCTCTTCAATACTTCAGTTGTATGTAATAGGCACTTCGAACTTACCCAGTCTAGAAGTATGCTTGCTCAGAATCACTGCCCCAGAGCCAGCTCTTTGGTAAACACCAGTTGTAATCATCCAATGGCTCCCCATATCACTTACCACAGAATCCTACACAAAGTGCTATGTGAGCTGGACCACAACCTCACTGATCTTAACCTGTAACCATCTTCCTTGCCTAGTCCAGCCCTGCCATCGTAGCATCTCTGCTGTTCCTGGAGTATGTCAACACCCCCCACCTTATAGCTTTGGTTCCTCCTTTTCCCTCTTCTCCCAAAGATCCATATGGCTTCTTTCTTCACTACATTAGGTCTCAGCTCAAATGTCATCTCAGCAGAAAAAGAATTTCCTACTCCTTTACAAACTGGATCTGTAACATCTAAGTAATAGTCTTGAATTAGAACTGTTCTCCTGTGTGTACCCAGCCTCCAGCTTTATATAGCCGGGAACGCATGAGAAATTAAAGAGCCTTCAGCCCTATGGCTCTTAGAAATTTTTTCCTCAACCCACCATTTGCTTGATTCTTCTCCACACACTCACCTCTATCTTGCCTCCCTGGTCAAGTGCTTTACGAATAGTACCCATATCTTTGAGTCCCCAACAACTCCAATGAGACTTGTGGTCTGGGAAATTACTGCCCTGCTGCTTCCAGATGTGAGATTCAGACTCTTCCACATGTGTGAGACAGCGTGAATGAAAAAATATTAGAGTCTCTGGGACATTTTTATGGGCAGTGGGAAA
The DNA here is from genome assembly GCF_002288905.1 of Enhydra lutris kenyoni. Classification (NCBI taxonomy): domain Eukaryota; kingdom Metazoa; phylum Chordata; class Mammalia; order Carnivora; family Mustelidae; genus Enhydra; species Enhydra lutris. The sequence continues at coordinate 36,356,544 of NW_019154090.1, read as the reverse complement.
ACCATAACACGATAGTTAAATTTGGAACTACCAAGGGAATACAGGTTGAATAATCATCATAACTCTAGGAAATAAATGTTTATTTCTACTTACAACAAACTGAATAAACTATCTGAAAACAACACTGCTAAAGAGAGCTAGTAAACCTGAGAAATCGGGGACTTAAATAAAACTTCCAACCAATGGTTTGCTGAAGGGTAATATTTTAGTCCTTACGGTTGCTTATTTGGGGCTCATTTTGGATTCTTATTTTAAGACTTAGAATATTTGTGACGAGTCTACTCAAAAAATTCCTCTTCAGAATTTGAAAGGATCTAGAATGTGTTCAATTCTAATTTGAGAATCTGAGTTTCAATTTAAACTGGAAAGTTATTTGCAAACCACTGGAAATAAACATCTAAACTCATGGGTCACACATGAGAATGAACTTCTGGTAAACAAACAGAGTAAACTCAAAAGCACTTTCTTTTTGCCAAGCCCTCTCAACCCATATCTTGTTAGCCTCCATACGGTGACTTCAATCTCACTTTTAAGACTGTACCCTCCATGCACTTTTGTCAGTTGCTCAGTCTCCCATAAAAAATGAGTTCCAATGACACTAATCTCTGTAGGGAAGGAAAAAAAAATAATCCTAAAGGCCTTCATTAGGTCCCCCTTCCCTTTTGACTGTCAAATCTAATTATCTCCCTGCTTCATTACTGCTTGTCAGAACGGTAAGTGATAACAAGTTTGATTTTCACCCAAAATATTTAAATTTCAGTCTCGGAAATTTTCATAGCAAGGGTCTGGATAGAGGCCACAATTTAATCTTACTGCCACTTAAAATCCAAACATAAAGTCTCATCCACAGTTAGAACTGAAGGCACACATGCCCTGATACTTATTCCCTAATACAAAGACACACTTCATTTTCTCACCTGAGTTTCTTTTAGCAGAGTCACATATAGGGGGAAACTCAGATTTATTTATTTGTTTATTTGTTTGTTTATTTATTTTTAACCTGAGTCCCACATGTAAGTTTCATAAAAGCTGGATTTACCTATTGTTCTTTTCTTCCAATTCCAAAAGCTAAAAAAAAACTTTTCCAGGGATATTTTTTTTCTCTAAAGTAGTATGTACTTTTCCAGTATATTATCTCACATTCTACAGAACCCTTTGAATGTAGAGAAGTAAAAACATCACCAAATTCCCTAAAGTATGACCAGAAGTCTATGGGACCACGTTTCATGTACCCTTTGACATCAAACAAAGCAGTATCTATTAAGCACAAGTTGAAGGCCTGACTAATCTGATGTTCCTAAATCTGTCACCTGGGTAAGGAAGTCAATTTTTCCTATAGTGTTTTTGCCTGTTGCTCAAATCACATATCCTAAATAAGCAAAAACACCTTTGTTTCTTGCCAGCTTGAGGTCAGTGCTACAAGAAAATAAGAAAGAATCTGCTTTGTGATTCTCCATGACATCTCATGCCCACCACTGCCTTTTCCAGAGCTTTGCCTGTCAGGTCTTCAACTTGAGTTCCTCTCTCATTCTCATTCAAAGCATCAGTGTCCCTGTGTGGTAGAGAAGATGGAGCTAAATCACTCTAATGTCCTTGTCAATCAGAAACATACATTTCCCTAATGAGAGAGATGACCATGAAAGTCCTAAGACCTTGGAAACAGCATGGGGGCTACCCCCTTCCTCTCCTTGCCTCTCAAGGGGAAAAAAGTAAAGATAGCCATTATCAGAAGGGTTGTAGCTCTGAAAATGCAGCCACATTTATATTAAATGATTACCTCTTGCAATGGCTTCCTACCAGAGCCTCATCCCATAAACACACATCCAGTTCAGATGGCTTCAAATCTGCTACTATTTGAGATTTCTTTCTTTCTTTCTTTCTTTCTTTCTTTCTTTCTTTCTTTCTTTCTTTTTCCTCCCTCCCTTCCTTCTTTCCTCCCTTTCTTCCACCTGTTTTTGGGAAAAACAACAACAACAACAACAACAACAACAACAAAAACAAGATAAAGGCTGTTTCAAACTACACACTCTCTCTAGCTACCATCTAGCCAGATATACACTATTTTTCAATGACTGAAAAACCTAGTTCTCAGTTGGCTCCTTTGTGTCTTGATCTTCGCAAACTTTTGATGTTCTCTCTTATCTTGAGAAAAGCTCCACCTTTTCCTGGTTCAGGCAAGCTTATTAAGGTCACCCAACTTCAAAGTTCCTCTGCGTGGCTCAAATGGTGAAGCTCTCCTGTGTGAGTGTCTAAGGGATGCCTATGGAAGGAGAAATAATACTCTTCTGTAAGGCGATCTGGACCAATGACAATGCTGCACTCTTTTTGCCATGAATACCGATGGTGATTTCAGCATCACAAGCAGCCCTGATAATGTCTCTAAAAGGCATCAGTGTTCTGTGAGATGCTTCCCAGGTATCCTGTTGCAAGATCTAAAGGGTCTCCGAACTGAATACAGTTGCCCAGTTTGTCATAGGCCATGCCAGAAATGCTAATCAATTTCAGATACATTCCCTGGATAGCAGTGGAGATTTTGTTTCAAATCCATCCAACAAGAAGTAAGATGCAGGAATGCCTGTTTGCTCCACATCAACTTTCCCTTCCCTTCGCCTGGTTTGAGATGACATCTATTTGTGCTTATAAATAAATCAACTCACTTGCAGCCACCCAAAGCTAAGGATTTTAGCAATAATGCCATTCCCTTATATCTCACCAAGAGGCATCTTTAAAACGATTCAAGGTAACTAATTTCTCTGATATCTACTCTCTCCCAAACTGGATCAGTCCGAACATACAGGGCATGAAAGAGAAAAGTCTCATGGAAACAGATTATAAATCTTTAGGGGGGAAAAAAGAACATACCAGAATCTGGCAACCAATGAGGCACTGCATCTAAAGAAACCAAGTCATCTGGGCCAGGCACTGTGTTGAAAATGGATCTTTTAGGGGCGTCTGGGTGGCTCAGTGGGTTAAAGGCGCGCCTTCGGTTCAGGTCATGATCCCAGGGTCCAGGGATCGAGCCCCACTTTGGGTTCTCTGCTCAGCAGGGAGCTTGCTTCCTCCTCTCTCTCTCTCTGCCTGCCTCTCTGCCTACTTGTGATCTCTATCTGTCAAATAAATAAATAAAATTTAAAAAGAAAGAAAGAAAGTGGGACGCCTGGGTGGCTCAGTTGGTTGGACGACTGCCTTCAGCTCAGGTCATGATCCCGGAGTCCCAGGATCGAGTCCCGCATCGGGCTCCCAGCTCCAAGGGGAGTCTGCTTCTCCCTCTGACTTTCTCCTCGCTCATGCTCTCTCTCACTGCCTTTCTCTCAATAAATAAATAAAAATATTTAAAAAAAGAAAGAAAGAAAGAAAGAAAGAAAGAAAAGGAAAAATAAGAAAAAAAAAGAAAAGAAAAGAAAAGAAAAGAAAAGAAAATGGGTCTTTTACAAATCTTCTCAAAGTTGGAGACAGAAGGAATATCTTTTTTCATTTCTCGAAAAAAGCAATCCTTCCACTCATATAATCAAATCTTCACTTCTAGTTAACTATTATTTTGCTTCCCTGTTTTCTTGTGTTTGCTCACCAACCTCAGGAGACGGTCTGACATAGTGGTTAAGTAGATTCAAGTCCCAAATCCATCAGCTACCAGCTGTGTGACCTTGGGAAGGTCACCTAACCTCCCTGTATCTTAGTTCCTCATCTATAAAACAGGAGTAGTCAGACCAGTACCTACCTCATGCTGTGGTTGGAGGGTTAAGTTGTGATAATCTGGTAAAGCATTTACCCTGGTGGTACCTGGCACACAGGAAATGCTTGATTAATACTAGCTGCTATGATTATTCACAAGAGAAGGACATAAGTAGCCAAAGCTTCGAAGAGACAAATTATCTTAGACACCACTAAAGTCCGGAGCTGCTCACGTTGGTCCAAAGCATTTCAGTCTGTCTTCTTTGGAGGCCAAACATGATAATGGAGGAGGCTCCACTGGAGGTAAAGGACGCCCACAAGAGGACAGCGTGTGTTTTCATTGGCAGGCTGCTAACCAGCCAAACCTCAGGAAAGTCACAACACCCACTTGGCAAAGTGATGCTGTCTGCTTTATTGGAAACATCTTAGTATAATAAATAAAATGCATTTTGTTTCCATAGTTTGAACTTGTAATTCTGTTGGCCGGGAGTTGTCAGAGACAGGATTAGTGAGTGCAATAATGCTTAACAAAGAGCTGATGAAAGAAGAGGTTCAGCAAGTAGTCCCGTTTGTGAACAATAAAACACTTTTTAATTGGGACAAAGCAGGCACTTCCCAAAAGGTCTTAGGGCCTGGCAGGGCACACTTCCCACAGTTTGGTACCCGAAATGTTTTCCAGAGTCACCCACACACCAGAGAGACACCACAGGTCTCAGTCTGTTTTGTGGCTACGCAAGACAGATCAACAATGGTGGAAATTCTCAAATCTGCCAACATGGAAGCACAAACACTGCTTATATGAAATGATGGGAAGCCTGGAAGATCCCTAGGGTTAATGAAAGACTATGGTGCTAGGCTGTGGGGCCATGGCCTTCTGAACTGGCAAAGGAAGGAAAGTGCCAGAAAGGAGTGGGCTCTTCTAATTCCAGTGATGTGGTCCGTAACTGGCTGGTGCAGTCCAGTAAATGTTGTCTGGAAAGTGATTGAGGAAATGATACACATAGCTTCACTGGGTAGAATTTATCACTAACCTAGAAATCAGTGCTTCAGGCAGCTCAAGAAGCAACTACTTCAAGTGCAAAAGGGCACAGCTAAATACGAGGACTGAGAGGCAAGAACACAGAGTTGTAAGGCTGGGTTTCCCATGGGTTTATATCAGGGAAGGACAATGACAGAATACAACTCATGGTCCATATCTTTACAGGGTAAGCTGGCACTCCATCATGATGAGTCCAGAGAAGGACCACATTGGCAGTTAATCAATCATTTTACCACAGGAATTCATGCATTAAGAGCCAGGTAAGCAGGCAAGTAGCTACAAGAGGGATTCAAATTTATCACAACCTATAAGCACAAGTTCACAAATACATACAAAATTGTCCAAGCAACAATGTTTAAAGGAAGGAAAATTAAAAAGAGAGGGTAGTAACAGATCATGGAAGTGAATGGACTTTAGATTTGATTCTCAGCATCAGTTTTTTTTTTTTAAAGAGTTTTATTAGGGGTGCCTGGGTGGCTCAGTGGGTTAAAGCCTCTGCCTTCAGCTCAGGTCATGATTTCAGGGTCCTGGGATCAAGTCCCGTATCGGGCTCTCTGCCTCTCTGCTCAACAGGGAGCCTGCTTCCTTTACTCTCTTTCTGCCTGCCTCTCTGTCTACTTGTGATCTCTGTCAAATAAATAATAAATAAAATCTTAAAAAAAAAAAGAGTAGTTTTTAGTTTTTAATTTTTTTTTTTTTTTTTTTTTTTTTTTTAATTTGACACAGAGATACACAGTCAGAGAGGGAACACAAGCAGGGGGAAGTGGGAGAAGGAGAAGCAGGCCTCCCGATGATCAGGGAGCCCTATCAGGGGTTTGATCCCAGGACCCTCGGCTCCTGACCTGAGCTAAAGGCAGACGCTTAATGACTGAGCCACCCAGGTGCTCCAATAATATCAGCTTTTTAAGATTAAATGAGGAATGGGTACTATTTATTCATTCAGTATCAACTAAATCTCTTGGTTATACCAAAGTTGTCCTAAGGTTACACCATAGCTGTCCATCTTTCATTTTCCGTTCCTTAGGGTAAGAAGATTAGCCATGTATTCCAACTACACTGTTTGCTATAGACATTGCCTCAGTGCTTTGCCACATCTACCTTTTCTACTCCCACCACCACCTTCACCATCTCTGTCACTATCCCACTCTCACCTCCACTTCTACCACCTCCTGCATCTTCACTGTCACTACCTCTAACCCCACCACCACCTTCTACCTCTTTTGCCAGCAGCAGCTCTAACAACTCCACTATCATCCCCATTCCATTTCCACCATAACTTCTGCCACTATCATCACCACCTTCACCATCACCACTTCCACCCTACCACCACCACTGTCATGACATCCACCTCCCTTCCACCAATACCACCACCACCATCACTACTAGCTCAACCACCTGCACCATCTCTTCCTCCTTTACCACTTCCAACACCAATATGTCCATCTTCACTTTCACAAACTCCACCACTATCCTCCACCTCCCCTACTTTCATCCAAACCAACTCTACGACCTCTACCACCATCACCATCTCCCATTACATCCACTGTAATCTTCACCATTCCAGCAATACCTCTGCTTCCATTATCAATACATCTCTGCCACTACTACCTCCTCTACCAGTTTCTCCATCACCACCTTTACTTCCACCACTGTTACCACCTCTACCATCATCACTATCACTACTAATTCTAAGTAGTGTCCACCAGTACCAAAATTACCTCCATTACACCTATCACCTTCACCACCAGTATCACCACCTCTATAATCACCAACTCCAATACCACATAGCCATGCCACCATATTAATGTATCTATAAGCTAGGAGCCAAGTATTTTATAACAATTACCACTCTTTAAGTTTCGCAGAAACCCTATGAGATGTGTATTCTTGTTCCAATTTTATAGATGAAAGAGAAGTTATGCCACTTGCTTCAAATCACACAGATAAAAAGTATATCCAAATTTCTATTTCAGGAGTGTCTAATTCCATACTCCTATGTACAACTGAATTGTGGCCTATTCTCTCAGAGGAAGACTGTAAGTACAAACAGAGTAAGTGTACTTTCTCTATATATTTGTAAGTACAAAACAAATGCAGTTAAGTCTTAAGAGTAGAGATAGAACTCTACTAGTACAGACTTAGCCTATGACCAAGACAGGCTTATCAATATGAGGTAGTCCTGAAGAAGAGACAACTATGTCACCCAGAGAATTGAAGCTATCAAAAACAGCTGGTTTTACAATAGCTAACGTCTTTCCATTTCTTTAAATGAAGATTTATGATAATTAAGTAAATTGACATTTTGAAATGGAAAGCATAGTTCAGGAATAAAACATCAAAAAATGTACATTGGCTCACCTCCCTTTCCAATTTCCCTCAACTCCCTTCTCCTCTCCATCTCCCCTTGTCCTCCATGCTATTTGTTATGCTCCACAAATACGTGAAACCATATGATAATTGACTCTCTCTGATTGACTTATTTCACTCAGCATAATCTCTTCCAGTCCCATCCATGTTGCTACAAAAGTTGGGTATTCATCCTTTCTGATGGAGGCATAATACTCCGTAGTATATACGGACCACATCTTCCTTATCCATTTGTCCATTGAAGGGCATCTTGGTTCTTTCCACAGTTTGGCAACCATGGCCATTGCTGCTATAAACATTGGGGTACAGATGGCCCTTCTTTTCACTACATCTGTATCTTTGGGGTAAATACCCAGTAGTGCAATTGCAGGGTCATAGGGAAGCTCTATTTTTAATTTCTTGAGGAATCTCCACACTGTTTTCCAAAGTGGCTGCACCAACTTGCATTCCCACCAACAGTGTAAGAGGGTTCCCCTTTCTCCACATCCCCTCCAACACATGTTATTTCCTGTCTTGCTAATTTTGGCCATTCTAAGTGGTGTAAGGTGGTATTTCAATGTGGTTTTAATTTGAATCTCCCTGATGGCTAGTGATGATGAACATTTTTTCATGTGTCTGATAGCCATTTGTATGTCTTCATTGGAGAAGTGTCTGTTCATATCTTCTGCCCATTTTTTTATCTGATTGTCTGTTTTGTGTGTGTTGAGTTTGAGGAGTTCTTTATAGATCCTGGATATCAACCTTTGAGAGACTATGGACTCTGAAAAACAATTTGAGGGTTTTGAAGGGGCAGGGGGTGGGAGGTTGGGGGAACCAGGTGGTGGGTATTAGAGAAGGCATGGATTGCATGGAGCACTGGGTGTGGTGCAAAAACAATGAATACTGTTACGCTGAAACAAAATTTAAAAAAAAAGAATATATAAAGTTAATTATGTCTAAGTAAATTGGTTTAGTGCTTCTAAAAATATATACATTGGCTGTTGATACACATCTATAAGTCTACATATTGACAGTAAAAATGAATTGCTCATTTCTGTAATATGATATGGTCTTAGTTAATATTACTTTAGACTATCTACTAAATTAGAAGAAATGGAAGAATCATCATTGCTTATCCCATAATACTGAGCCAAATTTAGGAATTAAAAAAGACATCATATATCTTTTTTTAAATTAACATATAATGTATTATTTGCTTCAGGGGTACAGGTCTGTGAATCATCAAGCTTACACACTTCACAGCACTCACCATAGCACATACCCTCCCCAATGTCCATAACCCAGCCATCCTATCCCTGCCCCCCCATGCCCCAGCAACCTTCAATTTGTTTCATGAAATTAAGAGTCTCTTATGATTTTTCTCCCTCCCAATCCCATCTTGCTTCATTTTTTCCTTCCCTACCCCCCCAAACCCCCTGCACTGCCTCTTAAATTCCTCATATCAGAGAGATCATACAATAATTGTCTTAGCCAAGAGTCTCAGGATACTTTCAAATGACAAACCAGACCCATAATCTATTAATCCTAAAACCTTGACAAAAATCACTGCTTGGAATAGGAGAAAGAATCTGAACTTCAGAGTCAAGCAAACTGAACTTTTATCACAATTTTTCTACTTATTAGTTCTGCTACCTGAGCAGTTTACTGAACCCATATTGCCCAACTGGTAGACTGAAGCCCACTGTCATGTCACAGATCAGCTACAGGTGTGCCAAGAGCCTTTAGCCATAGGGGAGGGCATTTGAGTTCTTACTAAATTATGAATGATTCTCAAATTTACATCTCCATTCTTGACTTCAGTACTGAGGTTCAGAACCAAATTTCAAATTTCCTTCTGGACACAGGCACACAGATAACACACCAGCATCTCAATTCTTCCACCTCCCACTAATCCCAACAAGTCTAATTTCCTCCTCTTATATGACAGCAACTCATCATCCCATTAGCTGTGCAGGAGCACAACTTCTATCCCTACCTTTCACCACACCATACACTTCATTATCATGCCACCATGGCAAATCTTAGGACTCTCCTTTTACAATACCTCAAACACCTTTATACCCCTACTGCCCTAGTTCAGTCTCACATGATTTTTCATTGACTTATATCAGCTTTCTCAATGGTCAGCATGCCTTAAATACCACTTGATCCCAATTAATTCTATAGTTTGTTTAGCATTCAACAGTTTTTAATGAATGAATTATAAAATATAAAACTAGTCATGTGCTGTATTTGGACATCATCCTTCACTTTTTCTTATATCCACACCCTTTAATATATGACTTCATAACTCTTCCATCAGAAGGGAAAGGAGAGGAAAAATAAACAACTGGAACTACATCAAACTAAGAAGTTCTGTTCAGCAAAGAAAACAATCAATAAAATAAAAAGGCAACCCACAGAATGGGAGAAAATATTTGCAAACCATATATCTGATAATAATAAGGGTTAATTTTTAAAATCCAATTAAAAATAGACAAAAGACCCAAATAAACACTTTTCCAAGAGATACCAAAGATCAACAGGTGCATGAAACAGCACACCATATCACTAATCATTAGATAACTGCAAATAAAAACCACAATGAGACTCATACCTATTAGGACAGCTTTTAGCAGGAAGATAAGAAATAACAAGTATTGAACAGAATGCGGAGAAAAGGGAACCCTTGTGCACAGCATGTTGGTGGGAATGGAAACTGGTATAGCTATTAGGGAAAAGAGTATGGATGTTCCTAAAAAAAATCAAAATAGAACTACTATATGATCCAGCAATCTCCCTTCTGGGTATGTATCTGGAAAGGAACAAAATCAGTATCCTAAAGAAGCATCTAAAGCCCCATGTTCACTGCAGCATTATTTACAGTAGGAAAGATATGAAAGGAACCTAGTGTCTGTAAATGGATGAATGGATGAAGAAAATGTGTATATATACACAATGGAATGTTATTCCTGCCATCTACAAAAACATGGATGAATCCAGAGAACATTATGCTAAGTAAAATAAGCTAGATAGAGAAAAACAATTATTATATGATCTCCTTTATATGTAGAATCTTAAAAAAAAAAAGTTTAACTCATAGAAACAGAGTACAGTGGTGGTTATCAAAGACTGGAGGTAGGATGCGGTGTTAGAAGTTGCTGGTCAAAGGACACAAGCCTTCAGTTATAACATGAATAATTTCTGAGGACCCAATGTATAGCATAGAGACTATAACTAGTAACACGGTATTATGTAGTTCAAATTTAGTAAGAAAATAAAACTTGGGAATTCTCATCACATAAAAAGTAAATATGCATAGAGATGACTACGTTAATTAACCTGATTGTGGTAATCATTTCACAATGTATATGTACATGAAATCATCACACTATATACTTTAAATACATTTGTTAATTATACCCCAATAAAGCTGGAAGAAGAAAGAGGGGAGGGGAAGGCTGTTTTGCCATCCTTTGAATAGTGAAGTCTGTGACTTTCTTTGGCAAAAAATAAAAAGTAAAAAAGTAAAAATAAATAAATACATGTGGCAAAAGCATCTTGTGTAAAACCTAAGCCTGGGTATGAGGAGTCCTTACTTGCTTCCACTCTCTCTTTGGAAATCCTTTATTCTATAAGTGAATAAACCCACACTGCCCTGCTAGATGATAAAGGACCATGGAGAGTAGAGAGACAAACTTGCTGATCTGATGCCAACTTAGAACTTCTGTCCCCTGCAAACCCAGCAGATGATCACAGATAAATAGGTAAGCTCCGCCAAGACCAGAAGAACCACTTAGCAGAGCCCAACCCAGACAACTGAACCTCAAAATCAGAAGCTAATAATAGTTGATTGATTTTTTAATGCACTAAACATTTTTTTTTTGGTCTGTTTATCAGTCAGTAAAACCTAATTGATAAACTTACCCCTGTTTGTAATGACCTTGTGATGCACCTCCCCTCAGGAGGAAACAGACTAAAATCAGTCTGATTTAAAAGTATCCCACTCCTACACAAGATATGCCCCAGTCTGTCTTCTAAGACATATCTCCCATTTTTCCACTCTTTTCCCCCCACACAGCCACTACTGGATGAACTGCTAATCTTCAATCATTTTCTTCATAATTTTCTCAATTTTTGCCTATTTGTTTATCCTTACTAATTTAGTATTTTCTTTAAATTGATTCATACCTAACATTACTTCTAACTTAAGCTTCCTTCTGGGTAATGCTATCTAAGCAACCATAATTTTGATAGACTAGTCACTTTTTGAGATATTAAAAATAATCTATAACTATTAAAATGAATATATAAAAATTAAAATATTTTCATCCAATTCGTACACAGCATGTTCACTAGAACATGGTAAACATCTACTTTCTCTCAGACATTTTTATGAGCCTGTACTCTCAGATTTTGATGCAGTGTATGACACAGACAATTTTTAGTTTGGTGTCCAATAAGTAATTAAATGGTTCTGAATTTCAGGTGGAGTCAGTTTTCAGAAGCTTGAAATAAAAACAAAGGAATTCAATTCCTATGGGAACTCTTACATGGGGCATAACAGACTAAACGTTAAGGGAGATTGGAAACAAGGGGACCACAGAGGAAACAATTTCATTAGTCTAGGAAAGAGCTAATGTTAGAGGTAAATTAGAAAGGAGGCAAGAAATGACCTAAACTGAACTGGCCAGAAGAAGGGAAACTGAGTTTTGATTTTTTCAAAATGGATCAGGAAAGGGAACCAAGTGTGGAAAATAATGGCAATAATTCTATATATTGTTGAGTTAAATAAACATGAAGGAGGTGAAAATCATTCTGAAATTTGGTTGATATAAATTTATTGATAAAGTTAGGGGGAACAACTGATTAAGTAGACAATGAGGTGTTAAAGAAGTAGACAATAGGGAAGATGAGTCTTATTTTAGATGTGATTTTTGCATGAGGATTTAAGTCTAGAATTTGACAAACAAGAGGATGAAGGAAACAATTTTTGAGAAGCACTGATAGGGCAACTCCAAAAGGATAAATATAGCTAGGATGGCACACCAAGTGGTCTTGGTCTGATTTTATTTTGTTTGCTTTGTTTATATGATTTTGAATTTCTTTTTTCAGCATTATCAACTTTTAAATGAAAGACCAGTTTTGTATTTTATTTCATTTTTGTTTACATCTCCAATTCAACCCAGATCGTTGAGCAGGAAATATATGCTTGTTAGTGTAAGCTGCTGAGAATCTGAGGTTGTCTGTTATATGGTATTATTGTAGCAAAATCTGACTAGTAGACTGCTTCTCTGAGGGAATTAACAGTTGACTGAGTATGGGTATAAAAAAATGACAGAGTTGAAGTTTACTTTGAAATTTAGAAACTAGGTGACTGAGAATGGAAGTGCCACTTCCATTATATATTCATGTACTAGGTAAACATTAAAGTCTTTCTTTCCATTTATTCTTTATATATAGTTTTTAAGTATTTATAATAGTAAATAAAACTATAGTTTGGGGAGAGTTCTGAATATTTGTGGAAAAAATACCTTGTTGAAAATATGATGAAAACTATAGATGTTTTCTTGGAAAAAAGAACAACAAAAAACATTTCACCAATCATCTTCTCATTAAATCCTAATCTCAGAAAAGTATTAAAAAAGAGAAAAAAGAAAAGGCTTTTGTTGATGTTCTCCTTTCTGGATTTGGAACTTTACCTTTCTTTATATCATCTGACTGCAGCCTTTAGATTGTGATCAGAGAAGAGTTGGTCTCCTGTGTTCTGAGCAGGGCTATAAAAAGTGTCTTCATTACAGTTTGAAAGGGCCAGCCAAGATCATTGTTTGGAAGAATGTGTTAAGATATACAAAACATTGCATATAAAATCAGTAGTGTGCAGATAATGGCACTCATTAATTTTCAATTAATTTGCTGAAAGTATACTGGGGGAATAAAAGAAATTTTAGAGTTAAAAAATTGCTTAAGTTGCTTTCCTCAAAAAAAAATGGAATATGGAAAATATTTTGTGGAAGATTTCATTTGATATAAACTGACAGAAGTATATCTATTCCAGATTAGCAATTTTCCATTCAAAACTATCCTGAAAAAGGAGACAGTGTTAGCCAGTATAAAAGATATAAAGACTTATCTCCTTAAACTCAGAAGAAGACAATAGAGCCTCCCACAGAACTCCTTACAGTCTTCTCACACACTTCCTTCTGGAATAAAATGTTTATAATTAGAAGCACCCTAAAGGGACAGAAATATTGAGCCAAACCAAGGGAAGGTGGTCATCTACACAAACATCTCCTTGACTAATTCCAGGTTGACCTTACCTAATAAGTTTTCACTTGTTCTTTTGACCCTGAGAATCTACATATGTTAAGTCCTACTAGAAAGGTGAGAGTTACATTTGAAACAATATAGGAAATTTCTCAAAGCAGCAAAAATAAAATTGTTCTTTGCCTTGGCCTGCCACAATTACTTCATTGCTATGACATATGACATCATAGTTAGTCCTCAGACTCGGGGGTGTTTCTAATGAGCTGGAGTTGGAAGGGTCCCAGTGGAATGCAGTGAACCAAAAGGCCCACTGTTCTTTCAAATTCCAACATGATATTAGGAGGGAAAACAAAGGGCTCTTCAAAAGCCAGAGGTCAACCTGTTCAGTGGTATCACAAGGTGGTAATAATGAAAGGGAATGGCAAGACTGTTTCAGAGCAGAGTGACAGGTAATTGTTACCTATTTCTACTGTTTTATTGCTTCTACTTCATGAATAAAGGTAATGAGTATATTTTCAAAATATTCTGATAACTTGGCATTCTATCACATGAGATCTTGGTATTCTATCACATGAGATCTTGACACAGAACTGTATCAAAAGAAAGTAACAGTGCAACGCACGCACACATATATAATGGAAAAATATTTTCAATTTTAAAAACTATACATAGGAGTAAATGAAAACAAAGATACAAATGTTTACACAGTATATGAATTAGGTCCCTTTCTGCTCCTGGGCACAAAGGACCCTCAGAGGGACAGCCACTTTCCCTAGGGCTCATGCGAGCCACTAACTACATATTCCCTTCTGGGAGTGTATCTAATTATTTAGCCAATTTATCACCAAGACAGCTCTGATGGCTAACCCTAACATCAACATACCAGAGGTCACAGGAGCTAACAGGAGCCTCTCCGTAAGCCAAAAATCAGAAATGAACATGAGTATCTCATTCCTAGCCCTGCCACCCCTAATGCTCCGCTAGCTTACAGAACGTAGACAAGCTTCTTAGTAATCCTCAAACAGAAATGAAGAATATCTAGTTTCCATATACACTCACAAATTTCAGGATAGATCTGTTCAACGCATACCCTTCTAACTATGAAAGGGAGTGTGGTGCTGTCTACTACCTTTAATTTTTTTTAAACATGTTCCAAAAATATTTTCTTGGGAAAGCTCATGAAAAGACCACAATTATAGTGGGAGGGTTTAGTATAACCATATTAAAAAATGAAGGACCAAAAAAAAAAAAAAATGAAGGACCAATAGAAATACATAACTAGAAATATATAAGCTTTGAGTAAAACAATAGCTTTAATATAATGGACCTAGATAGACTTTTATAGCTAACAAACATAGACTATAACTTATTTTAATTTTTTATTATGGAGAACTGCCAAACATTTATAAAAGTATACAGCGCAATATAGTGAACTTCAACATGTCTAATAAGTAGCTTGATATTATGCCAGCAAAATTTTCTCTATTTCTTATCAAAGATATCAATCTCCAATCAATTGAAATTGATATCAATATCAATCTCTTACCCTCTTCATTTTTCTTCCTTTTCTTTTTATATTATAGAGTCATAGAACACATACTTTTTAAATTCCTGTAAAAGATTTATTGTAAAATGTGTCCCCAGTTCTTCACATATCCATCCATACCTTTGCCCTTTCCATGTTACTTCAGTGCCCTCCCAGCATAAGCAGCATAGACACAGACATGCAACTTATTTTAGCCACAGTTATCTTAACAGAAATAGCTGAGAATTGGAACCGGGCTTCTGCCTTCTCTCTTTGTTTCTAACATACCCATGAGAAAATGCCTGAGCTAGCTGACTGGAGGTTGAAAGTCCCAGTGATCCTAGCTGAGGCTAGCCTAAATTAGCCAAGAGCCAGCCAACTTCCAGATCATCAAATAAACCTAGCCAAAATCAGCAGAACTTTGTAGCCAACCATTCCCGGACTGTGAGCACTAAGTGTTATAATTATATGCAACTGAGGACTTGTAGTTGTTTCACAGCATTATTCTAACAGTAAGTACCTGACACAGAATATACGGAATATATATATATATATATATATATATATATACACACACACACACACACATATATATTGTGTATTTCTGGTCAAGATGCAAAAAGAGACACACAAAAGATAAGAGCCCCTCCCACCATACACAGAGAAATTAGATAGGTAAGTAGAGAGATATTTTTTAAACATATATTTATATATTTATTTATTTGAGGGGAGGGGGGAAGGCGTAGAGGGAGAGGGAGAGAATCCTCAAGCAGATTCCCCACTGAGCAGATAGTCTGAAGCTGAGCTTGATCCCAGTACCCTGAGATCATGACTCCTGAGCTGAAACCAAGAGTCGGACAACTCACTGGTTGAGCCACTCAGACACCCCTAACAGACAATATTTTACATCAGTAAAAATAAATACTAGCTAAGAAATTATGCATTAATATAAAAAGAGAAAGTAAATGAAAACAGAGAGGACAAAATAAAGGCTAAAAGTGCCAGCTTTTGAACTGTGGGCTGGATAGAGATGCTGGTGGCCTGAACTTATCTCCTATAGGGAAATGTGGCCCAAGCACACACAGAGACCAGAGCCAGAGCCACTGTGTGAGACAGAGGACTAGGGCAGGGGCTCTTGGAGCATGAGCACTGGTGGAGAAGAGCATTCACCATCATCCATATATTCATAGTCAACTGAATCCAGTAAGAATACCAAGATAATTCAGTGGAAGAAAAGAATAGTCTTTGCAACAAATGATGCTGGGACAACTGAATATCCACATGAATGAGAAAACTGGACTCTTAACTCACACCATATGTAAAAATGTACTCAAAATAGATCAAAGATCTAAATCTAAGATATAAAACTATAAAACTCATGGAAGGCAACATTGATGTTAATCTTCATACCCTTGTATTATACAATGGTTTCTTAGATATGACACAAAAAAATAATCAACCAAAAAATAAACTAGAATATAAAAAGTAAAATAAAATAAATTAACCAGATAAGCTGAACTTCATCAAAATTGAAAACTTTTGTGCCTCAAAAAACATCATTAAGTAAGTGAAAAGATGGGGCACCTGGGTGGCTCAGTGGGTTAAAGTAAGTGAAAAGAGAACCTACAGAATGGCAGAAAATATTTGCAAATCATATAGCTGATAGGGCCTAGCATCCAGAATAAAGAATAAAGAAGTTTTATAACTCAAACATTAAGTATAACTCAATTTAAAAACGAGCAAAAGATTTCATAGACATTTTTCCAAAGATGATATACAAATGACCATGAGTACATGAAAAGATATTCAACATCATAGTCATTAGGAAAATGCAAATCAAAACCACAATGTGATATATATCTTCATACCCACTAGAATGGCTATTAATAAAAAAGAGACAATAACAACGATTATTTGGGATATGGAGAAACTGACACCCTCATGCATTGCTGGGGGGAATGTAAAATAGTGTAGCATCTTTGGAAGAGAGTTTGGCAGTTTCTCAAAAAGTTAAAATAACCATATGACCCAGCAATTCTATTCCTAAGTACATAAGCCAGAGAACTGAAAAAATATATATGCACACTAAAGCTTATACACAAATATCTGCAGAGATATTATTCATAGTAGCCACAGAGTATAAACAACTCAATTGTCTATATGAATAAATAAAATATGGCATACCAATGTAATGAAATATTAGTCTGCCATAAAAATTAATAAAGTACTGACTCATGCTACAACATGGTTGAACCTTGAAAATATAGTGCTAAGTTAAAGAAGCCAGGCCAAAAAAGTCCACATACTGTATGATTCTAATTATATGAATTATCTAAAATAAACAAGTATATAGAGGTAGAAAGTAAATTTGTGGTGTCTAGGGATTGAGGAAGTAAGGAAAGGGAAATAACTGCTAGTGAGTATATGATTTCCTTTGAAGGTGATTAAAATGTTCTGGAATTAGACAGTAGTGATATTTACACAACTTTGAGAATATACTAAAAACTACTGTAGACTTATTTTAATAGAGTATGTTTTATGATGTAAGAATCATATGTCAATAACAACAATAACAGAGACACATAGAGGACAGACTCAGTAGATTACCAATATCTAACAGGAGTTCCAGAAGAACAGAGAAGAAAAAATAGAACATCAATATTCAAACAGGTGAGAACTTTCCAGACTGAAGGATTACATGAGACCTCAAATTAAAATTGTATGTTAAAAAAAAACAAAAACAAAAACAGTATGCTGAGTGTGGAACTGGATTGATAAAATAAATCCATATATGAATTTAGGTTGGTGAGAATGAATTAAAAAAAAAAAAAAACACCCAAAACCTAAAGTTGCCAGAGAAACTATAAATTACCTAGAAAAGAATGACAAAGACACTAATTGCATGTTCTCAACAGCTCCAACAGCTGTTAAAAAATAGTGGAGCACTATCTTTATATTATTCAGGGATAATTACTTTCAACTGGAACTCTATACTTAGTAGAGCTATAAATCAAAAATGAGGTTCCAGAAAATGACATTTGTATATTTATTTTTTATTGTATATTTATTTTTTTATTTTATGTCATTAGCCAGCATATAGTACATCATTAGTTTCAGATGCAGTGTTCAATAATTCATCAGTTGCATGTAACACCCAGTGCTCATCAGATCATGTGTCCTCCTTAATGCCCTTCACCCAATTACCCAATCCCCCCACCGACCTCCCCTCCAGCAACCCTCTGTTTATTTCCTGGAGTTAAGAGTCTCTCATGGTTTTTCTCACTTTCTGATGACTTCCCATTCAGTTTCCTTCCCGTCTCCTAGGATCCACTGTGCTGTTTCCCATATTCCACCGAAGAGTGAAACCATTTGACACTTGTCTTTCTCCAACTTATTTCACTCAGCATAATACCCTCCAGTTCCATCCATGTCAGTGTAAATAGTTAGTATTCATCCTTTCTGATGACTGAGTAATAGTCCATTGCTTTTGTGTTTTTCAAAGAAAAATCAGTGAATCCCAAAAGTTAAAATGTATACAGGAGGCATTATTTGGCTACCTTGCCTTAAATTATATGTTCACAATAAACAAACGCTTTTCAAGGAAACTACTCTAAAACTGATTTTAAAATTCTTCTTCTAATTCCTCTAAGAAGAAATCAGAACTAAAATTAAATGTTATTTAAAATGAATGACAAGAAGAATACAAGTGGCCTAAAATAGCATTTTTAATTAACTGTTATTCTATTCTACCTAAATATTCATCACACCATTCAAGATACTTAGATCACATCTATTTCATTTCTTTATTTTTTCTACTTACTTCTATTTTTATTCTTTCTATTCCTACTCTTTTTTTCATATCTTCTTGTGTCAACTTTCCATTATACCTTTCTATTTCTACCCTATTGTTTCTCTTCTCTATTCTGTATTTCTATTTTTTTATGTATTAGTTGTATACGCCATACTCTGATTCTCAGATACAAATAAGGAAATTTTGATTTATTTAAAATACCTCCTGTCTCTTTCTAGTCTCCTGCTAGTATTGATATTCCTGTTATGGTTGTGATTCAGTTCCTCTTCTGATTTTCTTAATTGCTCCCATCCCTTGTCTTACTGAGGTTCTCTCCCACTGTAGGACCTTTGTTCATTCCAAGGCTTGTTACATTTATACTCTGGCCCCAGCTGAAGTTCCTGCCCACTTATTCTGCTCTGGTTACCCACTTCTCTTAGAGCCAGGTCTCTGTTCACATTCATATGCTTGAACGTCAGGCCGCTGGTGCTTCTCTTCTCAAGTCCCTACCTAGACTGCCTCTTGCCCTGGGGCTGTCATCACCATTGCCCTCTTGGCACTACCAGTGCTGGCCTCTCACTGCCATTTGCTCTCTGGGTTCTCATCTTCCAGAGGGGATCTTGAATAATTGGGATGATTTTATGTTCCTCAGCACTCTCCTTCACAGCTCTGCGTGTCTCGCCAGGACGGCTGCATCAGGGTTGATGACCATGCTGGTTCTGTGACCAAGACCCCTCTTTTCATCTGCAGGCCCCTTTAATGGATCTAGCTAATTCTGTCACAATCAGGAAACAATTATTTCTACTGCAGGGCTAAGAAAAAGAGTCATGTAGCAGGTGGCATCTGATTCTTTTAAAAATGTAAACAGTTGAAAACTATCTGATGTAATGACTGTGCATTCCGTTTATGAAAACTCAAGTTGTATATTTATGAATTATGCATTTTCCATATATGAGGTAGAAAAATAATTATTTTAATAAGTAGTTAATGTGTGTTATAATTTTTAAAGTTTAAAAATAAGAAATAAAAGTGAAAGCTTTAAAATATGAAAAAGTTAACAAAATTACAGACAGAAAATGTTAAGAGGATTTCTGCTTGCAGTGGAAGTATGAGGACTCTTATGTAATTTTCTTTGTTCTACCTTTCTGAATTTGCTAGTTACCAGTAATTAGGAAAAGCTTCTTGGGGCGCCTGGGTGGCTCAGTGGGGTAAAGCCTCTGCTTTCGACTCAGTTCATGATCCCAGGGTCCTGGGATCGAGCCCCACATTGGGCTCTCTGCTCAGCGGGGAGCCTGCTTCCCCCTCTCTTTCTGTCTGCCTCTCTCCCTACTTGTGATCTCTGTCATATAAATAAAAATGAAAAAAAAAAAAAAGAAAATGCTTCTTTACGTTTATATTACACATATACATTTCACATATATATATACACATACCGTCTGTATATCTCCTAGTTATCTCTAGATAATCTCCTAATTATCTCTAGTAACCTCTCTCTCCTCTGTGAACAGCATTTTTGAACAGAATACTTATGCGTAATAATATGAAAATAGAGATAAGAAGGATCTTGGGCACACAATCCTCTGGTGCGTCTTTACCTATGCTGCATATGTTCTCTTGTCCCCACTATTATTTTTTTTTTCTTTCTTCATCTAGATCTTCACCAGAGTCTTCAATGTTCCTGTATTTCACCATTTACCTAAAATGAACTCTTTTACCCTATCTCCTGCACGGTTTTAAAAATTCCTTATTTTAGTCATTCAGTGTATCTTTAAAATAAAAGATATAAAAAAAAAACTTTTAAAAGTTTTCATAACAGTTAAATGAAGCCATTAAATAAAAGATGTCTTCAAGTTAATCACAATAATGAACTGAGACCATCTGAACAGGGAAAAGTCTCAAAACATTTTTCATGTTGATTCAGCCTTAATATTTTGCTTTTATCAGATATCAACTTCGAGATAAACCTTTTAGAAGCTGGTCCATTGTTTACAACTAACTCAGAACAGTTTTAAACAATTCCCCTTTATCTGATAGAATGAAGATTGTCAAGAGATGAGCCCCAGCTGGGGCCCAAATTAGAGTAATTAAGAAGCAAAAAGCCAAAGTACTTTACTATAATGTGTTTATTTTATTAGAAGATTAAACAGTATTACTGGTACAGAATTTGTCATTCTTAAGGAAACAGAGAGAGAGGGCATTACTTAAGTGCTATGTGTAGCAGATATGAAAGTTAGAGCCCTAGAAAACAAGACTGGGTCATCAAACAGTAAGAGATATGTGAAAAAAGATATGTAATTTTACTTTTATGATAAGAATGAAACCATTACCAAATAAGGAAATGGCTCATTAAAACTATAACAAAACATTTCTGTCATGTTTGTAAAATTCAATTAAAAATTAAAATTAAAAAAAAAAAATCTCACAACACTCAATATTGTTTACATCATGATCTCCTTACTCGACATGCATGCAACATTATTTAAAGAAACATTCAGGTACTAAAATTTAGCAATTCCATCTTTGGATATATTTCAAATGCTTTTCACGAATGTGGCCAATTTTTTTTTCTTATTAAGTTTTTTATTTTAATTCCAGTATAGTTAACATACAGTGTTACATTAGTTTTAGTTGTACAATATAGTGATTCAAAATTCTATGCATTCATTACTTAGTGCTCATCATGATAAGTGCTACACTTTATTCGTTTGTTCCTTCCCTTTTCTTCACTTATTTCCAAAAGTCCACATATGTGTGAAATCATATGGTATTTGTCTTTCTCTGATTGACTTATTTCACTTAACATTTCACTCACTAGCTCCATCCATGTCATTGCAAATGGCAAGATTTCATTCTTCTTAATGGCTGAATAATATTCCATTGTGTTTGTACATATATATACATACATGTATATACATCACATTTATATGTATATCTATTTGTGATACATCTATATATATGGATCACATCTTCTTCCATTTTTCTGTTGTTGGGTACTTGAACTGCTTCCATACTTTGCTATTGTAAATAATGCTATGATAAACATACTGGTACATATATCCTTTGGAATTCATGTTTTTGTATTCTCTGGATAATAATGCCCACTTGTGTGATTGCGGATAATTTTTTGAGGAAGTTCCATACTGTTTTTCATAGTGGGTGCACCAATTTGCATTCCAACCAAAAGTGCAAAAGGGTTTTCCCCCACATCGTAGCTAACATTTGTTGTTTCTTGTGGTTTTGATTTTAGCCATTCTGACAGGTGTGAGGTGATATCTCATTGTAGTTTTGATTTGCATTTCTCTGATTATGAGTGATGTTGAGGATCTTTTCATGTGTCTGTTGACCATCTGGATATTTTCTTTGCAGAAATGTCTGTTCTTATCTTCAGCCCATTTTTGAATTGGATTATTTGTTTTTTGGGTGTTGTGTTGTATCAGTACTTTATATATTTTGGATACTAACCCTCTATCAAATACATCATTTGCAATTATCTCCTTCCATTCTGTAGGTTACCTTTTAGTTTTGTTGACTATTTCCTTCACTGTCCAGAAGCTTTTTATTTTGATATGGTCCCAACAGTTTCTTTTTGTTTTTGCTTCTCTTCCTCAGGGGACTATCTAGAAAAGAAGATGCTATGGCTGATGTCAGGGAAATTACAACCTGTGCTCTTTTCTAGGATCTTTATGGTTTCAGGTCTCACATTTAGATTTTTAACTCATTTTGAATTTATTTTTATGTGCAGTATAAGGAAATGGTCCAGTTTCATTCTTCTGCATCTAGCTGTCCAATTTTCCCAACAGCATTTGTTAAAGATACCGTCTTTTTCCCATTGGATACTCTTTCCTGCTTTGTCAAAGATTAATTGACCATATAATTGTGGGTTTATTTTTGGGTTTTCTGGTCTGTTCCATTGTCTTATGTGTCTATTTTTGTGGCAGTACCATACTGTCTTGATTACTACAGCTTTGTAATATAACTTGAAATCTGGAATTGTGATGCCTCCAGCTTTGCTTTTCTTTGGCTATTCAGGGTATGTCAAATTTTAGAATTGTTTGTTTTATTTCTATGACAAATGCTTTTCACATTTTGAAAATGCAGTCAGTTGTTAATGTATTGTGAGCCACTTAACAATAGAAGTTCTCTTTATCCGTCTGATATTTTTCACAACTTCCACAATTCCTTATAAAGAGTAGAAACCTTTAAAAAACCTAATAACTTGCATAAACTCTCTTTTCTGTACCAATGGTGAGTGTAGTAATGATACTACTGTTAATAGATTCTTCTTTTTTAATGCTGTGTTGTATGGATTAAGTAAAACCAATTTGTCCTGGAGATGCAGATACTGATAATCATTAGAAAGAGAATTTGATTTCAAAATAGATAGTGGCTGGGAACACTGTTCACATTATTAATTTTCATGGGAGTAATACAAAACTTTTCTTAATAAAGTAACAAGATAGTTGAACCACACTCTAAAATTTACAAAGCTCCTTCATATTTTATTAAGTTACTGAATGAAAATATCCTTGAACGATAAGCAATATTATTACTCTTTTTGTTAAGGTGCCTATCTTATATCACACATCCTTGATAGAAAAGCATTGCTTCTAATAGAAACAAACATATCATTAGAGAAATCATCCATTCCCCCTTTTTCACCTCCACTCCCACTCCCCAAAGGAAACATCATCATTTCTAATTTTAATTCTGAAGATTTCTCACAAAAATGTCTAAAAAATATTCTTATGCCACTGTTTCTTTATGCCATCAGTTAACTCCATGATGCAGATAATGAGAACTTGGCTCATTCAGAGTATCTCCCATCTCTCCCTCTCATTCTAATTGTTTGATATGTATGTAGTTATTACTGCAGCTGATGATATTGCTGCTCTTATTTATTCTGCCTTTGGAAGAGACTCTGGACAAAAGAAGAGAAGAATCAGACAGAACAGGAGAAAAGAAAAACACAGTATAAGTAGAGAAAAGAGTAATTGGTAGGTATTCATCCTTTCTGATGGATGAGTAATATTCCATTGTATATATGGACCACATCTTCTTTATCCATTCATCTGTTGAAGGGCATCTCAGCTCCTTCCACAGTTTGGCTATTGTGGACATTGCTGCTATGAACATTGGGGTGCATGTGCTCCTTCTAGTCACTACATCTGTATCTTTGGGGTAAATACCCAGTAGTGCAATTGCTGGGTCATAGGGTAGCTCTATTTTTAATGCCCTGAGAAACCTCCAAAATGGAGGGTATTATGCTAAGTGAAATAAGTCAATCAGAGAAACACAATAATCATATGGTTTCACTCACATGTGGAACATAAGGAATAGTGCAGAGGACAATAGTGGTGGCATGGGGGCCAATATTCAAGGAAGAAATCAGAGGAGGAGAAAAACCATATGAAACTCTTGACTCTGGGAAACAAACTGAGGGTTGTAGGAAGGGAGGTGGGTAGAGGGATGGGATAACTGGGTGATGGGGATTAAAATGTATGCATGATATGATGAGCACTAGGTAATGTATTCAACTAATAAATCACTGAACATTATATAAAAAACTAATGATGTACTACACCTTGGCTAATTGAATTTAAATTAAGATAGATAAATAGATACATATTTTAATGTCAAATAAAGAAAAGAATATTTAACTATTTGATGTCAAGAAGATGAATGCATTCTTAAAGTTTCCACATTTCCTTTAAATTAGGAGATGCAATCAGGACATGTGGGTGTGGTCAGTAGCTTGGAGAAAATTCAACATTTATTAAGCATCTACTCAGGGAATTGTGATAAATCTTTGTAGCCTTGATTAAAGATTTGGGGAAGATTTCCCGGAGAAAATTCCAACCTGGTGATTGAAGGATAGGGAGGACTTAGGAAAGTGGAGGGATGGAGAAAGAGAAAGGTATTCCAAGTTAAAAGAAAAAAAAAGAGCTTAAACAAACACTTAAAGTATAGGGAAATTAGGGGTAGCAAGGTAAAAAGGCTTCAGATGCTACATAGATGCAACTAGAAATGTGGCCAGGGGCCAGGCTAGGAGAGCTTTTTCTACAGTGTGTTATGCATTTATAAATGTATATGTCCATGAAGTAATGCTACTGAAGAATGATAAGCAGAAGGGAGACATGGTCACTTTCCCCCTTCTACATGGTTCACTCTGGCAAGAAAAAATGTGGCAGAAAGGGAAAATGGAGTCAGAGAAATCAGTTTGATGCTGCTGTTATGTTTCTGGTGAGAAATGGTATGGAAATGATTGAAGGAATAGAGTAGAAAGAAAGTTCAAATAGTTTTTGAAAATAAAATAATCATGACTAGAGGACTGACTGATTTTATGTGATGGGATGGGATGTAATCAACAGGAAAGGAAAAGATTTATGAGTAGCTCCCTGATTTCTGGTTCATGTAACCAGACAAACAGCGATACCAATTAACTGTGAGAGGGATTATGGAAGGAAAAACAGGTCTAGAAGACACTGAGGGAGAGGGAGAGAAGTTGAAAGATCTGTTGAACATTCAAGATGAAATGTCAAGGGGCGCCTGGGTGGCTCAGTGGGTTAAAGCCTCTGCCTTCAGCTTGGGTCACGGTCCCAGGATCGTGGGATCCAGGCCCGTGTCGGGCTCTCTCCTCGGCAGGGAGCCTGCTTCCTCCTCTCTCTCTGCCTGCTTCTCTGCCTACTTGTGATCTCTGTCTGTCAAATAAGTAAATAAAATCTTTAAAAAAAAAAAGATGAAATGTCAAGCAATTATTAGCATTTAGAAAAGAGGAGTCAGCTATAATCTTGAAGTGGTGGTGAACCATGAATTCCATTAGAAAACAGGGCTAAGACCAGAATTTTGAGGAGTACCAAATAAGAAGGATTGGGCAGTAGAGGGTAAGCCCATTACAAAAAAGTCTAAGAGAAGAGCCAGGTGGTGGTTCTTCTTTCATGCCAGAGAGACCATGAAATTTAAGAGTTACAAAGATGGAATGATCAATAACACCACGTGTCACAGAGGAATGAAGGATGCCACACAGAAGTGGTAACCTTTATTATGGCAAGTTCAGGAGAATTGGAGAGAGGCAAGGCCAAATCAGACCTTAGTGTGAGGAAGGGATAAGAAGTATCCACAACGTGAGGAAGAAGTAATTAAGGCTCTTTGGCAAGTAGCTTGGCTGGGAAGGAAAAATGAATGATGACCAGTGCGGTCATATCAGTGGAGGGCTTTATTTCCCCAGGAAAGAATATAGATAGTAGGCATGTTCTTTTGTTGAGAGTCAGGCAGATGCCCAATATTTCTCTATACTGACAGTGGAATATGAAGTGAGGTCACCTCCTGGCAGTGAGAAGGGTTAGGTTGGGTAGAGGATTTGAAAGGAGTGGAAAAAGTCTGGAAATTACTCACAGGAAATTAAGAGAAACTCTAACAAGCCAGAGGGGTCTTGGGGGCCCTGTTAAGGTTGGAAGAAAAGTTAGAAGTAGCACTTTCATTTCTCTTTTCTATCTCTCCTTCCCAAATCAGTCTTTGCAATTCTAACTTCCCACTTACTAGTTTCCCAACTAAATGAATGAAAACGGTGACAGTACTGTCACTACCAAAATGACAAAGAAAACATTGTACACCTTCTGTATTATTAGACATACATGTGGAAGCAAGCCAGGACTTGGCTGATCCAGATACAATGTGTAAATCTTTGCAGATTACTTGACAACACTGTACTTGTGCCTTTCCACCTGAAAAACAGAAATAATATCACTAACCTCTTAAGACTACATGAATTAATAGAAATGACATACAGATAAGCCTAGAACATTGCTTGGTCTACCGTAGACTATCCATAAATTTAACTAAATTTAGGGAAAATAATGATGATGTGTTAAAATGGGTGGAAGAGAAGAGATTAGATGATAAAATAATAGGAAATAGGGTAAAGGAATGGGAAAAGAGCTTGCTAAGTAGATTCTCACCACAAGGAAAAACACATGAGAAAGCAAGACATAGATGGAGATAGATGTTTCTAAAGAAGGATGCACATAGTACAAAAGTGTGGAGGAGGGCAAGGGAAATACTGAAGAACCATTAATCACAATCCTTGATGTCAATCCCTCTGGGGTTCAGAAGGAAAGAAACAGGCAGAAAAAGCATGTGTTGTCCTGTATATCATTCAAAAAAGCAGCTGCTAGTCAAATCTGGAAAGTCAAAGCTCTTTAAAAAAAAAGTACTGGAGCCAAACAAGATCCCAGAAATAGCATATTTGTAGAAAACCACTCACTGCTTCTGGGAAAATAGATTTAGGGTTGAATTGAGGATAACATTGCACAACGCCGACTTGAAGAAAAAGGAAACAGAACTTAACTGGGTTTATCTGAAGGTTCTTGTCATTGATTCATTCAGCAAATAATTATTGAGTACCTAGTGTATGCAGGACACTGTATCTTCTGTGAGAAAATAATTTCTCCTTTAAACATATTGAGATTCATCAAAGACATGTCGGCTTTACAGATGTGAAAAACCACACAACTTGTAGAGCAAAGATACTCAGCGTGAGGTGAAACAATACTGAACTGGAAATCCTGGGGAGATATGAAAATCATTTCTTCTCTGCCACCAAGTAGTTTTAGGGGTAACCCTCAATTAAGCCTCTATGGCTTTGAACTGTAGTCTCCCTGTGTCATAAAGGCAGATGAGTGTCTATCAACATCTGTGAAATCTACTGCAGTTACATAAACAGGCTTCTCTTTGGCCAATGCTATTAATGATCTACAAGGTCTTTTCTAAATGAGATTCATTATGAGGAGAGTAAAATAAAGGAGGAATTTGGTCATCAATTAAATATACTTTCCTGGGGACACTAATTATGATTGCTCATGTCTTTCTTGCATCATCTAACATAGCACCGTTGACATAATAAATGCTCATTAATTAGCTCGTGTCATTTAAAGACAAAGGAAGTTTCTAGGACACGAAACATGACCAAACTTACACATTATCTAGCATCATCTCCCCCAATGAGCTTCCTTATGTTACTCAGAATTAAAATTATATTCTCAATCTTGGTTGAGAATCTAGGTTCTAATCATGTTTTTAAAGGAGTATCGAATCAAGTGAGTAAAATTTGCTGATGGCTCTTATTTATTATGTCAGATAGCAAATGAAAGGCAGTCATTAGAGGCACATTAGAGGATGGAAAGTACATTGACCCATGAAGTTTGGCTTGCTGGAACACAAGGTACTTTAGGCATTTAAACAGTAAGGGGGTGGTGAGATCATGGAGATTACCCAAACACACTGTTTGAGGATATCAGCTGCAGAACAAAACTATAGATAGGACAGAAGAAAGAAAGATCAAAGGAGAGACATCAGTGTAAGACCAAAAGTGAGAGAGAAACTGGAAAGTCAATCTTTAATTCACTGAATAAAATATTTTGGCTAATAAAATCCTCTCTGGCATCTCTTAAGGGGTTAGAGCTCTCCACTAATATAGTTCCCTCTTTGTTGACAGTTCACAGAAAAGAAAGATGTACAATGTTAAATCTAGTAGTGCCCTTGCTGGCCAGTATGGGTAGGATTATTGGACAATGACAGTACTAGGTTGTCTAGTGAGGCTCAAAATAGATTAAAAAAAAAAAGAATCATTATAAGACCTATCTAGTTAAAAAACTTGATTCTTCCTTGCATATATTTCCAGCTAATCAAACATATCAACATATCACCCAGTATCTTTCTTTATTAAAGGCCAACTCATTCGCTAATGCTTGCCTTTGGCCAGGGGCCAATGTGAAGCTACTCAGCCAGAGAAAAAGACAGTGAAAGAAAAAGACAGCGAGGCTGAGGTGTTATTCCCTCCAGTTCCCTGAAGACTGCACTGGCCTGACTGCATTCCTTGAGCAAAGATCATTGCTTCTCTCCAGGTAGACCTCTCTCTATAGCTCTGTGTTTCCAAGGCCAAGGAGTGATAACAGCCTGGTTATTAGAAGCTCCAGGATACTGTACCGTCTCTTGTCATTATCCTCAGCCTGTCCATAGCTTTTTGAATAGTCCCTTTATTAAACCTCTGTTCAATTACCTATAACAGCTTAACAAATCACCCTCAAAGGTAAGAGCTTAAAATAATAATCATGTCCTAATTCTCACAGTTCCTGTTGGTCAAGAATTTAAGAAGAGCTTGGCAAGGAAGGTTGCGCATAGGGTCTCTCATGTGGTTGCATTTGGGACTAGATCATGCAGTTTCATGGTGGTTTGCTTACATGGTAGAGAAATTGGTGCTATTAGTTGAGGACCTCAATTTCTCCCCATATGGGTCTCTCTGTGGATCTTTTTGAATGTGGCACCTGGATCTTCCCATTGTGTGTGTGTGTGTGTGTGTGTGTGTGTGCATGTGTGTGACACAGAGAGAAAGAGACAGAGAGTATCCTATTGCCTTTTATAGTCTCACTTCTGAATTCACAGAGCATCACTTCTGTATTCTTTTGATCAAGGCAGTTTAAAAGATCCACCCAGTTTTAATGGGAGGGAACATAGATGTTATCTCTTGATGGAAGTATGTCAACTTCACACGTAAAGGAAGCATGTGGGATGGGATACACACACACACACACACACACACACACACACACACACACCAGTACGCCCATCTTTGCTAAATGCAATCTGTCACCTGCTCCTTGAACTACCCTGCCATCTCTCTTCTGCAGGTATTCTGACAGATACCGTTAAGACGAGTGTAAGGTCAATCCAGATTGTAGGAACATTCTAAAGAATCAAATAATTGCTGGGCTCGCTTCAGAAGCACATGTACAAATAACTGCCTAAACACCAGCGGGATCAAATGGTTAAAAGTTACAGGTAGGGACATACTGAATGGAGAGCAGAAAACTAAAAAAACCCTCGGGGTGCAACTGGTTCCTAGAAGAAAAATTTACTGCTAGTGAAAAAAATACTATTCAGTAAAGGGTACACTTTCAGGTCACTATGGCCATTCAGTCATGTGATTAGTTTCAAGCAAGACTGTGAGGTTAATGAAACTATACAGAAGAGCAGGAATCAAGAGAGTACACTGTTGAATCAACCAGACCCAGATTTTAATTCTAGTTCTGTCCCTTGTTTGTTATAGACCCTCGGTAAGTTTCTCAGTTTATTAAACATCAGTTTTCTAACCCTTTAAATAAAAATGTGATCAAGACATATACTTGAGTCAGGCAGGATCTAAGCACTAAAACGGAAACCACATATTTACAACAGAAATAAATTAATATAAAGTGTTGGTCCAGAGATGATGGAGAAGCTGAAAATCAACAACAACAACAAAAAATACTGAAGAAACTCAGAAATTATCAGCTACTGGAAGCCATTCCCACCCCTAGGCTGGAGGAATTAAACGAAGAGGGGCCCTTGGGGAAGCTGGAAATGCTGAGAAGCTATCAGAACAAGCAAGATCTTCAGGATGAAAACAGCCATTCTTAATATTTGTCAACTTTAAATTCACTCTCTTCTCTACTTTAGCCTTGTCCAACCAATAATATCCATGAAATCAAAGCTCTGAAATGGGACTTACATTTTTTTCTGATCCAGTTAAAATAAATTCACAACTTTCAAAAATAAAAGTGTTTCTAATGAATATTAAAACAACTACATAATTTTTAATATGAAAACATTTGTCCCAACTTTGGGAAGCACTGAGACATTTAACAAGTCTAGGAATGGGTTCTTATAATAAGCATGCATCCATTAATAGGTAGCTATTATTATTATTACTATTAGCAATTGTGTAGCGTGAGAGTGGGGAACCAGGCTCTGGTTGTGGATTTGGAGTAGGAGCAGGGCATGTCAAACATAGGTACACAGCATTTGTTAAGACAGGGACTGATTATAAGGAGCTTGAGAGAAACCCAGAATGGAAAATGAAACAAAGATTTAGGCTCAGTCTCATGAACTTTTGGGACTTCATCAAGCTAGAAAGTTTCTGCACAGCAAGGGAAACAGCCAACAAAACCAAGAGGCAACCCACAGAATGGGAGACAATATTTGTAAATGACAGTACAGATAAAGGGCTGATATCCAAGATTTATAAAGACCTTCTCAAACTGACACCCAAAAAACAAGTCAAAAAATGGGCAGAAGACATGAATAGACACTTCTCCGAAGAAGACATACAAATGGCTAACAGACACATAAAAAAATGTTTAACATCATTAGCCATCAGGGAAATTCACCTCAAAACCACAATGAGATACCACCTTATACCAGTTAGAATGGCAAAAATTTACAAGGCAAGAAACACATGTTGGAGAGGATGTGAAGAAGGGGGAACCCTCTTACACTGTTGGTTGGAATGCAAGCTGGTACAGCCACTTTGGAAAACAATGTGGAGTTTCCTCAAAAAGTTAAAAATAGAGTTACCCTATGACCCAGCAATTGCACTACTGGGTATTTACCCCAAAGATACAGATGTAGTGAAAAGAAGGGACACATGCCCCCCAGTGTTCATAGCATCAGTGTCCACCATAGCCAAACTATGGAAGGAGCCAAGATGCCCTTCAACAGATGAGTGGATAAAGAAGATGTGGTCCATATATACAATGGAATATTACTCAGATATCAGAAATGAGGAATATCCTCCATTTGCATTGACATAGATGGAATTGGAGGGGATTATGCTATTGTATGTCAAGCAGAGAAAGACAATTATCATATGGTTTCACTCATATGTGGAATGTAAGGAATAGCATGGAGGACATCAGGAGAAGGAAGGGAAAAATAAAGAGGGGGAACACCCAGAGGGAGACAAAACATGAGAGACTATGGACTCTGGGAAACAAACTGAGGGTTTCAGAGGGAAGAAAGGAAAGGGGATGGGGTAGCTGGGTGGTGGGTATTAAGGAGGGCACATATTGGATGGAGCACTGGTTATTATATGCAAATAATGAATCATGGAACACTATATCAAAAACTAATGATGTACTATATGGTGGTTAACTAAACATAATAAAAGAAAAAACCCAGAGAGAAGCCTACTTCCTAGAAATAAGTAATATGGTTGGATCTTCCAGGGTACTAAAATCCTAAGAACAAGAATGATTCTGGCTCTTGAGTGGAACTTAACGTGAAGATAGAGTACAGAAGACATTATCCAAAGAGAAAGAAGAAATGCAGCCAGGAGAACAAGTAGGTGATTACATTCACATTGGTGAGGGGGGAAAAACAAAACCAACAACAACAACCCAAAACTATCAAAAAAAAAAAATCTGACAAATGATATCAACTTTGAGAAGTTAACCAAAGCAGATAGAATCAGTATTAGATTGTGAGCCTTTGCAGTACAGAGCTCTGTTCTCCACATCAAGCCACCTCACTAAGCTTCATCTGCCTGTGTCTAATAGCATGTACATGGAAGTTTTAAGCAAGGTTTGTTCTTGGCATATGTGTTAAACAAGCAAGAATCTGAGACCCAACCAATAACAATTACCAAATCCATTTCTCTTTCTATTGACTAGATATCATACATCCAACAAAATAGATGTTTTAAAATAATCCTTAAGATTTTGTGTTACTTTCTATTAGAATGCCAGTGCAACTATATCTCAAATAAACGCAAACATGCTAAAGAGCTCCCATGATCTTACATGCAGCATAAAATAGCATCCAACTAGTTAAATACTACAGAGCAGATGATGCCTCTGAAAGGAATAAAACTACACAAAAGCATAACAACCTGAATACCATTCTGAGACAGGAATGCCTCTGTAGGTAAAGAGGACTCTAAGACCATATTCATTAGAAAGGAAAAAAAGGTCAGCATTACATGGGATAAAAAGTGGCCTTTCCATGGAGACTCCTGAACCTAATTTATCTTGCTTTACTAAGACAGGAAACGCACTACAATGTTCAGGATGGAGGAAAATGACAATTTAATGATTATGGAACATCTTTCACTTTCCATGGTAAGTGGACAATCTCAACATCAAAGGCAGAGCTGGTGGCCTTTTGGAAAATGGAATGCCGTTTTGCTTTCCTTTTCACTTTTTACTATATCAATGAACTTTAGCATCTTCTCTGGCTTTATTTTTCCATTTTCATTTAGCTTTGACACAAAACAGACCTGACTTTCAGTGTACTATGCAAAGTAACAATTTATGTTGGAAACTATAAATGGATGGGACAGAACCACTTTTGTATGTTACATTTTAATGACTTTAAATATATCCAGCTGAACAAAGCTCAGATCTTCACTGTTACAGGTGAGGGTAGCTTGACATGATAGAAATCCTAATTCGTCAACCTGCTTATCAAGAGAAATATACAAACTGCTATCTCTAAGACATGCCATTCTTCCAACTCACTAATTCTTCTATCATGCTATCAAGCACTATCAATTTTTAGAGCTGCTTTTATACCAACAGTTCCTTATGTTTTTTCCCAAACATCATTTGCTGATTTTAGGGAGAGGGGGAAAAACCCTAATATTAACTCAGGAAAGAAATTCATTTAAGACAATTATGAAATTCCACTATATTTGCTTTTCTAATATAGAGCACCACCACCAAAATCTTAAAGAAAAACTCTCCTACCATGGAATTTTAGGGTTAATAAGCTATTCTCTAGATGAAAAACTTGGCTATAACTTGCTGCCAACAATCCTGATAAGTAGAGGGCATACTGGTATTAACTAAGGCAATGAGGTGAAATTTGGGGGAGGGAACATTGTTCTGTTGTTTTACCAAAAATAACCTCAAATCTGCACAGGTTTTACGAATACTTGCATTGTAGACAATGAAATTTTGCCTAAGGGTGACAACAAAGTACAATGAATATTGTGGAATTCATGAGGCAAGCATGATAATTGCTTGTTTTACAGATGTTCAAGTCCCAGGTTTGAACCCTCAGCTTGTCCCATCTTCTACCCCATCTCCTTCTGTTGATCCCTGAAATTAGCAACTATCAAAAATTAGGAGGGAAGATGAATGTTTCCCCAGATTCTAGAAAAAAGATGGCAGACTTCCTCTCCCCTTCCTTTGACCCTATACATTATAAAATCGGCATTCCCTTTTAAGTGAGAAAAAAGAACTATTCTTGCTTATTTTTCTTTTTTGGAGTTATGAGCCATTCAATGTTGAGATTTTTTTTAAGGTATAGATATATTATTTTTATTGCATTATGGATTACTTGGAAATTTTTTAAAAATTTCTTTTCAATGTTCCAGAATTGTTTATGCACCACACCCAGAGCTCCATGCAATATGTGCCCTCCATAATACCCACCACCAGGCTCACCCAACCCTCCACTCCTCTCCCCTCCAAAACCCTCAGTTTGTTTCTCAGAGTCCACAGTCTCTCATGGTTCATCTCCCCCTCCAATTTCCCCCAACTCACTTCTCCTCTCCATCTCCCCATGTTGAGATGTTAAAGTGATGTTGAAGTATCATCACTTGGCATTTTATTTTGGGATTAGAATGCCTTTAGTTTAAGAAGCTCTTTTTTTTTTAATTTTTTAAATTTATTTTCAGCATAACAGTATTCATTGTTTTTGCATCACACCCAGTGCTCCATGCAATACGTGC